>NC_056766.1:32112432-32712432 GCF_018687715.1 Carya illinoinensis
TAAGACAAGATAAACTTATCCTAAGTGCCATTCTGGCCTCCACAACCACCACCATAACCCCATTCATTTCCATTGCCAAAACTTCCCAAGAAGCATGGCAAAAATTGCACACAATGTACGCTAGCAGATCTCGGACTCGTGCCATGCAACTTAAAGAGGAACTTACTCTGATCAAGAAGGGAAGCCAAACGGTTCAAGAGTACCTGCACACCGTTAAATCCCTCGCAGATGAAATCTCCCTCATCGATCATCCCATCTCTGCAGATGATTTAACGCTTTACATCCTCAATGGCCTGGGTGCTGATTTCCGTGAGATTGCTGCCCCTATTCGTGCTCGGGAACGCCCACTCACCTTTGAGGAGTTACATGATCTTCTCGTGGGTCATGATACATATCTACGCCGTCTTGAAGTCTCCTCTCAGCAGCTGGTAGCATCGGCCAACTACTCTAATCGCCGATCGGGTTCTGGTTCCTTCTCTGGAAATCAACAATCTAAGGGCTTCTCCAAACCGAACGGGTCTGATCGCAATAATGGTGCCTCACAACATGCCAACTCCTCGGCCCAGTACCGAAACAGCAATGGCCCACGTGACAATCGGAAGACCAAGCCCAATGGCCAGCGGCGTTACACACCAAAGTGCCAACTTTGTGACCAGTTGGGTCACACGGCCAAATATTGTCCTCGTGTTCAATTTCCTGGAGCAACGGCAAACTGTGTTTCAACTTCACCAGCCCAAGAAACAAAGTGGCTTATAGATTCGGCAGCCTCTCACAATATCACTGGAGATTTGGCTAAATTATCCGTTCATTCTGAATATGATGGCACGGACGAGGTTGTCATTGGTGATGGTTCAGGTTTGCATGTCTCTCACATTGGTTCATTGGTTCTCCACACACCCACTCGAACTTTTCATTTAAATGATACCCTTTGTGTTCCAAATATACAAAAAAATCTTATTTCCGTCCATAATTTTACTACTCACAATAATGTTTTTGTGGAGTTTCATCCTCTTTTTTTTCTTGTTAAGGATCAGACCACGGGGGCGGTTCTACTCAAAGGTGCGTGTGAAAACGGTGTTTACACCCTTCCGGAGTCAATGGTGAAATCTTCTCAAAAAATGGTTGCCAACGTGCATGAAAGGACCTCCGTTGATGGGTGGCACAAACGTCTTGGACATCCATCTAATAAAATTGTCCAACAGCTTGTCAACTCTTTTTCTCTTCCAATAAAAACCGAGGACCATGTTTCTCATCTTTGTAATTCTTGTTCCATTAATAAAGCCCACAAACTTCCATTTCGGAAAAATAGTCTTCAAAGTCATGCTCCTCTTGACTTAATCTATACTGATGTTTGGGGACCCTCCAATTCTATTGGCCTTGATGGATCACGCTATTATCTCATTTTGGTTGATCATTTTACAAAATACATTTGGTTCTATCCTATGGAAACAAAATCTGGTGTTAGCACAATATTTCCTCAATTTAAACATCTTGTTGAAACCAGATTTCAATCCAAAATAAAAACCATTTATTCGGATAACGGTGGTGAATTTGTGGCTTTAAAAAAATATTTTTCTATTCATGGCATAAGCCACCTCACAACCGCTCCTCATACACCTCAACAAAATGGTGTTTCTGAGCGTCGTCACCGTCATCTAGTAGAAACGGGCCTCACTCTATTACATGATGCTTCCCTACCCTTGAAATATTGGCCCCATGCTTTTTCCACTGCGGCATATCTTATCAACCGTCAACCAACCCCTCTTCTTCAAAATATTTCTCCATTTGAAGCATTATTTAAACAACCACCAAATTATTTGAAACTAAAAAAATTTGGTTGTTTATGCTTTCCACTCACTCGGCCGTATAACACCCATAAAATGCAGCCCAAATCTGTGCCTTGTCTCTTCGTGGGCTATTCCTTGGCCCAAAATGCTTATAAGTGCCTTGATCCATTAACTAACAAAACCTATCACTCTCGGCATGTTCTGTTTGATGAAAACCGAAATGGCCTCTCTGCACATACACCCTCGTCGACCTCCTCAGCAAGTGCTCCATCCATTCACGTTGTGCCTTCATGCGTTCCGCAGCCTCCACCAGTGATTTCGACAGGGGAGAACCCATTCGCATCACCTTCAGGTAACGCCCCTTTCTCCTCTCCTTTTAATTCCGAAAATTTCAATTCTGTATCTTCATGCCCTAATCACTCTGCATCGCACGATATTCCATCATCATCATCTAATTCGCATGAAATTTCTCCCACCCATCACACTGATTCCTTGATTGGCACTGAACCCGATCCCTCTGCCTCACCTGCACAACAGCCCACTCGAATCCACTCCATGACCACTCGGTCCATGAATAACATTCATAAACCCAAACAATTCCATTTAACCACCAAACACCTCCTTCCCAGCACCATTGAACCAACCTGTGTGGGACAGGCTCTTCGTGAGCCACACTGGCGAACAGCCATGTCAGAAGAGCTAACTGCTCTCATGCGACACAGCACATGGGAACTGGTCCCTCCCCCGGATAACTGTACACCCGTGGGGTGTAAATGGGTCTTTCGGGTAAAGAGAAAGTCTGATGGGTCTGTTGATCGCTTTAAAGCGAGACTTGTCGCAAAGGGATACAATCAACGTCCTGGTTTGGATTATAAAGAAACATTTAGCCCCGTTGTGAAGCCCGCTACCATTCGAACTGTCCTAACCGTTGCTGTGATGCAGGGATGGCCTTTGAAACAACTTGATGTCAACAATGCATTTTTGCATGGAAAGTTGACTGAAACTGTTTATATGTCACAACCCCCGGGCTTCAAAGATGCCTCCAAACCTACTCATGTTTGTAGGTTAAATAAGGCAATTTATGGTTTAAAACAGGCTCCTAGAGCCTGGTACTCAGCACTAAAACAGGCCATATTGAGTCTCGGTTTTCAAAATTCCAAGGCAGACTCGTCTCTGTTTATATATCAGCACAATTCTGTCTTGTGTTATCTATTGGTTTATGTGGATGATCTGGTTATCACTGGTAATGATCTGAATTTTTTATCAAATATCATTGCTAAACTTGGAGTTCAATTCTCCTTAAAAGACATGGGGCAGCTTCACTACTTCTTGGGTATGGAAGTCATTCCTACAACATCAGGTCTCTTCCTATCCCAACATAAATATATTCGGGACCTTCTTTCAAAAACAAATATGATGGGTGCAAAGGAAGTCTCTACTCCACTGTCTACTAGCATGGCTCTAAAACTGGTTGATGGAACCACATCCTTTGACAGCACTGAATTTAGAAGTGTTCTTGGAGGGCTTCAATACTTGTCTCTCACACGCCCAGACATTTCCTTTTCAGTCAATAAATTGTCTCAGTTTATGCATAAACCAACTGTCACTCATTGGGCAGCTGCTAAGAGACTCCTCCGGTACTTGAAACAGACCATTTTCCATGGTATTCACATTAAAAAACATTCCAGCTTTACTCTTACTACATACTCCGATGCTGATTGGGCGGGTAATTTTGATGATCGTACATCCACCTCAGCATACATCAGCCTCCTTGGCTCAAATCCCATTTCTTGGAGTTCAAAAAAACAAAGAGCTGTTGCCAGATCGTCCACTGAGGCTGAATATAGATCTCTTGCAAATGCTGCTTCTGAAACAGTATGGTTGCTATCATTATTCAAGGAACTTGGCCTACCTGTCAAAACTTCACCAAAATTGTTATGCGATAATTTGGGTGCTACACAACTCAGCTTTAATCCTATTCAGCACTCCCGGATGAAGCATATTCAGATTGATCTCCATTTTGTTCGTGATATGGTTCAAAAGAAAATTCTGCATGTTCAGCATGTCAATACTCAAGATCAACTCGCGGATTTATTGACAAAGCCACTCTCAAGACAACGCATGGACTTCCTCAAAATCAAGATTGGCTTAGCCGATGGCACACCCATCTTGAGGGGGCGTATAAGGGAAGACTCCTCAAATCAAGCAAACCAAGATCAAGATCACAAGACCCGAATCATAGGCTGAAAGTGTGCAAGGAAATATTCTGTAATGGCTAGGAAAATCTTGAGTAAATGCTCTGTAAATTGTAGGCTTAAATTTAGCATTCTTTCTTAAACTAGAACATAGACACTTGTATATATTTTTGATGAAATCAATAGCAATCCGTGTGGTGTTTTTCACTCAATAGAATTTAAAACTTTCTGTATTCATAGTTTTAAATCTCATCAACATGATCATGGCAGTATATGGTCAAGAAGGGAGACATGGTTTCATTATCATCCCAAAAGGAGTGGAAGTGATGGATAAAATTTGCAGATGCTCTTAGGAATATCTTTGTTACAGGATCCTTTCCAAATGACGGCCCAAACAAAGGTAAGCTGGGTCTCAGTGGAGGCACACTACCAAGGGCGGAAGAAACAGGGTCATGCCACCTTCATGGTGTTGAGATTGGGCTTTTAGTGACACCTCTCCTATAATCTATAAAATTGCATGTGAGCAGGGTGCCTCAGCGGCTGAACTTATGGGAATTAAGGGTGCTTCTATTCAGTAGAGTGTCATCTTCCTCAAGGAGGCTCAGGATTGTCAAGTTAGAAGTGAAGGGGTTGATAACATGTTGTGACTCATCTACTGATTAAAAACAAATAAAGATGTGGTGGACTCTTTCTAGGAAAGGGAAATTCCCTGCACACTCATTTTATACGAGGTTATCACTTGTAATGCCCCAAGGGAGGCCCAAGCCACATTTTGGCCTATAGTCCAAAAGGACTAGTCAACGACAGAATTGGAGCCCCATTTGGAACCATTATAAAGAGCAAAAACTTCTCCTTCCCAAGCAAAGTGGGATCTTGTAGACCACCTACTCTAATAAATCAAGATGGGGTATCATATCACTAGCCAAGATGACAATCCTTTCTTGAGAAGAACATTTGGAGTAAGGTTCTTAAGGCAGCCCTCTTGGTATGAGCAGCTTCCCTAAGGAAGATCCTAACCATGAACAACCTAAGGAAGCGCCTTATAATCATTAATGATTGGTGTTGCATGTGCAGAAAGAGTGAATAAACAATGGATCATTTGCTAATTTATTGTGAAGTTGCAATGACTATATTGGTTGCCTTTTTCAGCAGAGTTCGAATTGTATGAATTATGCCTTGGAAGATGGTTTATCTTCTTGCCAGCTAGAGAAGTCTTCATGGCATCCCACAAACTGAGACAATTTGGAAAGGGATTCTCATATGCTTAATGTGGTGCATTAGATGGAAAGGAAAGATCGGAACTCTGATGTGAGGTTGCTAGCGCTTAAGGGTAAATTCTTTGGAAGAGTTTGAATTGCATGTGTTATGCCAGGGAAGTTGGCACAAATTGCAACAATTTGGAAACTAGTTCCCACATGATTTAATGTGGTGCATTTGGCGGGAAAATAACAGTAGGAACTTTGAAGATAAGAAACACTCCCTAGAAGAACTTCAAAGTCTCTTTTTCCATACTTTGTTTATATGGGCGATTGCTATAGACTTTGATGGGCCCAGTTTCCATGATTTCCTTGAATCTATTTCTAGTTTTTAACGTCATGTTTTCTCTTGTATATGTCCTATGTACTTGGGCATCGCCTATTTCTTTGTTAATATAAAAAATTTCGTTTTACTTATAAAAGAAAAAAAAAAAAGAATATTGAAAGAAGCATAATCGCTTAGACTGTTGGATTAAGAAAATCAATATTCCACATCTAACCAAAGAGCATTCTACTTTAATTAGGCATCTAGACTTTATCCCAAGCAAAAGGAGAAAAAGGTAATTGCAGGAAATCCCAATTTATGTAAACATTCAACTTCTCAAAAAATAAATTATGTAAACATTCTGAATCTTGGTGGTTCAAGTGCTAAAGTGTCATCACTTAGTTACTTGAATGATGAAGATATACATCGAGTTTGCTCTTTGCAACCTGGAAGGCATGGAATAGTATAATACTTCAAGAAAAGAGATCTTAAGCTTAAATATAGGCCATATATAGTTCATGATTAGAGTTGAGACAAGGTTGGGGGTGGGGATGGAGCAGCAAAAATGATATTGATGTTGCATGGTAGATTAAAAAGATGGCATAATCAGGAATTAATATAAAGTTCATACTTGAAATGTTTGACTCTTCCAAGAAAATCATGCCAAGAAATGTCATCATCACGCAATTTCATGCTAAAGCTAGAACCTCTGGTCGGGATCACAATTGCCATAGGTGACTGAGCCTCCACAATTCGACTGCAGGACTGAAAATACACTGTGAGATAGATTGAACTATGAAGGCAAAAAAAAAAAAAAAAAAAAAAAACATCAAGTTGCACCATATAACAGTGGAACAAAACTTCACCTGTACAATGGTATACTTTTGTCACCACGAATAATCAGATCCTGAAAAAAAGAAAATGGTTTGAAGGATTAGATAAATGAGTAACATATGGGGCCCAAAGGGCCAAGTTATAAAAAGAAATATGACCTGTTGAATAAGCAACAAGCATAGGAGCTATAAAATCTTACAGATAGAAAAAGAAAGAAAGAATGAAAGAAAGAAAGAAAGAAAAGTGGCTCAACAAGAGGCTCATTCTTTACCATGGAGTGGTAACTGAAAAAACCTTATACATGCCATCTTACTGAATTCTGCCAGAGCACATTCAAGTTAAATGTGCATTTCAATATAGAATAGGAGCATGAAGTTCCATAAGTAATTACCTGAGTAAATACAGCTTTTGCTTCTGATATTTTCAACCTTGTTGATATTTCAAGTGGAGCAAAACTGTCAGCTATGGACACAACAACATAGCCTGCCAGAACAATAGCTAGGTAGATAAACACAGAATTGACATCCATTGGCATATCAATTGCGATTGCAGACCCTTTCTCCAAGCCCAGTGCTTTGATTGCATGGGCAACTAACCTAAATATTTCAATGAAAACAGAATGTTAGAGATACAAATATTCAAACATAGAAAGCCTGATGTTAATAAAATGAAAAATAGTTATGTCAAAACCTCACTACAGTAGAACATGCTACCCTTACACAGTAAGCCAGAAAGTTTACCCCAAGATAGGGCAGACTTAGGCCATGAAAGTCTAGCAACCTTCCATCTAACATACTTCAGTCATATATTCCATAGTCCAGAAATGTATTGTTCATACAATTACTCAATCTTATATTGAAGAACATCTATCTACATAACATGAAAAACTTCCTAATTACAAGATAAAAAATGGAGCTTTTAGTTTGTTAAATGCTAATCCTCATCGGATAGTTGCAGTGTGCATCTTAGTGTTGGGTTTTCCTCCAGCATACTCAACCACCATCAAGGCAGCCTCTTCCTCGACCGCAAGCCAAAGAAATATGGGACCAAAACCCTTTTGTTTCATTTCCCATTTTTTTTTTATATATATATTTTGCTTTGTAACTTTTAGTTTTAGGGTATTTGTTGGGATCCCCCATCCCTTCCTACTGTACTGTTAGTTTTAGTTAGTTTTATCTCATTCAGGGGAAAAAAAAAATCTATAAATGAATTCAATAAGACAAATTGAATAAGGCGAAAATAGCATACCAAACCTCAGCACGAAACTCCCGGAGGGTCATCTTGCATACAGGCAGATCATCATCCCCTTCATTACGCCAAATTACCACTACATCATCCAAACTCCTTGTGGAATTTAAACTCAAGCAATTCTTTGCCGGATTCACTAATGCTCCGGGAAGCCACTGACCACCAGGGTATGAGGAATGGCTTTCCCCAAATGGACTCTCACGTAAGATACATTGGGGAGGCACAGAAAAAGATACACTCATTTCATCCAACACAGTTTTCCAATAAACCTAACAAACAAGTGACAGGAAGCCAAATGTATTAAATGGCTCAATAACCAAAATGATGCAAAATATTGAGAGCAATAAAGAAAGATAACCTTGATATTATAGTAACAGTACCTCAGGGTTTGAAACCGAAAATTCCTGGAAGTCAGAAAAGCTTGATATGGGGTCCTTATATTTTGAACCTAAAAACTCTTTACCCCGCCTCACTAACAGCTGACCAATATTTGTCAAGATTGCATTTTCCCTGGTGATGCATTATCCAGCAGTAATTTATCTCTATTCATACATTTGTTTTCACTTGGAAATATCCATAACGAATATACATATTTTCTAAGCATGCAAAATTAAATTATCAATGCATAAATATGGATGTAAAATTATGCCCACAGACAAACCTAGATTAACACAAACACACATTGCCGGAACCTCTAACATTGTTGCATTAATTGTGATTTTGATATATGAAAAGTATAAAATTTAATGTGTTGCTAATCCACGAGATTCAGCCATGAATTACAAACTACTCTTGTCAATCCGCAAAATCGCCAGAATAGACAAGACATGCAATATTAACATCCACATGCAAAACTAGCACGGTACATAAACAGAAGTTCGTAAATCAAAATGGATCTCTGAAAAATGAAATAAAATAATCCAGCTCACTTACAAAATTCACGAGTCAAAAAAAAAAAAAAAAGACTACTAGAAAAATACATTAAATTGCTAATTTTTAGGTCAAATCGGTGTTAAAACAGTTGCTTTTCAGACCAAAAAATAAGTGCTTTAATGAGTGATGACATCGTTCGACGGTTCGATATTGTATATATTGGGAAAAATTAGCTGGAAATTTGCAGTCAGATTTAATAACACGAATGTTAACAATACAGCCTCCAAAAATGAAATTCTAGAATGATTTTTCATTGAATTATTTCCCTCCGTATAATTTGAAATACTTGATTTTAGCCAATACGCTAACAATAGTACCAAGTCATCCTTTTATTTAGACTCCATTCACAACATTGAAGAAGAAACCGGAAAAGGTTATGTACTTTGGGCTCCATTTGTTCAACAAAAAACAACTTCTACAAAAAGTTATGTACTTCGTTGTTCTTTTTGGCCCCACTTTGACACTTTCCAGTAATCCCTCACGCCCCTTCATATTATGCCACTTATTTCATTTCCCTTCAGAAAGAACTTTCTCGCACAACAATATTTTCCGTGGAAACAAACAGAGCCTTAAAAGAATAAGAATCATGGTTACGAATGGGAGGGAGGAGCTTACGAATCGGGTACCCAAGCAGGCGGGTTGGGGCCGTAGTTCATGAAGCAGCCGTAATACATCATCTGGTGGAAGGAGAAGGGGAGGTCCGGGTTGAGTATATGCTTCGAGATATCCCGCCATGTTTCAGCAGTGGCAGGTCCGTAATTACGGAGTATCTCGGTGAGTCTTCCATGGATTCCCTCTGCAAGGTCCGGTGCAATTCCCTGTGCTTCGATGTCCGACCTCGTGATGCAGTCTAGAGCCTTGTACGCCATTATCCAATCTCTGAGCTTTCAGAGGGAGAGCTAACTTGCAGTGAAGTTGGTTGGAAGTTTTATTTATAATTATTTTTTTATTTTTATAATTAGGTAAACCATGTGAGATCTGGAGCAATTATACCAAACAGGGTGGGTTAGCTGTATAGATCAATCATCAAAATAGAGCTCTTCCATTTAAATATAGCACTAGGTATTTTAAAGTATAGATTATTTTTGAATTTTTCTTTTTCTAAGTAGGTGTTTAGATCACATTATTTATATTATTTAAATAATAAAATTTTATTTATAATATTTTAAAATTAAATTATGCCATAAAAATATTTTACTATACATTAACTTAATAATAAAATTTTAAATTATATTTATTAAATATATATAAATATTAAATTTTGATTACGCGGCATCTTATAATAAGATAAAAATATCTTATGACTTTAATCCGAAGATACTAAATAAATACTTACTAAATTTCTTTATGCCCGTGTTTAGCAAGTGAAGTAGTTTGAGATATTACTTTATTATTATTTACAGACAGTTTAATACTATTTATTATTTTTTTATTACTATTTATAGATCATCTAAAATTATCTCGACATCTAAATTTAGTCATTTCCAAATATCATACTCTTTCCTTCCAAAGGATGACTAAGCTTTCATGTGGCACTTTCACATTGGGACACAAGAAGAGTCGTCCACGACTGAAAAACTGAGATTAGGATGGATGATGGTTATTGTAGAAAGTTTTGTCATAAGATTTTAAGGGCATTAGCAATAGTTTATGTATCTTTATCTTTAAAATCACATCTTTTGAAGATTGATTTTGAAGATGAAGAAAAATTCCTACATTAAATTATGTATTTTTTGATCAAATAATAATAAAATATTATTATAATTTTTTTCTCCTAAAATCTGAATATTCAGCTCCACGGCAGCACCATTCAAACCCACGACAGCTCCACAGCAGCTCCACGGCAGCACCATTCAGCTCCTCGACAGCTCCACAGCAACAACCACAAGTACATAACCAGAAAAAATCCAAATAAAAAAAAAAAATCCTCCAACCCACATCTAGAGGCATGTAAATCCGAGAGAAAAAACCCAAATCAGAAAAAAATCCTCCAACCCAAAACCGAGAGAAAACCGTGAAGAGCAGAGCCGTGAGCGAGAGAAGAGACCGCCGTTGATGAAGAAACCACTAGAAAATTGTGGGCGTCCAAGAGAGAAAACAGAGCAACGAGAGACAGAAGGGTGAAATGGGTGTCGAAGAGAAGAAGAGAGAGCTGTTCGGATGGAGAGAGAAGAAGAGAAGAAGAGAGAGCCGTTCAGGGATGGAGAGTGTTCGGCGATGGAGAGTCGAAAAAGCGTTCGGCGATGGAGAGAAAAGAGAAGGAGGGAGATGGAGGCATTCGGGGATGGAGAAAGAAGAGGAGAAGAGAGAGAGAGCAGAAGAAAAAAGAAAAGAGAGAAAAAAAAGAAAAGAGAAAGCCGTTCGGGATGGAGAGAAAAAAATAATAAAAATATTGTTTGAAGAATGAAAATGTGTTCTTCATGTTTGAATAAAGACTGTAGCTAGTTATTTATAATTTTAAAGATGAATAAACCAATATGGTTGATTTTAAGACCATATTCTTCAAATTTAAAAATAAAAATGAAGATGAAGAAGTCTTTCTGAAGCTCTAAGAGAAGTTTGAAGGGTTCATAAATTTTGAGATTTTTTACAAAACTATCTAATAAAAGCGTGGGGAATCAATCTTCCCCCGTCCTTGCTTGGGTGAGGGGTGAGTTCGGCCCTGAGCCCAGCCTTGCCCTCTTTCGGAAGTCGAAGGACTAATTGGCCTCTCATGCTATCTCCTCACTGCCCATCATTTGATATCTGGTATCATAGAGAGAGAGAGAGAGAGAGAGTAGCAACCAAACAAAGTGCCTCAAAAGGTGCGACGTGGGGAGGAGGGACTTACATTTAAAAACTCCCAAAAACGACATCGTATTATTAAAAGAATTTTATTTTTTTAAATCTATATAATATATATTATATTAATATATAAGTGGGTTGGACAAACCAATGAAACCTAGACAAGCCCAAGGACCATCCCAGCACCCGCCCCTGACATTTTCATTGGGCGAGCGCCCGGCATTCCTCAATATTACCATCATCCATAAAATTTATAATTTTCAAAACAATAGATTGTTTTGCTTATGATGAGCAACATCATCCACCCTTGTGTTAAATGACCATAAATTTAAAATTATTTTAGAGATTAAAAAAATTAAAAACACTTCGTCTTCTTTTATCTAGAATATTATGTCTTCATTCCTTTTATACATAATATGTGAAGTAATCCTGTTTGGCCATGTCAACCATTTATGTATTAAATGACCATTAATTTTAAATAATTTTTAAAAATCATGAAATTTTAAATGTTAATAAAGTCATGGGGTTTCCCTTTCCAAAAGCTTTCAGAGTCATTTGAATTGAGTATTTCAAGAGATTTGTGCTTAAAAGATGCAGTATTCATGAAATGTTTCTCATCTGTTGGCAAAAAGAAGCTGAGCCTATCAGCATGGCAGGTTATGAAATGGAATATGACCAAACAACAAACAATTAATAGATTGACATTGATCAAAGAATTACAAGAAATTATTCCAGAGAAGTCTAACCTAAACCATTTATGCATATCAGGATAATTTTTATACCAAGGATGCTTGAAAAAAGGAACAAAAATAAATTTGTCAATCGGCTCCGGGAAGTAGTTTTCTCTTATTTGAGCCGGTTGTGCCAAAACGTCTGATGGCAGCAGGGATAACCCGGGATGGCGAGATGACCTCCACAAAAGAGAAGTTATATGAATCTGTTCCTAACTGACTCTGTAACCATCCTCTACTTCCAGAAAACCCACCAGCTACAACCCAGCAGTTCTTAAAACCAAGGGTTGTTAGTGCTTTTGCAACTGTTTTTGCTGCGTCACAGTACCTGAATATGTCGAAAACCAAACATAAATGTAATCCTTACAAAAAGTTTTTTGAAAGGGTTGGGGGGCAGTCCATTTTATAGAAACTCAAGTGCTGAATCTGGAATTCAGAGCTGTGTATAACTTTATAAGAAATACGCAGGGAGAACAACTCACGAGTCCAAGATCACAATGTTGGAACCTTTGTTAATTTTCTTGAGGTAAGAAATCTTTAAAGCAGCCATCTCTGCTTCCACTTTCTTTACATTTCTGACAAGACCTCTTAGCTTGCTTGGTAATTCCTCCAAACTGAGACATTAAAGACAATACAATACTAGATACTTAGAGGTGGCCAAGTCCTGAATGGATGTCTTCCATGATCACGTTAAACCCAATAAACCTTATATGTTTTTCTTATACACACTTCAGCCCAAATGCACTTCACTAGTCAATTTTGCTTCAAAAATCCTAACCTTAAGGGGAGAAAAAAAAAAAAAAAAAAAACAAAATAAGGATAACCATATTTAACATCTTGTCTATCATCCTTTGTACATGATAAAGAAATATTAAACAAGAGGTTCAGAAACATGTATTTTAGTAGCCCTCTTTGGTAACCCAGAGGATGAAGACAACTGACAGAAACTATGATGTCGGTTTAAACATCTATGGTTAGTTGAGGAAACTACTGATGAGGCAGTGGCCATACTTACAAGCAAGAGAAGCAATACAGAGCATACCAATAATTTTGTTTCAAGAAAAGGAAGGCATAGGATATACTGGTGTTATAAATATACCGAAGCCATAGTATCACTTACGGGATTGCAATCAATCTGTTCTTAGCATTAGAGGGTAGGCGAGGAATACCAGCCTTGTCCTTGTCTTTCTCAGATCTAATATCAATCATAAGGTGGCTTTGTGTAGAAATTAGATCAAGAGCTTGAGCAGGAGTAAGCTCACCTACAGGGTAACAGAGTAATAAAATCTTAGATCCACTTCACAAGATTAGCTTGGTGTGACATAAATCTGAAAAGAACAAAACTAGAAGAAATTAATAAAACAAAATGAAGCAACTTTATTTCAGAAAACAACTTTATATCAGAAAACAATAAACTCACCTTTATAACCACGAAGGCTATAAGAGACGGTAGACCAGATGGGAGGAACAAGGAAGTAAGCAAGAAATAATGCTCCAGCAGTTCCTACAATCACAATAGGCTCTGCAGACGAGATGGTTTCAACAGTTGATGAAGCTATAGGCTTGGCCGCTTCAATTACCTTTGTGGTCTGCTGTGCTACATCTACGACCGTCTGCAACAAAGAGATAATCATGCTCAAAGCTAATATCCATTTTTAAACAATCCGCCACAATGTCAGAGATCAGTGAATTTTACTTTGAGATTAGTGTCAGCTACAAGGTATGTGGATGCCTTATTTAAGTCAATAGATTTTTTATTTTTATTTTTGATGGATCCTAAGTTGATAGAGTTATATATAAGATCTGAACGCCCAAAGTTAGTTGTTTAAAATGGGACATTTATCAAAAGCGACCAACATGAGATGGAGACCAGTTAACTTTAGCAAAAAAAAATACTGCACTTATTTCTTCAAAAAGAAATGTTAAGGATTATGAATTGAACAAGCTAATGCTGCAAAGAGCAAGAAAGCCTCATTTCAGAACCAGGCTACTATGCTTATTGGCTCCAAATAACTTCCTGATACATGGACCTGCTAGAATACCTTAATGAAGTAATTGCATTATAAAAAAAATTAAAAATTAAAAAAAGAAAAAAAAAAAAAGCGAAAATTATAAAGAAATGATTACTCTACATCCATCATTTTCATTTAAATGTCAAAATCAAGGGCCCTGATGAGGCCAGGCTCAGCACACTACAACTTTTCAATATCCACATCGCATTCAACATTGAAACAAATATAAACTAAATTATCATAAAGATGGAATGCATTTCACCCTTCATTGTAAAGACACATTTCAATAACCAAATAAATTTTCCACTACATTCATTACACAAACTAGTATTTCAAGAACCGGATCAAATGTTCTTGAAAACTCAAGCAGCTCCCAACAGATTAAGTTTATTATTTTGTTAATTCCAAGCAATGTGCGCTTTGATATGCTCACATGGAGTATATGTAAGCTATTGCAATATAATCTGCAGAGTTAACGAAAATGCAATTGAACAAATAAAGAGAAGAAACCTTAGCAGCAGTCAGAGCAGGCTCCGTATCGAAGCCAGAGCTTTGAATTGCTTCTTGGGCCTTCTTTGAAGCCTCAGAAATTGCCGGGGAAGTGACGTTCAAGGCCTCTTCTCCTGCCTGCTTAACAATGGGCAATGCCACTTCGATGCCCGGCTTCAAAGCATTTCCGACAACTTCAAAAATCTGCTTTGTGGTATCCAAGAAACTCGAACCCACTTCCTGAACCTTTTCAATTGTTTTCTCCACCTATTAATTTAGAAAACACAAACAATTTCAAGGGCTGGGTAGGAACCCAAATTTGAATAACGTCCCTAAGGCTTAATTTGGTCAGCATTTTCGAATCACTTTCTTTGGTTTTGAAATTAACAAATTTCTTTTGTTTATGCTAAGAATTAAACGAGTAATGGATGAAACAAGAGAAAACTACTGAGCAGTTTTCTGGTGGGTAATTCGAGGATAATTTTAATGTTGTGACCACCCATCGAAAGCTTTCATCTCGAAAGCAAGAAAAGAACAAAGAATCCCTTATAAATAGGCAAACTTGCTGTAAATTTACTTCAGCAACAGCATGGAAAAAGAAAGAAATGAGCTTACTTCGGTGAGAGAAGAGACTATCTGGTCCTTTGGGAGACTGAGAGCCTTTGCTTCACGGGGAGGAGTGAAGAGAGCCAAAAGTGATATGGTGGTTGATGTAGGTAAAGATACAGAAATTGGTCTGAAATGTGGTCTGGAAGAAGGTATGGGTTTGGAAGATAGCGAGGAAGAAGAGGGAAGGGAAGGCCTCGGGGTGGCTGAAGCTCGGATGGCCAACTCCATAGCGATTTGCGCCACCGCTCACCCTCAGTCAAGAGAGTATGGGTGCGTAAGACTCAGTATATTTCCATGCTAAAGGATCAAAAGAGGATTGTGTGATCGGGAATCAGTGGACGAAAAGAGGTACTTTTGGCCAAATAACAAACAAAACCAAACCATGTTCTGGACTTCTCGGTACACGACGTCCCAACGTTACATAACTTGGTCCTTGTTTGAGGTTGCAAGATCGAATCCTAGAGTGTCTTTTGTATTAGAGCACTCCAATTATTTTTGTATTATATAAAAATATAAATTATTTAAAGAATTGTCCTAAAAAGAAATTTCATCCAACTATGTAAAAAGAATTATAAAATATAATTAATTATAGTAACCAGCTACATATAATGGGTATTGTTTAACCTATCAAATTTTTTTTTTATTATTTTTATTTCATTTACTCTCTCATTTTCTTTTACTTTGATTTTTATCATGTAAACAAATTCTTTTTAGTATTCATTATTTAAAACACATATATTTCATTTTCTTCTGAAAAATATATTGGGAATATTTTCAATACCAAATTTTTTTCAAATTTTGATTTTATTTTTAATTTTTATTTGGCTTATATAAATTTTTTTTTACGTGTATAGGATTGAATTATTTTACATTATATATTAAAAAAATTATAAATATAAAAAAATATATAGATATTGTAAATTTATTAATAGAAAGAAAATATTTAAAATGAATAAAAAAATATTATTTAAATAATATAAAAAATATATATAAATATACGGTATATTATAAAAATCATTATGTAAAATAGAAAAAATGAAATTTAGTGATATATTTTAAAAGATAAGATAAAAAAAACTGTTGAGAGTGCTAAATAATGATCTATAGAGTTTTAATAAAATTATGTTCGGATGTGAAATTTTTTTAAGAAGATTGAGAGGTAATATAATAAGAGTGGCTCTACAGCCACACATGGGGTCGGGATCCCAACAATGTAAATTTTATTTTATTTTTATGTATTTTTTTAATATTTTTAAAAAATACAACATCATTAAAAAAATAATTTCTTAATTACTAAGTTAAAAAAATTGTCGAGATCTCCGTGTATGGCTTTAGCATTTCTAATATAATAATTAATATTAAAAAATCTATTCAAATTATATATATATATATATAAAATATTTCAAATCACTCAATCATCCCGTCCCATGGTTGCCAGGGTGACCACTACTAATTGACTCACTAATCGACTCAAATTAGTCGTTGGTGGTGGCAACCGCCATTAGGTGGCTACTTTGCATTTTTTTAGTTTTAAGTTATTGTATAAAATTATTTTGAAGAGGGTATTTTGAGTATTGGGTGTCTCAAAAGAATTTTGAAGAGTTTAATATTGTAGATGTGAGGAGGGAAAAAATATTTGGGCCCAAGTCCAGCCCACCAAGTCACTAGGGAACAAGAGGTGGACAAGGGAGGAAGGGAGGGTAGGAGGTAATGTGGGTGTTAGGGGGTAAGAGGTAGGGGGAAGGAGGCATGGGGTTAGGGAGTAGAGTGGGCTCTCAAGGGTCAGGAAGTAGGGAGGGCTTTCAGGGGGAATGGGAGAAGCGGGGCTCTGTCGGGCACGCAAAGTAGGCCCTATCTCACAACTGCAGGGTGCACGCGGGAAAAGCAATAAGATAAATAGGGGGTCCAGACAATTTCCAGGGGGAATCTTCTTCTTCTTCTTCTTCGACTCCTCCTTTAACCTTTGACAGAGGGCTATAGCATAGGTGTTCTTATCCAGCAAATACACCCGAGACCACTATTCTACATTAAGAAATGAGAGACCATAAGAGATTCTAAACAAGAATATTATAGTGAATTTCTCATCCTCAAACAACCGTGGACGTATGTATTATGCCAAACCACGTAAATCCATGTGTTCATCTCTTTTTATTTCTCTGAACTAGTTTCCTTTCACTTCCATGGATGTATGTGCCGACACCATATGACCACTCAGATCGTTATCAGGGGCACCAAACTACACTAATCGAGACCCGAATCTTCATGGTGGGTTGGGAATGACTCTTTCTCCCCTTTTGGCCTATTGTGCAATTTTTAGAACATTAACAATGGTACCATCTATGGAATCTGATCACTTTCTAAACCAGAGGTGGGAGAAGGATAACTTTCCAATGCATTGAGTAATCTCCAACTGAACTAGTGAAACTTCCCCTAGATAAGTACACCCAGCTTCTCTACTCTTATTTTTACTAATGAAATAGAAAAAATCAGGCTCAACCATAATGGCTTGCACATGGCACTTGCGACTCAAGTGACCAACCCACTCATCTTCCCGACCCGGGAATGTAGTTTAGGCTCGGGACACATTCACTAAGAGGCAGGTACTTGTATACTTAAGTGCACAGTACCACACGAAACAAATCCATGCAAGGCACGGACACAGTATGAAGGGGGGGGGGGGCACTGTGCACTTAACCATGCACTCATGTCAGCTGTGCATGGCATGAACAATGCACCTAGAGGCTCGTGGCGCCTTTGCCGCAAGCCTAGTTTACCTGTTGGCATCCACCATGTGAACCACTGGCGGTTCTGGCTCTCCTGCTGCAGCCCCTTTCATGGGGCCTTGAATAGTGACCACCCCATGTGCACGGTGAGTTGAATAGTGACCACCCCATGTGCACCTCACCGTGCACACGGAGGAATGGCAGAGCCCAGCCACAAAGCAAACTAGAAGGGCATTGGCGAAGACCTCTATGGACCACTTGCATTGTCTGGCTGTGCCGGTGGTATCCCAGACATTTGCAGTTGACATGCAGTGGCCAACGACCATGGACTCAGGAACACATCACTTTGCCCATGGCAAAAGGCTCACGGCCTCTCACCACGAGCCTAACTAACTTGCCGGCGATCACCACAAGATCGTTAGCAGTTTCTGTCTCAACCGCCACGACCCTTTCAAAGAGGTCCGTTGATTGCCCACCCCATGTGCACCTCGCTATGCACACAAGGCCATGGCTTGCCCCAACTGTGTCGTGAAGGGAGGAAGGGCACTAGCAACCACCTTGGGGTCCACTGATGTCGTCTGCGTAAGGCTGGCTGATCCATAAGGCGAGTTAGGCGGTTGACTAAGGCCCCGCAGTGAAAAAAGCTCATAAAATACTAAAAAGTTAGTTATTAAAAAAATTTAAAAAAAACTTATCTAAGCTAAACAAGGTGAAAAAAAAATAATTTCAGCTCTATGGTTTAAAAAAAAAATAGGCAGATAAACTCTGTAAGTTCACTTGGGAAAGCCAAAAGTCACAATAAATTAAGAAAAAAACGTTGCAATCACTGTAAAAAAATAATAAAAAAAAACAATTAGAACATATAAAAACTTACTTTCCATACCTCAAACGGCTGAAAGTTATAAATTTGATTTCATCTCTCTTGTGCTCTAGACTCCATTCTCTAATCTCAAACTCTCTTATATTCATATTGCTCGTATTTGGCATTGGCCGGCTCTCCGATCGCTGCATCGCACTTGTAAGACGTTGAACAGTTGTCTCTGCTGTGCTGTGGACATGTAGTCGACGAAGGTCACGAAGCCGAAGGTAATAATCTGAAAATGTTGCTTTATACAAGTACTAAACAGTAAATTTTTATAGTTATAAAGAAGACATGTTTGTGTCACTGTGTGGATCAGCCAACCTATCTTCAAGGCTTCAAGTCTCATCAACGTCCTTTCATTTTATTTTTTGTCTTTTTTCTTCAACATTTCAAGTTTTCAACAAAAGCTTTTAACAATGGAAATTTGAAATTACATGGCCCAAGGCCATCTATTCCTAGACTCTTTTTTAATTTTTTTTTTTCAATTTCTCTAATCAAATGTTAATTTATTTATTTGATTTTGATTATTAGTATTAATAAATTTTATTTTATTATACAGATTAATAGTTTTATATAAGAGTGGAGCTCATTTGTTATATTAAAGTGAAGCCCATTTGTTAAATCAGGTTCAATTGTTTTATGTTAATATTTATTTTATTCTAGAATATTCATAAGCATTGTAGAATTTATATAGTAGATATTGTTCTTTTTTACTATAAAATATGTCTAATAGAAAATATGCATCTGGATATGAAAAATTAAAAAAAAAAAAAAGATAAGAATAGAAAAATTGATTGAATCCCAAAAAGGATTTTTAAATAAATTTGTTACTAGCAATAAACAAAATATAACAGAAAATTTAGGTGAAACATTTATAGATGATCAAGAAATATACCCAAAAGGATCAAAAGATAACATAATAAATCAAGAAATACAACAAAAAAGATATGTGAATAATGAAACAATCCAACCAAAGGGATCTGAGGATAGTGCTCAAACATGTACTGCTACTGTTCTTGCAGGAGAATTTGTGAAAAGCATAGAAGAAAATAAAAATACCGAGGATATATCTAATTATATTCCTTCAAATATTTATGACCCTGCTCAATGGGAACACGTTGATATAAAATTAAGAGATTTATTAGTAAAAAATAATCCAATTAAATATAGCAATATAAATTTTTCTAAGGATGAGAACTCTAGACATTTTTCTACTACATATTATATACGAAACTTATCAAATGGGGAGAAACATGATAGAAAATTGTTAGTGTATTCAAAAGACTTGAATAGAGTATTCTGCTTTTGTTGCAAGTTGTTTAATTCAAAACTTAGTATAACTCAACTAGCTAATAAAGGAACCGATGACTGCAAAAATCTTAGTGCTAAGCATAAAATTTATTAAACAACCAATGAACATATTACTAACATGACTACTTGGCTTGATTTAGAAATGAGATTATTAAGAAATAAAACAATTGATAAAAAGTTCAAGAACAAATTAACAAATAAAACGATCATTGAAAAAAATAATTACTGAGAATTATTGCAGTAGTAAAAACCCTTGGTAAAAATAATTTACCATTTCGAGGACAAAATGAAAAGATCTACCAAGAAAATAATGAAAATTTTTTAAGTTTGATTGAGATGATTTCTGTGTTTGATCTAGCAAGTCATCAAGAACAAATGTCTCTCCTACTAAGATGTGTTAATATTTCAACAAGCCCAATAAAAATAGAAGAACATTCTCTAGAATTTATTAAAATAGATGATACTAGTGGAAAATGTATTTTCAGTGAATTATTAGATGCAAGAAAAAATCTTGATCTTGATATTAATAATGTTCGAGGACAATGTTATGATAATGGGTCTAATATGAAAGGCAAAAAGTAAGGGGTGCAAAGAAGATTGCTTAATATAAAGCCCAAAGCATTTTACACGTAATGTGGTTGTCATAATCTTAATCTTGTTATACGTGACATGGCTAATTCTTGTCCTAAAGCTATTTCATTTTTTGAAATAGTCCAACGTATTTATTCTTTATTTTTTTCATCAACAAAGTGATGGAAAATTTTGCAAGATAATGTGTCGATTCTAACTCTTAAGCCACTCTCACAAACACATTGGGAAAGTCGAATTGAAAGCGTCAAAGTAATAAAATTTCAAATTCTACAAATAAGAGAAGTTTTATTACAACTAGCAAAAACGACTGAAGATCCTAAAATAAAAAGTGAAGCTAATTGTTTAGTAGCATATGAAATTGAGAATTTTGAATTCATATTATGCATGACCATATGGTATGATATATTATTTGCAGTCAATACTGTAAGTAAAAGTATGCAATCAAAAGATATGCACATAGATGTTGCCATTGATCAGTTAAAAGGTCTTATTTCTTATTTTCAAGATTATAGGGAAAATGGATTTAAATCCGCTATGATTTCATCAAAAGAGATTGCAATTAGTATGGAAATAGAACCTATATTTAGAGAAAAGAGAATAATTTATACAAAAAAATAGTTTGATGAAAATGTCAATAAAGAAACAATAAAATCTACTGAAAAATCTTTTAGAATTAATTATTTCTTATTTATAGTAGATCAAGCAATTTCTTCAATTCAAAATAGGTTTGAACAATTTCAAATATATGAAAATATTTTTGGTTTTTTATTTAATTTAAAAAAAAAATGAAATCACTTGACAATGGTAGTTTGAAAAAAAAAAAAATGTGTTAGTCTTGAAAGCTTTTTGAAATATGATATTGATGGTTATGATTTATTTTCTGAACTAAAAATTTTAAAAGAAATTTTACCAATAGAAGAAAGCACTCCGATTTATATATTAAATTATATAAAAAGACTTGATTCTTTTCTAAATACATGTATCGCTTGTAGAATCTTATTGACAGTACCTATAACTTTTGTTTTTGCAGAAAGAAGTTTTTCAAAACAAAAATTGATAAAATCTTATCTAAGATCAACAATGTCTCATGAAAGATTAAATGGACTAGTCATATTATCAATTGAGGATGAGATATTAAAAGAACTTGAATATAAAAACTTAATTAGCAATTTTGCATCTCAAAAAGTAAGAAGAATAATTTTTAAATAAAAATATAATTAGATATAACCTAATTTAGTTTGATACAAGAAAAATGCCCCATTTTAACTTCTCGCCTTAGGCCTCAAAATCCATTGAGCTGACCTTGCGTCTGCGTACGCTGGTGAGGTCCCTGACAACAACAACTGGGGTGCAAGTCCTTTGGCCATTACTCTCACACAACCACGTGGTAAGCCCTTCGGCCACCCAATGGCACGCTGCTTGGCTGTGCAGTGGAGAGCACATCTTCCTCTTCCGAGAGGTGAACAGATCAATCATCCATCTCAGTCACCATCCCAACTAGAACCTCCTTGGCCATGCACGGTTGCATCCACTATATCGGAAAAGCTCACATGCACGAGAAGCCTCTAGTGCCTAGGACTTACTTAACTCAAGAACCTCCACTCAGGATACTCAAGACTTGCTCAGCTCGGGACCCTTAACTCGAACCCATGCACCTCCCCTACGTAGAAAAACTCCACTACTCGGGACTCCACATGTAGCTCAGAAAAACTCCACAGCTCAGGACTCCACAGGCAGCTCGGCAAAACTCCATGGCTCTAGACTCCACATGTAGCACAAAAACTCCGCTCGAGACTCCACAACTCGGAAGGACTCTATGGCATGGGAAAGCCTTCGTTTGGGAAAGTTGTTGTTTACTCCAACCAAGAAAGTTTGCAATACTTGGGAACAATGCTCAAGTCATCTGCACGGGAACCCAACTCAAGAAGTTCAGTTGGGATAGACCTTCACTAGCTTGGGAGTTACTGGCTTATAACCAATCTACATGGCATAGGACTCACAACTCAGCACCTCACCTACTCGAATAGCACCTCCTCTACTAGTGTCCCCTACTTGGGAGCTACTTGCATAGGAAATGCAGCTCAGACTCGCCTCATCAACTCGGCACCTCATTAGCTTGGGTTCACCTCCTTTGCTTGGAACCCATCTACTCGAACTCATCTCACCTGCTCAAGATTCATTTAATAGGGCTTGAAGCATGGGAGAGTCATATGGTGTGATGCTGGTTCTTAAAAACAAAGGGAGAGAAGGAAGAAAGAAAGAAAGAGGAAGGAAAATGAGCAAGAAGGCAAAGGAATCACAACCAATAGTAAACAATTTTTCAGTCAAACAAAATGATAGACTACATTGTCTAAAACTCTCTGGTTTATCTCTTTCAAAATTTGTGTGAACCCACTTCTACTAACAAAACTACTTCTTGTAGTGCAGAACATCGGCCACATGGCCCCGCACTCTAACAAAGCAATTTAGTACAGTCAAGAGCTTCCGTCAAAAAGCCAAATCTCTAGACTTGCCATGGGGCCAAAGACTTGGCCAGAGCTTCTTGAGCCGCTGCCAACGCCTCGCGACCAAGACAATTCGAGTCCTTAGACTCAATGCAGGGTAAGGGCAAGTCCCTAGACTCACCGACCACTCACCTAACAAAGTCAATTCCAAACACTCGTCACATGACCCAAGACCGGGCCAGAGCTTCCTGAGCCCTTGTCAACGCCTCATGACAATTCGAGTCTCTAGACTCGATGTGGAGTAAGGCCAAGTCCTTAAACTCGCCGACCCTCTGCACTACAAAGCTAAGTCCCTAGACTTGCTATGGGGCCCAAGGAAGGGCCAAAACTTCTTGAGCCCTTGTCAACACCTCGCAACCAAGATAATTTGAGTCCTTAAACTTGCTGCAGGGTAAGGCCAAGTGCCTAAACTTGTTGAACCCCCGCTCAACAAAGTTGAGTCCCTAGATTCTCCATGGGGCCCAAGGCAAGGCCAAAACTCCTCGAGTCCTTGCCAATTTCTCGCAACCAAGACAATTTTAGTCCCTAGACTTGCTGCGGGGTAAGGCCAAGTCCCTAGACTCACTTAACCCCCCACTCAACAAATCTGAGTCCCTAGACTCGTCGCTGGCCATGAGTTAAGGCCAAGTCCCTAGACTCGCCGATCCCCCGTTCAACAAGTTGATTCCCTAGACTCTCTGCTCACCATAGGTAAAGCTGGATTCCCTAGACTCGCCAATCTCCCGTTCAACAAGCCGAGTCCCTAGACTCACCACTCACCACGGGTTAAGGCCAATTTCCTAAACTTACCAATCCCTCATCCAATAAAACTGAGTCCCTAAACTTGCCACTCGCCACCGGTAAGGCTAGAATCCTTAGACTCACCAACCTCCCTTTTAACAAAGCCAAGTCCCTAGACTCGCCGCTCACCACTAGTTAGAGACAAGTCCCTGACTCGCCGCTCACCACGAGTTAAAGCCAAGTCCCTAGACTCATCGTTCTCCCGTTCAACAAGCTGAGTCCCTAGACTCGCTACTCACCAAGGGTAAGGCTGAAGTATCTAAACTCGTTGATCTCTCATTCAATAAAGCCGAGTTCCTACATTTGCTATTGGGCCAAGGCCTTGTGAGCAAGAAAATGAGTCCCTAGACTTGTGACAAGTTAAAGCCATGTTCCTAAACTCGCCAATCTCCCATTTTCCTCGCACAAGCCCCGTTCTTGTGCTCTAAGCAATTGAACCTAACTCCCACCCGCCTCGCCAAGATATGCCTTCGCTCATGAGCTACGCAGTCGAGCTTATCTCCTACTCACCTCGCTGGGACAAGCCCAACACTTGCACTTTAAGCAGTCAAGCATATCTCCCGCTCGCCTCGGATGAGCCTCACGCTCATGCTTTAAGCAGTAAAGGCTATCTCCAGCTCACCTCGCCAAGACAAGCCCGCACTCACACGTGATGCGGTCGAGTCTGTCTCTCATTTTGAATCTTTATTATTTACATAGGAGGAACAAATGAACGGGGACCAGCCCCTGGAATTTATTTCCCAATGTACTCAGGCATTTTTTACCTTTGAAAATTCTGAAGGTCTTTTTTTTAGAGCAAATTGCCCTTAGGAATCATTGGTTATTGTGAGAGGGCTAAAAATATTTAGGCTCAAGTCCAACCCACCAAGTCACTAGGGGACAAGAGGGGACAAATGGGGAAGGGAGGGCATGAGGTAAGGTGGGTGTTAAGGGGGCAAGAGGTTGAGGCAGGACGCATGGTATCAGGGAGTAGGGTGGGCTGTCAAGGGTCAGGAAGTAAAGAGGGCTATCAGGGGAAATGGGAGAAATGGGGGTATGTCGGGCATGCAAAACAAGGCCTATCTCACCACTGCAGGGGGCACGCGGGAAAAGCAATCAGATAAATAAGGGGTCTAGACAACTTCTAGGGGAATTTTCTTCTTCATCTTTGACTTCTTATTCTTCAACTCCTTCTTCAACTTCTAGACAAAAGGCTCTAGCACAGATGTTTGTCTCCAGAAAATACACCCGAGACTACTATTGTACAGTGAAAAATGAGAGGCCATGAGAGATTGTAAATAGGAATATTATAGAGAATTTCTCATTATTAAATAGTCATAGACGTAGACATTATGTTGACCCACATAAACCCATATGTTCATCTCTTTTTATTTCTCTAAATTTGTTTTCCTTTCACTGTCATGGATGTCTGCGCAGATACCATATGGCCACTTTGAATTGTTATTGGGGGCACCAAACCATACCAATCGAGGCCCGAATCGTCATGGTGGGCCGGAAACGACTCTTTTTGCCCTTCTGACCTGTTGTGTGATTTTTAGATCATTAACAGTAGATATTACATGTTTGGAAATAAAACCGTCTTTAATTGTAAAATATCTTGGACTTTTTAATTTTGCCTTAAATCCAAACATGGCCTTAAACTGGACTCGTTCATAATAGCCCTAAGTTCATTTACCAAGTTTGATGATCTTGAATAGATAAAATAGACATATTCAGTATACCCACGACTTGTAATTTTGAAATAAAACTTAAATGAGTTGTTATGGGTTAATTTCAGGTTAATGAGGTTGACCCATTATTGACTCGTTTATTAATTGTGTCTTAACAGGCTAATTCGTTTAGATTTAAACTCACTTATATCAAGTCCCCTTGCTAATTTCGTATCATATTCGTGTTGGGTTCACAGGTTGTATCACATTTTGCTATCCTTATGTGGCACTTTGTTATACCCAGAGGATTAATCACCTACATTACCGTTTAAATAGTATTCCCTAAATTAAAAACATAGATGCAAGGATATATATATATACATATATATATGCTAATAATAGGCTAATATCTGATTATTTATCCTCAACCATTAGTTAAAGATAGTCTATAATATATTTGTTCCAAGTAGTCTATATTACCAATGGGTGATGCATTTTCTTTTATCAAAAGAGAATAGATATATATATTTTTTAATTGGATATCTATATTATTCTAGATATTTTAACTTACAAAAATTTTATGTGCAGTCACTTTTGTGGATTTTTTTGTGCACTCTAGTGATATGATTGGTTATGTATTAAAAAAAATTAATCCAACCAATCATATCAGTGGAGTGCGCAGGGATTACTCAAAAGTGACTGTATGTAGCATTACTCTTTTTTGTTATCTACATAAAAATAAATGTAACTTATATTTAATTAATCTTGTTGCTAACTCATAAAATTTTATTTTTTTTCATTTATATTTAAAATATATATACGTAACTTTTTTTTTAAAAAAAAAAAAAAAGAAAGAAATAAGAGATAACTACCACTGCCTAGGTTACTATGCCCGACAGCAAAGTAGGCTGACAATTGTAATTTGTGAGAAGTCACAACTTTTCAATTCACAGTGAACACATTTAAAACGTTTCTAATTCACCAATGGGCACAATCTCTCGTTGGGTGCCCAAGCTAGGGCTGAGCAGAAATCCAAAAATCCGACTCCGACTCCGACTTTGCTCCGGAGTCGGAGTCGGAGTCGGAGGTAGATGTGTCCCGACTCCGATCCGATCCGACTCCGACTCCGACACACCGACTCCGACTCCGACTCCGACTTACAATCCGACTCCGACTCCGACTTCCAATCCGACTCCGACTCCGACTTCGATATTGTGCATATTTTATAAAAATATTTGTTATCAATATATTAACATCTAATAAATAATAATCTATAAACATTATAATGAATAATATAAGTTAATATAGTTACTATAAGTTAATTTACATTACTAATTTACTATAAGTTAGTAAGTTACTATAAGTTACTAATTACTATACCTTATATAGTTAATTTACATTACTAATTTACTATAAGTTACTATAAGTTAATATAGTTACTATATAAGTTACCATACCTTATATAGTTAATTTACATTACTAATTTACTATAAGTTACTATATAAGTTACTATACCTTATATAGTTAATTTACATTACTAATTTACTATAAGTTACTATATAAGTTACTATACCTTATTTTATATTTTACATTACTAGTTTACTATAAGTCAATATATAATATATAGTTATATATATACTATATATATTAAGGGCTTGTATAGTATATAGTTACTATACTATAATATATATAGTTATACTTATATAACATAATATATATATAGTTAATATAATATATATTAACTTACTAATTAACTATACTTATATAATATATATAGTTATACTTATATAATATAATATATATAGTTATATATTAACTTAGTAATTAACTATACTTATATAATATATTGGAGGAGTACTTATATACTATAATATATATAGGTATATATTAACTTACTAATTAACTATATTTATATAATATATTGGAGGAGTACTTATATAATATAATATATATAGTTATATATTAACTTACTAATTAACTATATTTATATAATATATATAGTTATACTTATATACTATAATATATATAGTTATATATTAACTTACTAATTAACTATATTTATATAATATATTGGAGGAGTACTTATATAATATAATATATATAGTTATATATTAACTTACCAATTAACTATATTTATATAATATATATAGTTATACTTATATACTATAATATATATAGTTATATATTAACTTACCAATTAACTATATTTATATAATATATATAGTTATACTTATATACTATAATATATATAGTTATATATTAACTTACTAATTAACTATATTTATATAATATATTAAATTAATATCACAATATAATTACATAATTATTAAATATATTCCCTTGGATATAACAACAATAAAAAAATTTTGTCAAATTTCTAATATATAACTCTCTAAGTTAGTAATAATTAATAAAGTAATAATTAACTAGTGATTTTTTTAGTGAGTTAATTAAATAATACACATTAAATTGTTACTTAATTTTATTTTTACTAACTTAAAATATATTTTTATCACTTATTATTTATTAATTTATTTTTATTGTTTAGAAGTAGAATTTAGAAGTAGAAAGTCTTAAACGGCGCCGTTTCAGTGTTTTCCATTAGGTCTTTTTGCCCCCCCCCTTCTCTTCTTCCCCCCCGATTCCCTCCCCTTCGAGTCCCCCTGCGCCGAATCCCTCTCTGCCTCTCTCACCTCTCATCTCAGATTCTCTCTCCCCCCCGATTCCCTGACCTCCCCTCCCCGGCTCCCCCTGCGCCGGAATCCCGATCTCTCTCACGGTCAAGTGATTAATATTTCTTTACTGATCTTCCCCTTTTGATCTTCAGAATGTTTGTTGAGTCATGCAAACGGCTAAGATTGATGAAAAGCTCAGAGGAAATTGGACTTGGTAATCTTTTTATTTCGTGCTTGGGGCTACATACCTTGCTTTACATGTCTTTTACGATTTAAGATCATAGCCAATCTTGAACCAATATCATACTGTACGTACGTGTTGATTTTTTTTTTTTTTGCGTGTTTTTTGACTCACTCTTTGATTTCTCTTTTCTGTTATGGATTTGGTTTTGGTTTTGATTTGTTTTTTCATTTTTTGGTTTTGATTCCCTCCCCTCCCCCTGCGCCGAATCCGTCGTTTGGGTTTGTTTTTTGAGGATTTCTCACCGGCTCCGTCTCGACTCCGCTCCGACAAGTCGGAGCCGGAGCCGGAGCGGAGCATATACCCTTCGGAGCCGGAGTCGGAGGTCGGACTCGGCCTCCGACAAAGTCGGAGTCGGAGTCGGACGACCCAGATACCGACTCCGGTTGTGTTGGTGCTCAGCCCTAGCCCAAGCGGTTAACGCTCCTATCCCCAAGAGGCATACATTGGTTCAAGTCACCAAGGCATATTTTCATTTAAAATTTGGACCACCAAACCAATTCATTGAGCAATGATAATGGTTTGCATTTTTTTTTTTTACTTAATATTAACATTTTAATCATCCTAAGTCTAAAACCAATAATCTTCATGTAAAGGTAATTTGTGTTTGGTTAGGATTAGATGCGTATACAGTTGGAAATGAATGTAATCTTAATTGGATTCTAGTGATCCAATAAGATTGTATTTAAATTAGAACTCTTATCATAGTTTGTTATATCATAAGATAAGAGTCATCAAAGAGTCCTAAGATTGTTTAAAGTCTTAGCATCAGCTGAAGAGATAAAGATGTAAGGCGCATTGAAGAAACTGAAGCTGATCTGAACTCTACGCAATTTAGAAGAATAATCTAGTTCGAAGTGTTCGCAAGTTGGTAGAAACGTGTCTAACTGGGATATTGGATAAACCTGTCAGCAGACTCCTTCTACAAGTCAATGACAATATTAAATATATAAAAGGAGTCGACTTAGGGTTTATCATGTAAGCACATACATCACATATTTTACATTGATCGACTCCTTGAAGTTCTGGGGAGACACTACAAGAGATCGTGCTTTGAAAAATTCTGTGAAAAAAGGATTTTTTTGAGAAACTCAGTTCGTGGAATTGAGGGGGAGTTGTCCTGTTCGAGATTCAACCACTAGAGGTTCCAGTAGGAAAAGCAATGATTGGAGAGTATCAGAGGTTCTGACTACCTACTGAGATAGAAGGCAAGCGGGTCGCATGCCTTGAGTAAACGGGTTTGTTACAAATGTTTTGTTAACAGTTTACTTATAGTTATCTAAATCAATAAATTGACTTTTCTGGATTTGATTGCCTTGTAGGGTTTTATTTTTGAAGAGTTTTTCAAAGAGTTTCCCTTCGTAACCAAATATTGTGTTCAAGTGATTACTTAATTTTGGTTACTAATCGGTGCTAACAGTTTGTGCTAAGTGTTAAACGTGACGAATTAGGGGTACTTGGGTAATTTCACTTCACCTAATTAAAATGTTTTTTAGACAAAATAGAAGAAGTCTAAGTTAAGTACTATGCATCAATAGAGGTAACTTGTGGCTTTGAACATCTACCTAGTGTAAGTTTGTTTCCATTTTAAACATCCATGGTGAACCCAGTCTTGAACTAGAATCTCTTAACTTAGACTTCTCTACAGCACACACATAGTACAACATATATCACATTCCTATCAAGGTGGTGAATAAAGGTCATGCATCGTATCTTGGATTCATGAGTACTCTAGGGAATAACCCAATTACCATAGACTGCAACCCTACAGTCAGACTCGCATAGTTGAGTCCTCCCAGGGTACAAGTAATTCAATACATCACCTTAGTCTTGGACTTATTCAAAGCATTGACATTTTCCTTTGCCATTGCATTTGTAGCACTCATACCCTAGGGATGGACTAATAATAATATTTTAATTGTGCTCTCTGAGTCACTCAAGTAGTTTGTTCTTCCCATTGAGCCTTTTTCTTGATATCTCCAATCAGGAAGGTTGGGTTGACCTAATTAATAGGTTTTAGTCTCATCCTCCTTGACGTGAGAATAACTTTCGACTTTGCTGGCCTTTTCGTCAAATGATCTGCAAGGTTATCTTCTGACTATACATGTTTCGAAGTCAGGTATCCATTTTTTATTAGGTGTCTTATAGTATAATGTCTGATACTTAGATGTCTCCTCTTATGATTGAAGTGTTTATTATTACAAGCACTTATTAAAACCTAATTGCCACAAAGAATATAAATAATTGGCATTGGTTTTTTAACTAGTGGACTTTCTGATAATAAATTTTTAAGCCATTCTACCTCATGTCCAATAATGTTCAAGGCTATCAATTCAACCTCCATAGTAGGGTGTAAATCAGCCTGGTCCTGTCTAGTCTGGTTCGATCCGAGGGGGTGATGGACCGAAATTTTCAGTCCATCATTTTCCCAAGACCCAACATCCACAGGGACCAAACCGGATTGGTAGCTATCAGTCCGGTCTGGTCCAATCAATTCGACCTAATTATTTTTTCCTTTTTTTCTTCATTTTTTTCAAATAAATTAATAAAACAAATTATTTAAATTACTAAATTAAAATTAAGCGAATTATTAACGTGGATTATGCAACTAACTCATTAAAAAATATTTTACTATAATTATATTTATGATGTTAATAGTTACTATTTATTAACTTTGACTTTACTATTTAGTATGCATAATTATTAATAATGTCATACATTTTATATACAGTTAGTAAATATTAAATAATTTCATTGTATATAGATTATTCATGCTTACTTGCAACTTAGTTATTTAAAAAAAAATTACCTAATTATTTTAATTAAGTGTAAATAGTAGAGTATGTATGAATGTATGATGTATTAACTATTTACATATAATGACATATATTATCACATGATTTATGATTTATTATTAATTTATACCATATATTATTTTATATTTTATATGATCAATGATAATAAACTAGATGAAAATTATATCATTAAATTATATAATTACTATATAAAAATAATATATTAAATTATTAAAAATATTTTAAAATATATATATATAAGGGTTTGGTTTGATTCATTCCAGTCTGGTCCAAAATTTGTAAACTCCAAGACCAGATCAAATTTCACTGATCCACATATTTTGGTACCAAGACCAATTGATCGGTTTGGAGTTCAATTCGGTCCGGTCCAATTCTGGACCTAATGGTTCAGTCCAGTCGGATCCGAACTGAACTCCTTACACCCCTACTCCTTAGTAGAGAGTGAAATCACAATTTGCTTGGAATATTTTCAAGCCACAGATGCTCCATTAAGAGTAAAAGTAAATACATTCATTCTCTTACGGTCTATTATATTAGTTATCCAATTAGCATCATTGTATGCTTATAATACAATAGGATATCCAAAATAATGGATACCATATGTCAAGGTTGCTCTCAAATATCTAAAGATTCCATCCAATGTGTTCCAATAAGAATCATCAGGCCTACTAGGAAATTGGCTAAGTCTACTCACAACATATGAAATATCAAATCTAGTAGAATTGGCAATATACAACAATATACCAATGATATAAGAATATCTCAATTATGACACATGATTTCTAAAATTCTTACTTCAATGAAAAAAAGAATCAAGAGGTGTACTAACAGGTTTACATTCGAATCTGTCAAACTTCTTAAGAATATTTTTAATATAATGGGATTGGTTTATACTAATAACATTATGAGATCTCATTAATTTAATACCAAGAATTAATTATACTTCTCCCATGTTTTTCATGTCAAAGTTCGTAGATAGAGAATTTTTAACATCAAGAGCAATACTTATATTGGTACCAAAGATAAGAATATCATCAATGTAGAGACATAGCATTACACATGCACCATCAACTATTTTAGTATATAAACATTTATCACATTCATTTATCATAAATTCATTAGATAAAATTAATTCATTAGATTTTTGGTGCCATTGTTTAGGGCTTGCTTTAAACTATAGAGAGATTTAATAAGTTCACAACTTTTCTTTCTTGTCATGAAACCATAAAACCCTCTAGTTGATCAATGTATATCTCTTCTTCTAGATCATCATTAAGAAATGCTGTCTTTATGTTTATTTGATGGACCTTGAGTTTATGGATTGCAACCAGAGCTATTAGAATACAATTTGTGCTTATTCTAGTAACATAAGAATGTGTATCAAAATAATTGATGCACTCTCTTTGTGTAAAACCTTTTGCAACTAGCCTAGCTTTAAATTTATCAATGGTATCATCAAATTTTATTTTATTTCTTTTAAAATCCATTTACATCTAATGGTTTTGCATCTAGGAGGAAAATCACATAAATTCCAGGTATCATTAGTCTTAAGAAATTCTATCTCAGTATTAACTGTTTCTTTCCAAAAAGCATAATTAACAGAAAGCATGACATCCTTGAAAGTATAAAAATCATGTACAAAGTCTTTTTTTCTTTCTCATTCGTTTTCCTCTTCTAAGTTCATTTTCAATTTTAGATGAACTCTCAGGATCAGATAAAATGGTAGGTTGACTACTGTAGAAGGAAAATTCAATATAGATAAAGATCTTTCTACTTTGTTTAAAGAGAAAATAGATTTTCACTCCATGATGGTGTTGGGATTAATAAATTGGACTTCTGATTTGATAATTAAAAACTTATATGCAAAACTACATCTAGCATACCCAATGAATACTATATTTACTACGTTGGGACCTAATTTTCTTTCCTTAATCTTTGGAACATTATCCTTGGCAAGACAACCGCAAACTCTAAAGAAATTAATGTTGAGCATTCTATCATTCTAGAGTTCATATGGTACCTTGTTAGATCCGTTAAATGGTACTCTATTCAAGATAAAACAAAATGCAAATATTACTTCTCCCACCATTGCTCGGGTATGTCAAAACTAGAGAGCATGCACTTGACCATATCTACTAAGGTTATATTTTTTCTTCCAACAACACCATTGAATTGAAGAGAATATGAAGGGGTTTCCTTATGTCATAGTATTGAACTAATAGATTAAAGGTGTATTCACCTCCTCTATCTGACTTGATAATTTTAATATTTCTCAATTAGTTTTTAACTTCAGATTTATAAATAAAAAATTTATTAAAAGATTCATCTTGTATTTTCACTAAGTAAACATAAAAGAATTTGAACATTCATATATAAAAGTAATGAAGTATTTATTATCACCTTTAGAAGATATACCATTTAAATAGTAACCATCAATTTTTATTAGGTCAAGTAGTGATGAATTTCTTATAATAGATTTAAATGGTTTTCTAGGTTGATTTTGCTTAACACATATTAAACATTTTTAATCTAAATCAACAGATTTGTTAGGAATAATATCTAAATCCATCATTCTTTTTACATTATAATAATTAACATGACATAATCTAGCATACCATATTGAAGAGGAACGTGTAGAAAATACAATTTATTATTATAATCAAATTTATCTATTACATTGTTTTGAACATATATTACAAATAAACCATTACTCACATAACCTTCCCCTCAAATGACCCATATTTGGTTACAATAATTGAATTGAATTGAAATAAAAATGTGTAGCCTGTTCCACTAAGTAAAGATTCACTAATTAGGCTTCTCCTCACTTATGACATGTACAACACTTTTTCTAATGGAATGGTGTTTTTTGACATTTGTTTAGATTCGACTTTTACTACTCCAAATACTTGTACAGAAATGGAGTTACCCATCGTCACTTTCATGCCGCTTGTATCCTCCCGATACAATGAAAAAATATTAGGTTAGAAGTGACATGTACGTTGGCTCTTACGTCTACTATCCAATCAATAGCACTCCAAGTTAGATAAACTTCAAGACTTTTTGGTTACATACCATTCATCAATTCTAAGTCAGTCTCGGAAAGCACCATATAAGCCTTTTGGTTAAGTGATCTTGGTTGTTCATTGCCTTGATTTTCCCTCTCTTGTAGCCATAGCTTTTAGCCAAGTACCTAGTTTTTGAAAGTTACCAAAAAAAAAAAAAAAATAGGTCTCTTATTATCTTTGTTGATATAAAACTTTGGTTACAAATTGTGCCCATAATTAGTTTTACTCTCATTGGATCTAGATATTTGGTGTAATGGATTTCTATGTGTTCTTTGGTCTTCTATAATATTTGCCTTACACTGATCATTTTTTTAAGTGTCATTCTTGGATCCTAGTAGCAAAGATCAAGGTTTCTATAGTCATATTATCCTGTGTCTCTCTCAAACCAAAAACATAGCCAATCTGAGTAGGGGGAGTAGCTCTAGCTCATCCTTCCGACTCCTCTCACCTCCCCCTTCCTTTCCCTCCCCATTTCTCTCCTATGACTTAAAAGCCATGGATGTAAGGTATTTGTGTGTTTCTTCTCCTTTTAGGTGTAAAATAACTTATCTATTGCATTCTGAACACCTCCAAGTTACACATGCCGTACCATCGAATTCCTAGGCTATTGATCAATAAGGAGCTAGCAAAAATCAATGTTGCAAAATGGTGGACCAATTTGTCTCATGCGCTGCCCGTAATGACGTGTGTCCCATACTGCTTCGCCTACGTCACTACAAGAAAATTGATCAGTTATGACCAGCTATTTCTTATGAAAATGATTATTTTCTATCAAAATTAAATGAGTTTATTTTAGTTGCAAATAGTCATTCTCATTACATATAATCCGTCACAAATGATCATTTTTCTTGTGGTATGTGTTGCTTCATCAAATTCCCAAGCCTCAGATCTTCAAGTTTTGACAATCCAGACTCCTCCACATATATATATAGCCAGCACGTGGATTTTCGCAACCCATGTGCCGATATAGATCTGCGTGTTTCTCAGACGCCTGCAGAGTTGCAGCCAATGCAAGTCGAACCTCCATTCCCGCCTATCTTACTACTTTCTCTAAAACGAAAGTCGACTTAATCTCATATACAAGGCCGCCGTAGAGCAGGAGACAGAGACCTTCTTTAATAGTAATAATTGATTCAAAATTGGTACAACCGCATCTATGGCAATTTCTCACGGCTGTAGTGGAAAACTTTGGCAGACCTTTCCAAGGACTACGTACCAAGAAATACGACTTTCATGGTTGGTTTTCTCTTGAACCACACTATATGTGTTGGCAAAGATACAATGGACCTCATGAGTTACTCCGTTAGTCCCAATTTTTCCTTCTTATATATATATATATAAATATATATATATATATATATATATATATATATTATACTTCTTTGATTGCTTAGCACCTAAGTTTGGAAATTTTGTGGTGAGTGTTGGGGTCCCCAACCTCTACCTACTGTATCTTATATTATTATTATGAAATCATTTGCTTAAAAAAAACCCTTCGATCCATTCATTTTCTTTGCCACAAAACAATTCTAACCAAGAGGGAAAGTATGAATTTAAGATGAAATATTATTGTGTATAAAAAACTGACATGAAGAATCAAACAAAACAGCTAAAGATGCTTCTGAGACTTTTTGCAGCACTTAAATTCACGTTTCATAATTTAAAAAAGTAAGAGAGCCAAAGAAAGAGTTGCGCGTTCTAAGGGAATATCAAAGACACCCATAATGTGACAAATGTCATGCATTTGTTTTTTTAGTTTTGAGAGCCTGATGAATTTAAGAAAGAAACGAGTGGGTGAATTATTATTTGTTTTTGGGCTTTTGAGGAGTGAGTTTTATTTGCAGGCTGTTGGATGTATTTGCCCCATCTGTGCAATTATATATATATATATATATAGCCTAAACGAGGACTTAAAATACTCAAAATATTCACAAAAAATTTATATTTTTTATTATTTTACCTCATTGGTTTGGAGTTTATGCACCTACTTGAGCTAATGTACATACATATTCCACCTCAGATCAACACCTAATTGGCACTTTGTCAGGTTGTGACATTAATTAATTGTCAATACTCTCCTGCATTTGCTTGGTTATGCTTCTGAGATAAGAAAGGATAAAGTTTTTTCTTAATAAAAATTGGAATCCATCATTTAATCATCATTAATTTCTCATTATTCTTTCAAATAATATATATATATATATATATGGGAATGAAAGAAGTGCAACTTTGACAAAGAACTCTGAGATAATTTAAATAAATAATTTAAAAGTAATGATCATATTATTACACCACGCTTCCGAATCCAATGTCCATGATAGCCCACTCTATCATGAATACTGACCAATTGTCCCTTACGTGACTTGAACTCGTAGTGTGATCCTTACTTTGATGCCAATTGTTAAATATTCAATCATTGATTCAAAAGTTTTAAAACTGTTAGATACCAATTTGGCTAAATCTTTAACACTCAAATCATAACAATCAAGTTGGATAGTTTTACCCATTAGTCTTTCATGGTGCTTTCGTCAAAGCTGTATCATTATAATGATATAATCTGCCAAATTTGTTTCTTCTGATGTTGTCTTGACTTCTATATATAGGATTCTCCTGAAAAAAAGTAGCAGTGATTCAAAATCCATATGATAAATCCCAAAAGTTGGTAATGCCTATATTCATCCCTATCTGTACAAAGTTACAAACTGCAGTGAATAATGTCATTTTCTAATTCCCCATACATTTGAGGACTAATGAAAGTTTTAAATTTTCCCTAGACCACTGCAGTAAGGTGTACATTTTCCTAGATACATACTAATCTTTATTTAATTTAAATATGTCATTGGTTTTGTAAATAAAAGAGCCCTGAACTTGCCATTATCAGGCACCCCCACCATCATTCTTAGGTCAGATTACTTTGTTTTATTATTATCTTAGGGTTTCTCTCATTTTTCCCAATACAACAGCTTGATCTCTTTCTGTCATGGACATCAGCCTAGTGATCTCAGGAACCCCATCTGAACCTCAAAACGCATGTCAAAATCATGCCCCAACACCTCTAGAAAAAAAAGGAATCCATGCCAAAGAAGAAAAGGGAAGCATGGAGCTTCCAAACAGAAGAAAAAGCAATGGAAGAAGGTATCTAGGGGTGAGACAAAGACCTTCAGGAAGATGGGTTGCCGAAATCAAGGACTCCTTGCAGAAACTGAGGCTGTGGTTAGGGACTTTTGACAGTGCAGAAGAGGCTGCCCTGGCTTATGACAGCGCCGCCAGGCTTTTAAGAGGAAAAAATGCAAAGACAAACTTCCCATTTCCTGGAGTTGTGAGCATATATGAAGAAAGTTGCAGATCATTGGAAAAGAATCCAAGGCTTTTCCGGCTTCTTCAGCATGCAATCATGAAGAACCATGCAAGATCGATCATTTCAAGGGAAGATCAGATTCATGGTGATAAAGTTGATTCAAGCTCTTTTGATGCGCTTGTTGAAGAAACCATAGTTTGTTCGTCATCAAGCTCTGAATCCGGAATCTGTGATATTTATGATCATGATAGAAACAAACTTTCTCAGCTCTCATTTGGCAGTTCCAAGGTTTATTCTTCAGTTTTTGTTGCTCCATCTTTCAGTTCTTCTCGATGTCAAGTAGGAGAAGATCGAAAGGATTGCCAATTAAGAGGCTTAAGCAATGGAATATCTCATTCTCCATACAAATAGGCTGTCAAAGAATGGCCGCCAAGTGCCATGAAAAAAAAACTAATGAACAGTTCTTGTAAATATGCTTTCTATGTTGTTTTCACATGTTAGATGTTGATCTCCTCCTACCTTAGCTATTTGTGTTTTGTCTAAATCGCATAGAGAATGTCTGACAATTGTGCTCACAAGAGATCTATATTAATCTACTTCAGTACTGGACCACGTAACTCTGTTGTTTAATTTTTGCTACACCACGAGATAATATAATTACCACCAAGGAAGATGTATAATTCTCTTGTGTGGGATAGTACGATCATCCTTATTCACAACTCAATTGGCATTGGAAAATTCTTGCAAAGTGATGTAGTTGGAATTACGAAAAGATAGACCAAAGTGGCTTGTTTGCTTGATCACAAAACTCACTTAATTAACAGCTTGCTAATGTTGTGTTTTGGGGAATTGCATAAACTGGGAGAGTCTATTTGCATGCAGTGAATGCATTAATATATAAGGCTCTAAGTGTGCTCTGATACAGTGTGGCTTCAAAAAAGACATCCCCTTCAAATAACAAACGTGTTCGTTTGAAATCAGAATTGGCCAACACTAAAAAGGACTATCACTTTGAAACCCAAATCAAGTAGGCTGGTTGAGAGCCTAGAGAACTGAGGAAGCTTGATTTAGGCCATCCTATGGGATTTGTGAATTGGGACATTCGAGCCCCATGTTTGGGTCATAAACACTTATTTACATAAATGACAATGCCAAGAAATCATTTTGCAACAAAATCAAAGAATGATAGATGGTTTAATAATTGGATTCATGTAAGTTTTGGAATAGTCAATAGCTAGCTTGTTGATAAAAATATTTTTCCATCAAACGTATCTTGTAATGACGGGAAATTATCTCCTCAAGTTTTTAAATAAATTTAAAGGTCTTAAGTAGGAAAAAGATAGACACATAAAGTGAGCCTTACAATATTTATTGCTTGTTTTATACTGCATAAAATACTTATATGGGCAGCAATAAATACTGTAAAGCACACCTTATGTACCAATCACTCTCTCACTTGAGACCTCGATCAAGTTCGTATAAGAATTTGAATGGACCTTAATTAGACCCATCAACTTTGTTTTTAAGCTTAGATACCCACTTGCATCTTATGACATTGTTTTGGGGGGGGGGGGGGGGGGGGGGGGGTGGTGAGGAATGAGAACCAGTCTAGATCTGCTTCTTCAACAATGTATCAAAGTCATGGCCATTTCTTGTAGGAAATTTGAATCTTTGATGGCCAAAGAAAACAAGTAGGTTCGGTTGCAGCAAGTTTACTGGTTGGAAATAGGCCATGAGGTAATGGATACTTGTGTAAGAGTTGACTCAATCAAAGATGAAGTGAGAGCGATGAGAATCAACTGACCTTATAAATGCTGGTTGAGACAATCGGAATTGGTAGTATTGAGGTGTCACCAACTATATTTGTAGTGACAATATTTTGCTAATAAGGTGATGTGTACGTACATATGAGGGAAAAAGCATATAAGGAGATGTTCGATAAAGGAAGTTGGACTCAGCTACTAAAGTAATAACTCCAGCAAAGAAAAAAGACCTCTATAAAAGGAGGGGCCACTGCAAACGTGGAAATGAGATACATGATCTCTTTGATATTCTCTACACTCTCTTGGGGCTCTCTCTCTCTCTCTCTCTCTCTAGATTTCCATAAGGATAACATCTTTTTCAACCTCTCATCAGCTTATATTTTCCATTGTATTGAGAGCAGTGTGAGGCTATGAGAAATTGTAAAATCATTATATATGATGGACTTCACTCTCAATCACTTGTGGAGGTAGGCCTTTATGCTCAACCACATATTTATGTGTCTTTCTCGTTATTCATATTTAATGTATTTTATTTATTATTTAATTCATAAATGTGCATCCGAGCACTGTATCAACATCAAAGCATCATTGTTGGCAATTCGACCATACTGTTGGTCTCTGCCCCGTTGAAAAATTGCATAAACCATTAGTATCATATGTGGGATTATCGATTTTTTGCTCTCCAAATAATAGGTCGCATGACCCAAAAAAAGCTACTTCTACATAAAGGAGGCACCGCTCTCATGACTCAACAAAGAATTATAGTGAGAGAGAAGGAATAGAATTCATGATAAAAGGTTAAAAAAACAAAGTGGGGAATCACGTACACCAAAACATCTACGAAGATAAGTCCCTTGTCACTTTCTCAAAATAAAACATGTTTATTTCTCATGATTTAAGTTTTAAAGTTGCAAGCACAGTGCAAAAACATCATCCACTATTTCAAAAGACTAAAGCGGGAAACCTTTGCACTCAAGGGAGGAATGCATTGCACACACAAGCACTGCTCGTCTATGCTATATATGTGCATGCAAGGGCGAGCAATCAAGGTTTCTCTAAGCACCAAGTATGGTTCAATAGTGAGCACTAAAGCTTGCCCCGAGCAACTAGAAGGCCTACATGCAAGCACTAAAGCTTGCCTAAGCAACAAGCCTAACGGACACTTAGCCCGCTTGAGTTGGGAACATCACAGGGGAGCACTAAGGCTTGCCCTGAGCACTCAACATGGCTTATAGTGAGAAACAAGTATGGCTCATGAGCAAGCACTAAAGCATGCCCCGAGCAACAAGCATGGCGAGTACTCAACCTGCCCATTTCACGGGTAAGCATTAATGAAACTCGCCCCAAGCAATAAGTGTGGCAGGTACAAGGCTTGCCACTACCTAGGGTATCAAGGGTGACACTTAAGCTCGCCTCGAGCAACCAGCGTGGTGGGCACTCAAACACCCACATCACAAGCGAGCACTAAAGCTAGCTCTGAGCAAAAGGCTTGCTAAACACTTAGCCCACCCGTGCATGGAGCATCATGTGCAAGCAATGAATCTCATTCAGAGCAATGATCATGCCAGTCATCAGCCTACCCACAACCTAAGCAAACAATTAAGCTCTCCCAAAACAACGAGCCTAGAGAGTACTTAGCTCGCCCGTGCTGTGATATCACAAGTGAGTACTAAAACTCATCCGAAACAACTTAGCTCGCTAACCCATGGAGCACCATGGGTAAGCACTAAAGCTAGCCTTGAGCAACGAGCATCGTGGGCACTCAGCCTACTCACATCACAAGTGAGGAATGAAGCTCGCTAGAATAACAAGCATTGTGTGAACATCACTAGCGAGCACTAAAGCCCACCCTCACCTAGAGCTTCACAAGCTCAGCTTTAAGCTTGATAGCAATAGCTAAGTGACCATGTTTGCTTCCCTCAAACTACCATTTAAATTTTATTTATGGTAAAAAGTTTGGATTTTGGATGTTCTTCCCATAAAGCTCCTTAGATCTCTACAAAACTCCAAGAGAATGGGCAAACAAGATCATGAAGATAGAAAAGTTTATAAATAGAGCACTCTACTTGCCAGTCTTAATCAAAAACACTCAGGCGCCCTAGACCCAACCATGAGCCCCAATACTAGCAAAAAAATAAAGATATGCAAGTGAACAATTTCCATCAATAAAAACTACTCATTGGTGAACAATCTCCATCAACAAAAACCACTCAATGGTGAGCATTCCTCGTCAAGCCAAAATCACTCAAGGGAGAATGATCTCCATTGAGCAAAAATAGCTCCATAGCAAACAATTTATCAAGCAAAAATACTCAATGGAGAGAAATCTCCACCAATCAAAACTTTGAAGCAGTAGCTATATGGCTTGGGTTTGCTTCTCCCAAACTTACTATTTGTTTTTTACTTTTACTAACAAATTTAGTTTTTGGATGTTTTCTACATAAAAGTCCTCAGATTTTCACGAGGTGTCTTTCTTAGCCACACTTGAGCACTTTAAAAGTTCCTCAAATGGATAAGAGCACAAGGATAAGTGAGCAACCATTCTTCCTACTAGCCTCTGCAATTGAAATTAAACTCTCACCAATCACGACCTTGAAGACCAGGCCACTTAGCTCAGGTTTGCAGGTCTAGAGTCAAACATGACTTGGCCCCCCCACTTTTGAGTCTAGCACTTGTGTACAACAATCGAGGTTAACACTCGAGCATGCGATCAAGGCTAATATTCACACTGCCCCCAACAAGCAACTCAGGTTAGCACTCACGCATGTGATAAGGGCTAAAACTTACCCTCATCAATGAGCGATAGCGGTTAGTATTTGTGCATGCGATTGAGGCTAATGCTCGCCCCACTACTGAGGGTAGCACACACAGCTTTTGCCATTCCGGAATCAAATAATTAGGCTCCCCACCACTTACAAAAAGTTGGGCCACTCTAGAGTCAAATACATGGGCCCCTCGCCACTTACAAAAGGTCGAGCCTCCCTAAAGTCAAATGCTCGAGCCCCCCCAAAAAATAAAAATAAAAACCACCAAAAGGAGCATACATTGGGAAGCTTTCAAGCCAAGCACTTAGATCTCTCATTCAACTTCTAACATCTTCAACATAGAATGAGCCTCTAGGCTCCATAACCGCCACATGTGGGTTGTCTTCAAGAACGAGTAGACAAGCTTGGCAATTGCCTAAGATAGATCTAGGGAGCAAACAGATTTCCTATCTACTTAGTGGAAGTTTACAACAAACAAGCTATAACTTTAACACCAAAACAACAACACTATACTGAAATCACCTCATATGGCAAGAAACCCACTAGCAATGAAAACAAAAACGATCACCGAATAAGAAATAAGTACATGCTTTCCACACTCTTAGCTAACAATAATTGGAGATACGCAATTATTAGTCATACACTCATACAAACAAACTTCCTAGAGCCCAGCCTTAGAGCCTTTAACAAGGAATTTTATTAGTTTCCTGGAGTCCCACCCTCAATGATTTTTGGTATATTGCAAAACAATGAAAAACCAATGACAAGTTCCCATCATTTATTTTTCTAAAGTTCTTGTAGACTTTCTTTTATCATGGTTGACTTTTACATTAAAGATTCTCAAGCAGTTCTTGTTGGACAAGTTGACCTTAAGAATCGTAGGGCTCTACTGGGTGTAAAATGAACTAGGACCCAGCCCATTGGAAGCCTATTGTCAGGAATAAAAGGAAGAGATAAAATATGGAAATGATAAAGTCAAAAGAGGTCGACTGCCATACAAAAAAGTAAAAGAGACATACAACAATTGGGACTCGGCTACTAAAGGGATAACTCCAATGACAGAAGAACGTCTCTATAAAATGAGGGAACAATTACAAATGTGGAAATGGGATATACACTCTCTTGGAACTCTCTCCGAATTTCCACAATGACAACATCTTCTCCAACATCTCTTCAACCTTAAATTGTCCATTATTGTATTGAGAGCAACATGAGCCAATGAGAAACTGTATACTAAACGCAGTGGAATTCACCCTCAAACAAACCGTGAACATTGATCCTCACACCATATCATTGTCAAAGCATCATTGTGGACCACTCAACCGTATTGTTAACCTATGATCTACTGAAAATCTCATCAATTACTAAAGCCGCTATATATCCTCCATTGCTCCGACTTCAATCCAAACATTGTTTATCTTGATATTCATCCATATAAAAATTCTAAATCAATTACTAAAACAAGCGTCAATCAACCCTAAACCAATTTTGAGAGTTTCATGTCTTTAAAGAGTCATGAGACTTTTTGCATTTCCAAGCCCTCAAGTATCCTTGGTTCCCCTACAATTTCAACTAAGGTGGTAAGCGAACCAAGTTCGAGTGAGTAGTGGGTGATGACTAGGTTTTGTTCATTAAATTTTTAGTTGAACTTTTAATATTCGACTTGAGCTTTTCATCTAGTTATAAAATAGATTATTTATATTCTTCACGAGCTTTTCACAAGTCGAAATAGCGAACTCAAACTTGTTCATAAGCTATTTCATTTAGATAAAATAGATTATTTATATTGTATTTTGTAATTTTGTCTACAAGTTTTGACATGCAAATTTTGAATTTTTGCTATTATTTTTTATGGAGCTTATATATACGTATATTAAGTACTCAACTAACAAGTTTAGTGCTAAAATATGATTTCCCCTAATTTATTTAAATAGTACTTAAAATATTCCCATTGTAAACAAAGAGATAATACTTTAAAAAATAATAAATATCAAATTATTCGAATTTATACAACTTTATGTGAGTAAAGCTGAGCTTTATATAAATTTATCGTTTAATACTTGGGTCATAATTTTATATTCACGAACAACTTATTTAATAAACTAATTAAGCCAAAATTATATTCAAGAGCAATAATATTAAGAAAAAATTATTCAAAAATAAATATCAAATTTATTAACATGAGATTGAAAAATATGATAGGTCAATCAAAAAGAATGGACCAAATATTCCTTTTTTTTTTTTTTTAAGAGTTAGAGGTATAGGGACTCCACTGGTAAATGTTCTTCATAAAATGAAATAAAAAGACTCTCAAAAAACTTCTATCTCACACAAAAGCTAAGCCCCTTCCTTGGCCACCACCTGAACATAGGGAGGAATAACTCTTCCTTCCCACCCATCTTTTAGCTTTTACATCTTTTCTGGATTTTTTCTTATATCGTTTTGCTCCTTTTTGTGTTTGAGGGTGGTTTTGGCTCTTTAAATCTATGTCTTCCCAAACTCTACCACCCAACATGGACCGGCCCACCCCTTACTCCTCTCACTGTTTCCTTCAAAACCACTCAATCCCTATAATTTTTTAGAAATGTTTTCATTACAAAAAAATTGTATAAAAATAAATTTACAAATTGACGTATCTTTTTGTGGTATATTAAATTATAAAACTACTTTTATTATAAAGTAAATTTAAAATATTATAAGAAGTCATGTCAATTTGTGAATTATTTGTAGGATATCTTTATGACTATACTAATTCTCATAATTTTTTACCTGGCTTATAAGCCACATGTTGGTTTTGGCCCAAGTGGTCACCACCCGAACTCCTCCTCTCTTCAAAACATGAGTTCCATTGCTCCCCCAAGACATTATACTCTAACCTATCTATCATATGATATCATCCATCTAAACAGTGGATAAAAAGCTTTTTACTTGTTTTCTTGGGCTTTTGTTAACTTCTTTTGTGCAGTTGCTTGGGAGTTCAATCTATAGCCATTTTGGGATATCTAGGATGTGCTTGATCAAGAGAATTTTGAAAATGTTTTGATCATGTTTTTAAAAACATTTGAGATATTATTTTTTATTGGATTTTATAAAAGTAGATAAAAATGTTAGATTTTTTTTTTTTTTAAAATATGCTTTCTATTGGAGTATGTGGAAGTGGATCAAAGAATTGAGTTAAAATTTTGTTTCAATATAAACTTTTAGGATATTTTCTTTATGTTTTTGTAAAAGTTGCTTTATTTTTTTTATTTTTAATTTTTTACAGAGCTCTAGACAAATTATTGAATGAAAAATTGAACATAAATTTGTTTGACATTGAAAGATGTTTGTCTTGAAGTTCAAACTTTTTCAAAATGCTTTAAAAATTAGACTTACCCAAACAAGGTCTTAGCCCTCTAACCACTTTCCGAGAGCCCGTTGGTGCTTTCTTTTATTCCAGAATGACTTTTGATCATTTACCCTTATCCAAGAATTCAAAGGAAGCAAACTTTTTTTTAACTCAGAAAACTCAATTTCATTCACTTGTAATAAAAATAAAATTAGTTCATACATGTCATATATCTCGTTACAATATAATAAATATCATATGGTCATTCTTCCATCCATATTTGCTCACCATCCATATGTAAAGCCTTCTTCGCTAAGGAATGAGCTACACAATTTCCTTCCCAGTATGTGAATTGAGATTGCCAGTCTGCTCTTAAGGAGAAATTATACTTTATATCTTCCATCAACTGCCCCATCCATGCCCATTCATGCGTACTATCTTTAATAGTTTGGATCACACTTTTTGCATCACCTTCAAGAATGACTTCTTTTACATCTAGATCTCTACATAATTCAATAGCCTCCAAAGAGCATAATATTCAACAAGAATAGGTTGCCCTATAAATGTTTTTCCTATACAAGATGAAAATAGAATCTCCGCCTTACAGTTTCTTGCAATTAGTCCAAGGCTCTGTTTCTGGTTTACAACATCTAAAGCTGCATCAAAATTAATTTTTGTCAATCCATCTTTTGCTAGAAGCCATTTAGTAACTTTTATGTTCATTCCTTCACTCTCCTTTGCCCCATCATTCATCTTTTGTGCCTCACGAGATTCTTCAAGACTAGAAATTGCAGCTTAGATTACATTATTGGAACTTTCAAACTTGTTCTCAAATATGACTTTGTTCCTCCTATTGCATAAACCTCTGAATATAACTGATAACTCCTCCAGTTTAGTTTCTCCTTTTGAAATTTTTTCGGCATCCTCTCCCACAATTGAATAAACTCCACATCACAACTACTCCACTTGTGAACTAGACTTTATATTCTGCCCATAACCACTAGTGGAAGGACATGACCAGAAAACATGTTGAACTGATTCTACATCCCTACAACAAATTGGATAGATCTCAACTTCCACAAGTTTCTTTTAGAATAGACTTTGCTTAATAGGAAGAATAGACTTTAAAGACCTCTACAGAAACTGTTTCGTTAAACCTATGATATTTAACTTCCAAATCTTCTCCCAAATAGCTTTTTGTGCATGTGAATTGGATGATTCTCCTTGCTTTTCCTTTCCTTACTAATCCCCAAATGATAGGTATTTCTTACAAAAAAAATTTCATCCTTAATGTAACCCCATATTGCCTTATCCTCGGCCTCCCTTCTATTCAAAGGAATATTACAGATGGCTTCAACCCTTTCAAAATTTCATATATTAACTTTTCATTCTAGCAGTTTAACTCCTCAATCACCAATGCCCTAACCTTTGAGTTTTCATACAAAATCTTGACAGAAAATTGTACTCTAAAAGAATGTGATTGTGGGATCCATTGTTTTACCCCATATTGAGATATTTCTCCCACTCGCAACTCTCCAAACTACTCCATCTTTTAATAATTCCTATGTTGACCATACACTCCTCCAACTAAAGGATAGAGAGTGCCTAATTAGCTTACAAAAACTAGCAATTCTTATAGTTTTTTTCCTTATAAATTCTGCCTACCTAGGAATTTGGTTCTTGCAATAAATTCTTACCTTGTTTAGTTAACATAGTCTTTTATTGAACTATTGTATGTCTCAAAACCCCAACCCTCCCATTTTTTTGTTTATCCCAATTTTTCCAACCTTGTCCAATGTATTCCTTTCCCTTCCTTCTTGCTACTCCACCAAAATTTTGCAAGTAAGGCATTAATCTCCTAAGACAAGATCTTGGGTAAAAGAAAAACATTCATTGAATAAGTAGGCATAGATTGGAGAACTACCTTAATTAATACTTCGTTTCCAACAGTAGAAAGAAAAGTGGACTACTAGCTATCGATATTTTTCCATATCTTCTCTTTGATACCCCTGAAAGTCTTGTATTCAAATCTTCCAACCATAGTTGGTAGACCTAAATACTTGCCATAATCACCACACACCATAGTCTTAGCTTCTAGAAGAATCTATCTATTAACAACCTCACTTGTGTAGGAACTTAACAAGATTGAAGTCTTTTTTCTATTAAGTGCTTTGCCTGAAGCTACTTCATTCTAGTGGAGAATTTCTTGGATCTTCTACCAGTCTGCTTGAGTTACTTTATTAAATATGATGCTATCACTTGTAAAAAGCAAATGCGTGATCTCTGTGCCCATTTTAGCTACTACAACACATCTTATCCCTCCAATTTGCTCACTTTTACTCAATAGAGTACTTAGGCCTTCAGCACATAGGATGAACAGGTAAGGGGACAATGGATCTCTTTGTCTTAATCCTCTAGTTGGGCTAAACTTCTCTCCAACCTTCTCATTAATTAATTCAGAATATGAAACATAATCAACACATAACATCAACAAACTAATCCACTTCTCATTAAATCCCATATTCCTCATCACAACTTCCAAAAACTTCCAATCCACTTTATCATAGGCCTTAGACATGTCGAGTTTTAAGGCCAAACTACCAGTCTTTCTTTTCTTCCTTGTTTTAATGGAATGGAGGACCTCATAGGCCACCATTACATTATATGTTATTGATCTTTTTGGTACAAATGCACTTTGACAGCTAGACATGATATTAGACAAAATACATTTAAGCCCATTTTCTAAGATTTTAGAAATCAGTTTGTACAAAACATTACAAAGTGATATAGGCCTATAATCATTGATAGAAAAAAAAGAGTTCATTTAGGAATAAGAGCTATATAAGTATGGTTGAGATTACTAGACATCTATTAAGTAATTCAAGCACTGCCATGCATACCTCAGTCTCAACAATATTCCAATGCTCTTGATAAAATCCAGCTCCAAAGCAATCTAGTCCTGGAGATTTAAGAATGCACATTTGTTTCAAGACCTCATAAACTTTAATAGAAGAGAAAGGCATCTCCAACTGGACATTCATCTCATATGTGACCCTTTTATCAATAGATTGAATGCAACTTGCTATAAGAATAAATAGCTTGAAAGTGATCCATGAGAGCTCTTGCTTTATCTGACTCCTTAGTAATTGTTTTGCCCTTTGTATCTTGGATCTTTTTAATAAATTTTTTCTTTCTTCTTTGTGTGGCACAAGCATGGAAGAATTGAGTGTTCCTATCTCCAAGTTTATACCAATATCGTTTAGCCCTTTGCCTCCACTTTAAACTTTCATTAAGTAACATCCATAACTCCCTTTGATGCTTTTGTATTTCCTCAATATTATGTTGCTCTTCATTATCTTGTAATTGCTTTAACATCTCAAATTTTTCTTTTATTTTTTTTTCTGTACATCTAAACAATGTTGTCTGCTCCAATTTCTTAATGTAGTACTTCAATTGGATAGCCTCTTATGAATCCCTCTGAGCATATTCATGTATGGAGACATCTTCTGCCATTCATTCTCTACAATTTTCTTGCATTCATCCTCAACACTCAAACTGCACTCATATTTGAATGGTCTACTATAAAAATCCCTTTTGTTATACTCCTTAGTATAAGAAATTAATAAGGGTATATGGTCAGAACACTTTGCAACTAGGGTGTCTACTCTCACATTCTTGAACAGATTGATCTAGCTAGAATTAGCAACACCCCTATCCAATATTTTGCTTAGTGTATATGCCATCTTTGTTACTATTACTCTTAAGTAAAATTTGAACCATACCAACCCAAATCACTCAATTCTCTATCTTCCAATACCTTTCTAAAATTAACCATCTGACTTTCATTCTGAGGTCTTCTCCCTATTTTTTTCATTCTGAGAAACAATCTCATAGAAATCACCGCATACCAACCAAGGCAATTGATTATTAGGTTTTAAAGAGTCTTATAAATTCCATGTTTGTTGCCATTTACATGCATCCAGGTGCCCATAAAATCCAATAAACTCCCATGCTTCAAACCTCTTATCTGATTTTATTATTGCATTAATGTGACTTCGAGAATAAGAATGAATTGATACCCCTATTTTCATTTTCCATAGCAAAGCTATACCACCACTTCTACCACAAGGCTCCATCACAAAGCAACCCTCAAACTTCAATTTTCTTTTCAAAATATCTCATATACATGTTTTAATTTTAGTTTCCACAAGGAAACTAACTCGGGCTTCTTCTCCTTCAGTAATCAGTGAAGATTTTGAATTGTTTGGGAGTTCCCAAACTCTCGACAATTCCAATACAAGGTTTTCATAGCTCTTGGCAGGGCTACCTAGAAGCCACCACCGTTTGATCATTCTCAATGTACTTCTCCACTTCATTATCACCCTTTCATTTTTTATTAAGATCTCCCACTAAATATTCTTCTATTTCATCAATTAAACTTCTCTTTTTAGGTAAATTTGAAAAATCAGACAACGTAAGCATACCTTTCTCCCTCACAAGCTTCTTCTATTTTCCTCTTCTTTAAGTCGACTTGCATACTTGTTGGGCAATACTTAGTTGTTTTCCGATTCCACCTCTTTTTTAGTAATTTCTAATTTGGGACATTCGGAAAATGTTTCATCTCATATGTTCACATCATTATAACTTTTCTAAATTCTCATACAAAATATAATAAATAATTTAAGTTTTTCAATTCCCAATTCAACCTTTTCAAATTCTAAAACAATAATAATATTAAAAAATAATATTTTCACAATATTTTATTTAACTTTTATCTTTCATATAAAATCATTTCATCTCATCTTTCAATCCAAACCAGCCTTCCGCCCAGCATGCTGTTAAATTTCAAATACTTGTTACTCAGTTTTTTCGCAAACACTTCCAAGCCATCCCTTTATTTTCAAGTCTTTTACTGAGCTCAGCATATATCCATTCTGAAATCTTTGCCTTCCCTCTTGAAATTTCTTCTTGCATTTGATTTTCCAAACCATCACGCATGCTTTGTTCCACTTTTTTTCTCACTCATATTCCTATGTTCCAAAATTCCATAACCACTCCATGATTCACTCCTCTATATTCCCTATTTCCAATATTTTGATCACCAATGTAATTTTTCTCCATCACTGAATTCACCTCCATCGCTAGCTTTACCTTTGATATCATATTGCAACTTTCTGTACTACCGTCAACAGAATATGGCTTCTCACAATCCGCACGTTCCTTCTTTTCAGTACTATCAATTCTTCCAGTTCTACCAGCTTTTGACCTTCTTGACAGAGTCATATCAGCTCTTAACCATGTTCCAAATTGATTAGATTTTTCCACCATCACAACCCTGTTAATCTTCTTTAAGAATCACCCTCCTACACTATACACTAAACAACTACAATCAAAGCACATTTGAGGCAGCGTTTGTGTGTGTAGCTTTTCACACATACTTTCCACGTACTATATGTGTTAATGGTCAAAGGAAGTAAACTAGGAGATGATCAATATAATGCAAAACAATGGAGAGAATAAAGTATTGAAATTTAAAAATTAATATGGATAGTATGTGGACGATAATTTAAAGTAAAATTATATATACTATACTTTCATCTCATTTTCATTTCATTATATAAGAGATGACATATTTATCACCATTGGATAATTATTTATCATCCATTGGTGACAAGGCTCCATTTGAAACTTAGACTAAACTGAGAATTTTAAGTTGAGTCTGTCATCCAAACACCTAACTCTTAAATCACTAAACTCATCCCAACTCAAAATCTCTTTACAAATGGGACTCACAACTTTTTTCAACTCAACATCTCTTTACACGTGGAATTTATAACATTTTTTCAACTTTTCATAAATACATCTAAATTTATCTTAACATCCAAACACATCTAAACTCATTTTAAGCAGATCCCTCAAAACTTTAACCACCATCTTAATTCACTGCTATTCATAAATAATTTAACTTATCTTAACTCAATTCAATATTTAAATGGGACTTAAATGTACAATATGTTAGATAAGGAAATAAAAATAAAATAAAAATATGGAATATACTATTACTCTACTTTAAAGTAAACATAACATATTAATTAACGGTATTACCTCTACTTAGAAATTTTGATATCTCTATTTTCGGGAGGCAACTTTTTTGCACCGTCCTAAAATTAGTATATTCGTGTAAAGTCAAACTTATAAAGATCTGAACAATGTTAAACTATTTTTGTGATTACATGGCCTTAGGACAAGTGTGTTCACATTGAGGAACCGACATCTGCCCAATGGTTTCTGATGAAAAGGTTGATAAAAGGGCTGTTTTGATATGTTGGTCTAAAGGGGTTTTTTTTTTTCATATTATAAAATAAATAATAAATAATAAATAATAAAAGAAATTTTGGACCCAATGAATAATATTCTATAATTAAACTTTTCCTATTTCTAATTTGAAAAATGATAAGTGCACATGTTTGGATCTCAATAAAAAGAGCAGTGTTACATTTACGTACAAATGCACAATATTATATAGAAAAATTCTAAACATAAGCCTACACATCACACGTCATATTTTTTTTAATTTTTTTTTTTTATCAAATGTTTGGTATATAGATAATGAATAAAAAAAATTAATTAGTTAAAAAAAAACTCAAAAAATTTTTGAAAACAATAAAAAAATATGTAGTGTGTGATGTGTAGGCTTATGTGTAGCAAATCTCTACTATATATATTGAATAACCATCTCATTTTATCAGTTTTGTATTTTTAATTCAGATTTTAAATTTTAAAATCTTCACAATTCAATAAGAGTCCTGCTACGGTACCATCCAGCAATGATCTATGGGCGCGCTCGCTAGGCAGAACTTACTCTTTTAATTTCTTCCTCTATTTTTATTTATATTTTTTAGCACTTTTAAATATTTAAAAAATATTTTAAAAAATCAATATATTAATAATCACTTCCTTAATTAGTAAGTAAAAAAAATAAAAATAAAATACATAAATAGTCAAAATAAGGGAGCAAGATGAATAGGCAAAGTAGCATTATTCTTTTAATAATTAATACGTTAGCACGTATTGTTATGTGCACAAAATTGTAAATATAGAAAGCATTTTCTAAATATAAAATTGTGTTATTCATGCATTATTCGTGCATGCTTTTACGTTACAATCTATGCGTGGATATGGAAGGACTCTTTGAATTTATGTCTCCTACAACGAGAAGGAATATTAATTAAGGCTGTCGTAAGAAGGGAACCTTGAACCTGATTGCTCAGCTGTTTGGAAGATCTCTATTCCATGCTTAGAACAACTTCAAGAGTAGAAAATGTTCTCGAAATAATATAAAATTATTAAAAAAAGAGTTTTTCTGTACAAAAGTCGATGTGTTAACACATTATTTATATTAAAATCTATTATAACTTAAAAAAAATTAAAATAATAATCATTTTTTAATATAACTGACGTAGAAAGCTTCTACATCGACAATATGTCAGGTCTGTAAAATATAAGACCCATAAATAAATTTTCTCTTCAAAAAAGGCATTACATGAACCATATGCTCTCCTGACAATGGCACATGCATGACTCCTGCGTCATAGGATGTATCGAGACCCATTGGTGAAACCATTAGGGACCGGAGGCGACATGCTACTACTAATCAAACTTTCTTATTCATCTACATAAACAAACTACTAGAATTAAGGTCCGTTTGGCAAGTAAGAATTTTAAGATGGAAATTTTGAGTTTTAAGATGAAATATTAAAATATTATATATTCATATTATTATTTTTTTAGAATTTGAAAAAATTAAGAAAAAGTTAAATTATTTATTATATTTTATATGAAAAATTAGAAAAGTTGTAATAATAATATGAGAATTTTAAATTTGAGATGGAAATTTTTAATGGCCAAATTAAACGTACAGTAATTTTTCCTATCCAAATATATTATATTTCATTTTTAAATTTTAAAAATATTCACTTAAATAAACAATAATAAATAATAAAAACTGACGATAAACAGTATATAAACAGTAGATAAACATTGCATCAACAGTAATGAATAATGAAAATTTGACAATAAATAGTACATAAACAGTGAACAATTCAACTGGAAATTAAAATAATGAAACTCACATATTTTTTAAATTTTAAAAATTAAAAATTATTTTATTTCATTTTAACTTAAAAATTTTACTATTATTTAAAATATTTTATTTCACCTTATCTAAATTGTGTCCAAACGGGCCTAAAATTTTTAAAAATATCTTTATAGGGATAGTTGTATCTAGGCTCCAACTTCACCCATGCACGTGCTTACTACAAGCATTTGTTTGTAGGACAATGCTAGGACGACCGAGGACCAGTACCAAAAAGGAAATCGGTCAATCTTAAATCATTTTTTGTATATTTTTTTTTTATAAAAAATAAATAAACACAAATGTTAAAAAAAAATATCGATTGATACACTTTATCGAGAGACACTTTGTCGGTATCCCTATCATCTTCAAACACTTTGGAAGGGATGAAAAAAAGGTAGGAATTGTGGCAGGAAGAAGTAGCTTTTGACCGAGAGAGAGAGAGAGAGAGAGAGAGAGAGAGAGAGGGGCTATGTACAAAAGGGAATGCATAAAAACAATATTTGGTGTAGGTGAAAGGTAATTAGTGCTCCGTTATCTCCATCCTCCTCCCCTATTCCATGACAAGATACCATTACGTTTCAATGTCAATATATTGGTCATTTTCCTTGGTACACATTAGCCCACGCATTCATGCTACCTTTCCCACAGCTATCATCACGATTTCAATGTCATTTTCATTATCTCTACAATCAAAGCACATTTGGGGCAGCGTGGACGATAATTTAAAGTAAAATTCTATATACTATACTATCATCTTATTTTTATTTTATTATATTAGAAGTAACATATTTATCACTATTAAATAATTATTTATCATCTAATGGTGATAAGGCTCCGTTTGAAACTTGGACTAAACTGAGAATTTTAAATTGAGTCTAATATTCAAACATTCAACTCTTAAATCACTAAACTCATTTCAACTCAAAATCTCTTAATTTACAAATGGGACTCATAACATTTTTTAACTTAACACCTCTTTACACGTGAATTCATAACTTTTTTCAACTTTTCATAAATATACCTAAATTTATCTTAACATTCAAATACATCTAAACTCATTTTAAGTGGACTCTACAAAACTCATACCACCATCTTAATTCAATGCTATTCATAAATAACTCGATTTATCTCATCTCAATTCAATATTTAAATGGGATTTAAATGTACAACATCTTAGATAATGAAATAAAAATAAAATGAAAATATGAAATATACTATTACTCTACTTTAAAGTAAACATAATATATTAATTAACGGTATTACCTCTACTTAGAAATTTTAATATCTCTATTTCGGGAGGGAACATTTTTGCACCGTCCTAAAATTAGTAGATTCGTGTAAAGTCAAACTTATAAAGATCTGAACAATGTTAAACTATTTTTGTGATTACATGGTCTTAGGACATGTGTGCTCACATTGTAGGAACCGACATCTCTGCCCAATGGTTTCTGATGAAAAGGTTGATAAAAGGGCTGTTTTGATATGTTGGTCTAAAGGTGGTTTTTTTTCATATTATAAAATAAATAATAAATAATAAAAGAAATTTTGGACCCTATGAATAATATTCTATAATTAAACTTTTCCTATTTCTAATTTGAAAAATGATAAGCGCACATATTTGGATCTCAATAAAAAGAGCAGTGTTACATTTACGTATAAATGCACAATATTATATAAAAAAATTCTAAACATAAACCTACACACTACACGTCATATTTTTTTATTTTTTTATTTTATCAAATATTTGGTATATAGATAATGAGTAAAAAAAATTAATTAGTTAAAAAACTCAAAAAAAATTTGAAAAAAATAAAAAAAATATGTAGTGTGTGGTGTGTGGGCTTATGTGTAGCAAATCTCTACTATATATATTGAATAACCATCTCATTTTATCAGTTTTGTATTTTTAATTCAGATTTTAAATTTTAAAATCTTCACAATTCAATAAGAGTCCTGCTACGGTACCATCCAGCAATGATCTATGGGCGTGCTCGCTAGGCAGAACTTACTCTTTAAATTTCTTCCTCTATTTTTATTTATATTTTTTAGCACTTTTAAATATTTAAAAAAATCAATATACTAATAATCACTTCTTTAATTAGAAAGTAAAAGAAAAATAAAAATAAAATACATAAATAGTCAAAATAAGGGAGCAAGATGAATAGGCAAAGTGGCATTATTCTTTTAATAATTAACACGTTAGCACGTATTGTTACGTGCACAAAATTGTAAATATAGAAAGCATTTTCTAAATAAGAAATTGTGTTATTCATGCATTATTCGTGCATGCTTTTACGTTACAGTCTATGCGTGGATAAGGACTCTTCGAATTTATGTCTACTACAACAAGAAGGAATATTTAAGGCTGTCGTAAGAAGGGAACCTTGAATCTGATTGCTCAGCTGTTAGGAAGATCTCTATTCCATGCTAAGAACAACTTCAAGAGTAGAAAATGTTCTCGTAATAATATAAAACTATTGAAAAAAAGTTTTGTTACACAAAAGTCGATGTTTTAACACATTACTTATAGTAAAATTTATTATAACTTTAAAAAAATTCAAACACCAATCATTTTTTAATATAACTGACGTAAAATGCTTCCACATCGACGATGTGTTAGGTGTGTAAAAATAAGATTCATAAATAAATTTTCTCTTCAAAAAAGGCAGTACATGAACCATATGCTCTCGTGACAATCGCACATAACTCCTGCATCATAGGACGTATGGAGACCATCGGTGAAACCAGTAGGGACCGGAGGCGACATGCAACTAGTAACTACTGATCAAACTTTCTTGTTCATCTACGTAAACAAAACTACTAGACTTAGCTTCGGTTTTTTTAAATCAGAATTTTGATATGAGAATTTTGAGTTTTCAGATAAAATATTAAAATATTATTTTTGTTTTAAAATTTAAAAAGATTAAGAAAAAGTTAAATTATTTATTATATTTTATATGAAAATTTAGAAAAATTATAATAATAAGATGAGAATTTTAAATTTGAAATAGAAATTTTTAACAGTCAAACCGAACCTTAAAAACATATACACATAGAGGCCCGGTTTGGATACACAGTTTTCATTCCATCTTAACTATACAATAATTTTTCCTATCCAAATATATTATATTTTATTTTTAAATTTTAAAAAATTCACTTAAATAAATAGTAATAAACAGGAAAAATTGACGGTGAATAGTATATAAACATTGTATGAACAATATTAAATAGTGAAAAGCTGACAATAAACAGTAAATAATTTGATTGAAAATTAAAATAATGAGACTCACATATTTTTTAAATCTAAAAAATTTAAAACTATTTTAGCTCATTTTAATTTAAAAATTTTACTATTATTTAAAATAATTTTTTTTTTATTTGAATTGTCCGTCCAAACGGGACCTAAAATTTTTAAAAATATCTTTATAGGGATAGTTGTATCTAGGCTCCAAATTCATCCATGCATGTGCTAACTACAAGCATTTATTTGTAGGACAATGCTAGGACGACCGAGGACTAGTACCAAAAAGTTAAAGCATTTTTTGTATATTTTTTTATAAAAAATAAATAAACACAAATGTTAAAAAAAAATATCGATTCATACCCTTTCATCGAGACACTTTGTCGGTATGCCTATCATCTTCAAACACTTTGGAAGGGATGAAAAAAAGGTAGGAATTATGGCAGCCACCTAAGAAGAAGTAGTTTTTGACCGAGAGAGAGAGGGGTTATGCACGTAGAGAAATTGACTCATCATCCAACACCATATATTTTATATATTAAAATATTATTTTCTATTTTTTTAATTTTTATTTTATTTTATTCTTATTAAACTAATTAAATTATTTTATTTATTATCCATATATTATATATTTATTATAGAAAAAATAAAAATAAAATAAAATAAATATAATATACAAAATGTAAAAATGACAAGAAGAATTTATAATGTACAAAAGGAAATGCATAAAAACAATATTGGGTGTAGGTGAAAGGTAATTAGTGCTCCCTTATCTCCATCCTCCTCCCCTATTGCATGACAAGATACCATTACGTTTCAATGTCAATATATTGGTCATTTTCCTTGGCACACATTAGCCCACGCATTCATGCTACCTTTCCCACAGCTATCATCACGATTTCAATGTCATTTTCATTATCTCCACAATTATTGGTCTGTCACAAGTCTTTGGATGGGGACAAGGTGAGATCCATGGTACCCAAGTAATGTAACTTGTCCTCAACCATTTGGGAAAACGTTGAAACTGTGAATATCCGTTTGGTTACTCAGAAAAATGCACAAAGTGTTAATATCCTTTTATGGGGCCACATCTGTGACATGTGGACTCTGTTGCGTTAGATTTTCTATGCAATAAACATTCATCAAGCTTCCTACATCAAGTAAAGGAGTGTATGCAAGCATTTTATCTTTCTCTAAAACAAACCCACAAGCAGATATAATTTAATATAATACGTCAAATTGTAAAATTATTTTTACTATAAAATAAGTCGAATATTAATTTATAAATTTATTTTATATACTATTTTAATATTTGCAGCCGTTCTCTTTAAAGAAGAATCAAACCTACAAGCAAGTAGGAAATGTAGGAAGCTTGAAATGACAAGATTTAATTTATATATATACTTATTTATTATTATCATTATTATATTCTTTTTAACATTATTAATATCACTATTCTGAGATTTGAATATCTTAAAAGTTTTTGCTTTTACTTTAGAGTGAAAACACCGTGCGTACTTTCACATATTAATGGAATGGATAAGAATGGGAATAAGAACAAGTATTCCTCGTATAAAAAATAGATGCCAAATCAGAAACTTATAACGGCAACAATAGAAAAGGTAAACCCTTTGAATCAACAAGAAAAAGAAGACAGGAAAGAGTCAGCATGAAAATCTTCCCATTGGAGTGAAGAGAATAATTAGGTAAGCATGTAAAGTACTTCATAATGGAATATCCACAGCACAAGATAATGCTCTTTTATTTTTTTTTTCTTTTTTTTTTTTGTTTCCTGCTCTAGGAACCCAACAAGGTATCTAGAAGATACTGTAGCAACTTGCACTCAAAACTGTTGATTTCCCCTCATTTTCATAGACATTACAACAATACCATGTCTGCCACTTCAGAACTTCCTTTCAAAGATACTCTCTTACCATTATCAGAGGTAGAAACAAGTTATAACTTTACAACCACCTGCTCAAGCAAAATGACATGTAATTGGCATAGAATCCATTCCAATTATTCTCATTTGGGGAGAAAAGAGAAGAAAACAATTCTGTAAGAATTTCAGGGGATCTTGATCTTCATGCGTTACTTTCCAATCCTCTTCATTAATTTCAACGAACCGAAAACATCAGAGATTCAGAATGATTGAGCACAGAATATAGTCAAGAGAACACTTAAGACCTCAAAGCTAATTCCTAACAGTAGAAGTGTTTTGCAAATTTAGATGCATATCTTGTGATACTTTGAAGCACAAGAAACTATAGAACACAGAAAGTCTAATGCACAATAAACTAAACACCAGCAGAAACAATATGAAACAAAAAATAAAGAATAGCTATTGTTTTCGTCTTAAGAATATCATGAACAACTGGCTTAGAATAAAACGCCATCCAGAAGTTAGTCCACACAAGATGGAGCACAAACAGAAGGACTTCTTGCTAAAATGGAAAGGAGGCACCTGAAAATTTAAACCCACTGCAAATTAATAGCAGAGAACATTATTTGAGGATTTTAAAGCTTAAAAAGGAAAAAAAAAAAAAGTAAGTGAAGCTTCAATGACAGCAAGCATTAAACTACAATCAAGCTCGAAAATAAGTCGAACTTGCTGAGGAACAAAATATAGTGCAACAATTGAAACCAACAAGTATCAAAAGTCCTCAAAAACTTGTCAAGTTTATGAAATGAAATGTTGCAAGTCAAGCAGTTCTGTTTGGTACAAGTGAATCATTGAATGGTGACTTAGAATTAGTCAAACAACAAAGTTATTTTTTCGTTTGTTCATATCATATCACAGTATTCATCACAATAAAATTGTGATGTCCAAAGCAGTTTGATCATGCTCATCCTCATCATCTTAATATTAACCATTCTCATGAAAAAAATAGTTTGTTTCCGCCATATCTTAGGAAGTTGCCACACACAAACACACTCATCTTGGAAGGCCACAAAACTGACCGATTTCCCATAAATCATTCATCTCAAATCCTGCAGATTACTTAAAAATATATCACCAGACAGCATAACATGTGCTAAATTGCAGAAGAGGGTATAAAAAAAATAAAAAACTAAAAATAAGAGGCATCTAGGAATACATCTGTCTACAAATCCCAATTCTTGCAAAATTACAATCTGAAAAAAAAAAAAAACAATTGGAATATCTGATCATAGCTGAAGTAAAACAGATGACTCGGTAAATAGAAATAGAATGTGGAATAAAAAAGGACGGCTAAAACAATCAAAGCATGATTATTATTCTGTTCTGACAATACCCCCATCGATATGATAGATATAGTTCGAGTTGCCGAGGGCCTGTGCACTCCGAGATTTGTTTGGATGCTGTTCGGGATTAGTCAGATGCTGTTCTCGGACAAAAGGTGCCAATCAAATAAAGATATAGCTCCCCACTCATATGTACTTTAAGGCATGTCCCCCATCACTTCGTTGCTAAGAAAGCAGTACAAACGGAAGAGGATTAAATTTTATCGTCTATATATCTCTGTGCTCTTTCTATTTTCAAGTAACGGAAATACACAAACCAAAACAAAGGCGGAATTAAATCAAGACAACCCCCCCTAAACAACAACAAAACAAAACACAAACACCGTTCCATACCGATCAGTATACACAAGATATTAGTTTTATTTTGGTTTCCTTCAATTTCTCAGCAACAACAAAGAATACTATGAAAATAATGAAATAAATGTAAACAATGAGAGAGAGGGTGAGCGCTGGATGCAGAGGTTTATCGACCGATTCATGTTTTGTGTTAATGCCACAACAAATTCTCAGGAAGAGGTCGATGAACCGCTGCCTCCAGTGACTTCAACCCGACACTGACAAAATAAACACAAATGAAAAATCTACAACAGAGAAAAAAAATACTATTTTGCCTGTATTTTCTTGACGACAAAGAACAAAACATAACAAAGCACAAAGACTTGAAAGCAGAAACTAACTGCTGGATCAAAAGGGAAATCTCGATACCACAAAACGCACCAATAAAATAAACAAACAGAACAGTAATAACGAGCAATGGGATCAAACAGCACAGATCTGAACACACCAAAGAGATCCCATGAAGAGAAAAAAGGCAAAGAAATCCTTAATCGCATGTGCATATAGAGAGAGAAACTGAGAAAGTGAGTTGAAACCAGGAATCTGAGGAGCCATCTTTACCGTACGTCTCCCTCTCTCTCTCTCTGTCTCTCTCTCTTGTCGCTCGCTCTGTGCTTTGCGAGGAGAGTGACACAGAGTGACTTTTTGAGGTTGCCTTTTTGGTTGTATTACGTATTGCGAAATTACGATCTTCACACTCCAACTCCGTTCAGTCAAGCGTTCCGAGCCTCACGACTCACGAGGTGAAACCCCAAAAAAGAAAGGATAGTGATACGGCCACCGCTGGGGCTTCCGCTGGAAAATTTCTTTTTTTATTTTTATATTTTTTTATATTATTTTTTTAACATTTTTAAATATTTAAAAATATAAAAAATTCATAATAATATTAAATAATGTTTACTTAATTACTAAAAAAAAGAAAAAAAATACTGGGAGCTACTGATTCCCAGCGGGAGATCTAACATTTTTCAATCGAGTAATGCTACATACAATCATGGAATTATAAACGCCACACAATCACTTTGAAAAAAAGTGAAGTTCACGATTAAAAAGTTAATTTTTTTTCATATGAGTCTTATATTAATTTATTTTTTTCAAAATAACTGCACGTTGCTTGCATAACTACAACTGTAAATATCACTTCTCTTTTAAAAAAAGAAAAGATCCTTTGAATAAAAAAATCAAAAAGTAAGATTGGTTTATGGAAAGATGTTTTCCAAACGGATTTTATTGAACAGTATTACTCGTTCTCCCGTAATTTCATGGTATTAAATATAATAATTAGAGAATATTTATTATATTTGATTTATAAATATATTATCTAATAATACATTATAAAACAATGATAAGGTGAGAAAAAATAAATTTTTTCTTTATAAAATTTGTAGATTTTGAATTTGTATATAATATTATTTAAGAAAATATATTTAAATTAATCATTTAATATTAAGGGCATGATTGAATATTGGAATATCTCGTAATTTTGTAAATAATATTAAAATAATTTAAGTGAATATATTTTACTAGATTTGTAAAGATTATATTAATTTTTGTATTTTGTTTTAAAATTTTTAAAAGTTGTATTGTATGATGATTAGATAAAAAAAAAAGTAAAAAATTTAAAATTAAAATATATTTTGTGTTTGAGTGCCATTTGAAAATTAAAATATGAGAATTTTAAAAATTTTAAGAATTATTTACTTATCCAAACAAGCTTTAGGTTTCTTCGATTTTCTCAAACTAAATAAATTCACTTCAATTATATAAAATTTAAAATATATATTTTATATTAAATAATTTGATAGATAAATTATGCTACATACCAATTTTTTCTAAGAGTAAAAAGTAAAAAATATTAATATTCTTATGTTAATTGATATGAAATACTTCATTAATGATATGCTTGCCACGTCAATGAAGTTGTAAAAAGGAATCTTTCCATTATATTTTTTCTTTAGATCAACCATTTTTAATTATATTTAATTAATGTCTCTTAGCTTAAGTTATCTTTATTTCATTATTTTATATAAGAAAATATCTTACATCACATTGCTCCTTTCTTCCTCTCTTATTTCTCTTCCTCTTCCCGTCTCCTTTCCTCATCTCTCTATAGTCCATCCCTCGTTCCATTCTCTTCTCTCTCATTTTCTCATTTCTCTTCTTTTTTTAATTTATTTTTGTTTCCTTCAAAAATAAAAAAAACAAATCTACAATTCTCTAACACTTATGGTGAGGCACGAATAATACAAGATGCTTCTTAAGTCGATTATTAGAAAGATCGTGAAGAATCACCGGATCAAATCATTCAAATCTAACTTTTATGACTTATTTCAAAATCTATCAAAATAGATCTAAACTATAATTCATCATTTTCACATCGATTTTTCTGCTTTTATTGTTGTTTCCTTTTATCTAATTAAAAAAAATCATCTCTTAGAGGTTTTATCTATAGAAATTAAGTCATTTTCTCTTATGAAAATGGGGTAAGAATATTTGTTTTAACTAGAATGCTGTCTCTTAGATTGTTTATCTGTAGAGAGTTGCAACAATAGTTAAGACCATACCAGTCATAAAAGAATTTGTGTACTGGTGAAATTCTAAATATAATAGTTGGCTTGTGATATGAGAATCTCTCTATATGTATCCGATCATAGATATAACTTCTTCTTCTTTTTTTAATAAATGAATAAAGTTAATTTTCCATTAAAAAAATAATACTACAAATTTAAGGTGAAATTAATATTACTAATGATTAAACTTTAATACGTATGAGAGAGCCATACAATCAGCATCATATGTCAAAAAATATTTTCTTCTAACTTTGTTTATTTCTTTTTCATTCCACACCTTATATATAATTAATTATTAAAAAGTAATTTCAAACCACGATTATGTTTAATTTTTTGTCAAAATTTGAGGGATTCAAATAAGATATAGACATATAAAATAGATTTTATAATATCTATTATTGTTAATTATTTTTGTTGAGGTGTAAATTTACACAACAAACTGGAATTGAGGAAAGAATCATCTCCGACTCACGTGGTGATTCGAGTTTCGTATCGAAACTCTTCACACTCATCCATAAAATAAATATAAATAACTAAATAAAAATAAATAAAAAAATACATAGAGATTTACGTAATCTAGCCTAAAAGTCTATGAATTCACTATGATAGATGATTTTACAATCTCTCATAGTCTTACATATCGCTTAATACATTGGAAAAATCTAAGATTTCAAGAGGTCAAAGACGATGCCTCCCTAAAAAGAGATCTGATGGAATCACTATATGTGATGAGTTTGTATATATGTAGCGAGTTTGCGGAGAGTCCCCTCCTTATATAGAGGTTTATTTATTTAGAGTGATTGAGTTCAACTTGTCTTATGAATCCATTTCCTTTTAAGAGTTTGAATCTCTTTCATTTTAAAAGTTTAAGTCAACTTCTTCTTATTTATCTTTTCTTTATCTTATCTCTTCCATATTTTATCTATTAGATTTATCTTTCTTTATTATTAGTGATATGTTTTTAAAGGTAATAATAGACTTTATTTTTCTCAAAATAACTGTATAATACTTATATACTTCATAATTATATAAGAGTAAAGAACTTCTTAATTCGATAAAAATATATATATATATATATATTAAAAAGGTTAAAAATTTCCTAGTCTATGCGTCTATGCTATTTAAAAGAATTCTCGTTGCGAAAAAACCTCCAACTTACCTAAAAAAGTAGGATATAGTTACGCGGGTTCTAACCGTTAATTAAGGAAAGTGAAAATCGAGGATTGACATGTCACATGCAACAGTCAAAGGGCTGAGTCTGTAGTGTCGCTACGTTAATTATTATTATTATTTTTATGTCGGTCGGTGAAGACATGAAAAAGAATATCAAAACAAAATCCCTTTTTTTAATTTTTAATTTTTAATTTTTATGTGTTTGTAATGCTGTGGTACGTGTCGGAAAGGTTGTCTATGATATTTGAAAATTTTTATTCATAAATAGATAATATATTTAAGAAGGTGCTTATTTGATTTAATTCGATTTGAAAAAAAAAATGAAAATTTAAATTTTATTAATTAAATTTTATTGTTAATGTGATTCATATGTCTTACACACCAGTTTAATAATAAAATAATTCATGATTTTTTATTGTTAATTTTCTTTATATTTTGTTAATTTTTATGAGGAAAACTCTATTCCCACTAAGGGAGTTTCGATTTTTTTATTTTTTTTAACTTAATGGTCAAAGAAATATTTTTTTTATGAGTTTGTGATTTTTATTTATTTATTAAAAATATTTTAAGGGATTTTAAAAAAATTTAAAATAAGATTTACACAATCCGTGAAGAATTTCGGTGACTTTTATTAGTTGGTATAGCATCACCCTTTTCTAATGGCATGGTGACTTTTATTAGAAGTATTATTTATGAGCAATGCTACATATAATTTTTATTTTAGGATTTTAATGTAAATATAGCTAATTTTATTTTTAAAATTTTTTAAAATTACTAAAATATTTCTCTTAAAATGATTTTTTTTCTTTTAATAAAAAGCTTATACATGCAGTCCCTAAGTAGGGACTGCAAATAGAATTTCTTATTTATTATCTTACTTTCATCCTACTATGTAAGATGTGAGACATTTATTATCATTATATATTTTTTATTGGATGATCTTTATCATTCGATAGTGATAAATATTCTACATTTTACATAGTGGGATGAAAATAAGATAAGATCAGTGTTTACTCTTTTTTCTTTATTAATATATAGTGTATAGATGATGAGTAGAAAAATTCTTTTAGTTTAATAAGAATAAAACAAAATAAAAATAAAATAAAATATTATGTATAATATATGAATAATAAGTAAAATGACTCAATATTAACAATATTTAAATATTATTTTAACTAAGAAATTTTGTAAAATAATTAAAATAAATAAATAAATACGGAAAAGTTCCAATTATTCAACCTCCATGGCCGCCACGCCAGGTCACGCCACGACGAAGGTTGTTGAACCTTCAATTCCAAAGTGTCGATGAATTTATAAATAAGTGAAATATTAATTATTTATATATTTTTTTCTTTTTTATTAATTTTCACTTTGACCCAATAAATTAATATAAGTGTCAATTTTATCATGCATATTAGTCAAAATAGTTGTTTTAAACGAAGAAAAATGTTATTCTTTTCTTTGGTAACTCTCGTCGAGGGTTATTGTTTTTTTATTTTTATCTAATAATTAAAGAAATATTTTTAATAATATTATAAATATTTTTAAATAAAAAATATATGTTAAAAAACACACACATAAAATAAATTAACGGAAGCTCCTTTAGCTACCGTTTCGACAATGTTCAAGATCTTCTCGTCAATAAATAAATAGTCCATTACAAAATTATATACAAACTATCACGTGCGAAAATTTTCTAAATTTGAATTGACGAGAAGATCTTGAACATTATTGAAACGGTGGCTAAACGAGCTTCCGTTAATTTATTTTATATGTGTGTTTTTTAACATATATTTTTTATTTAAAAATATTTATAATATTATTAAAAATATTTCTTTAATTATTAGATAAAAATAAAAAACAATAACCCTCAACGAGAGTTACCAAAGAAAAGAATAACATTTTTCTTCGTTTAAAACAACTATTTTGACTAATATGCATGATAAAATTGACACTTATATTAATTTATTGGGTCCTAGAAGCTCGCGTCTTTCACATGTATGTACTTTCTTTACGGTACGAGAGATTTTTCATCACACCTATAAGGAATGGTCCTCTAATTAAAAAAATTAAAGAAAAAAAGGAAAAGACAAAAAAAGGCCAAATTCTTCGGCCAATGTCAGAGATTTTCTAAGAGAGAAATCTGAAAAGATTGATTGTATTGAAAAAGAAAATTTCGAACTTTAGAGTCAAAAGTTGAAAATCCCACACAAAGGAATAAAAAGATAATGATGTGGAATTCTTGAGGCTGAGTTTTTACCTCACCCTATCTCTTAGGGCACTCTCTGGCTTGACCAGATGTTTGGACAAATTTTATATAATATAATTTAAAATTTTTTTATATTGAATTGGATAAATTTAAAATAATTTAAATTTTTATTACAGTGATTGGTTAAAGATAGAAGATTACTATTTATTCATCAAATATTAAAGTATTAATTTCTCATTTTAAACAAATAAATTAAATTAATTAGAATATAATTAACATTTAACATTTAGAATATAATTATTATTAACATTTAATACTTTTTTTTAATATTAATTTAATTATGATATAATTACTATTAGAATTTAATAATACTTTTTTTAATATTAATTTAATTATAATATAATAATATTAATATAATATAATATAATTATTATTAAAATTTAATAATACTTTTTTAATATTAATTTAATTAGAATATAATTATTATTAACATTTAATTGGTAGAATTACAAAATGTGATAAAATAAATGAAATAAAATTATTAATTTAATAATATTTTATTACTATATAGAGAATGAATGGCTAATCCAATGTGGGGATTGAATTTAGATTGAATAGAAAAATGCAAAGAAGTGTTGATATTGGCCAAATTTAAAGATGAATTTGGCTATGCCAATGAGGATGCTCTTAGGGCCATTGAAGATATTGAGATCAATTCAGTTTAGTTTAATTTTAAGATGAATTTAATATTTAAACTTCTAATTCTTAAATAACTAAACTCATCTTAACTCAAAACATTTTTACACGTGGAATCTACAATATTTTTCAACTCAACAACTTTTTATATGCGGGACTTATAACCTATTTCAACTTTCTATAAATACATCTAAACTTATCTTAATATTCAAACACATCTAAGTTCCACAAAACTTATTCCATCATCTTAACTCACTACTATTCATAAAGAATTCAACTCATCTCAATTCAGTTCAACATCTAAACATGGTAAACCAGATAAGCTAAAGTGAAAAAATCTTACTTTCTTTGAGAAAATTCAATTTATCTAATACACTCATTACAAGAAATACAAGTATTTATGACAAATTATTTATGATAATAAAAAATTATTTATTTATTTTAATAAAAAAATTATTACTTTTATAAAAAAAAAATTAACCAATAACAAATAAGTTTGCTGTTGTAGTATGTTGACCAAAAAATTAGCAACCCATCTCTATTAAAACAACAACTTTCTTTTTCCATTTTTTTAATTAATTAATTTATTTATTTTATCACATAATGGATAAGAATTGTTATAAACTATACTTAATTCCCTCTCTTATAAGACCAAAGATTTTCTTTTATTTGCACCTTGTCACAGAAATGGAACCACCCCGAAGGAGACAAATCAAAGTTAAGTGATACCAAAGTTCCACATGCTAACTATAGTATGCAGGGACATGGAGAAGTTACTGCATGTTGTATGATGCTCTCGTAGTCAGCAGAGCAAGGAACTTGGACCTAACAATATCAATGATGGCATATGCTGATCTATCAACACATGTATACCAAACAGTGCACCCCATGAATTTGCATCCTTCCCATGATGATGGTTTTCATGGGAGTGTTGGTTAAGGAAGTGTCAAGAGATATAACTATTTGATTGAGTCAAATAGTTGTGTCCCTTGCTAACTAGTATTTGTGATTTATAAATATGGATAAGTGGTACACAATTAAAGCACTTGCAATTCCTACATCAAATACCAACTTATAGGACAAATGCCCTAACAAGATTGTCAACATTTTCATGTAAAACATTCAATAGTTGTATCAAGAACCTTGTCATGACATAGTGGTTGTATTCCCGCATAGAGAAGACCATCATTAGTCAAGTATTTGGTTTGTTAACCACACTTGTATATTACAACTATTCATGGAGGTTTTTGGACCTAACAATAAAACTCTCCCAAATCATAATAAGATGCCTCAAGTAAATAGGAAATCTACAAAACTTGGTTACCAATTACTTTTTTATGGAAAATTATTGCACGATTTTCACTCAAAGAGCCAAAAACACGCGGTTCGAAATAAAGAAAGGCCAAGAAATTACAGAAAAATTTCCAACCAATTGTTGGAGCCCTTCATCATTGTCGAGGTTCGAGAGTATCTAGGACACATAAGACATTGACTCATTACTGTCCAATACGTGTAGCGGTGTATTCGATTTGATTTTTTGGGTTTTAGACATTTTTTAGAACTGAACCGATATACATCAGTTTTGAAAATTTAAGAATAGATTCACTACCGAAACTGGAACTTTAGGTTTTTTGGATTTTGGTCCGCTTCGGTCTTGTTTTTTTGATTTTACAAATAAACAAAATCACACTACAACAAAACTTTAGCAAGTGATTAATCCATATCCCTCATTTTATCTTATATTAATGTTATATTAATTTTATATTATAAAATAAGATTTATATGTTATATCAAAATTCAAATGTTATATTAAAAGTTATAAGATTAATTTATGTTATATCATAATAAAATGTTATATTAAAATTTATAAAAATAATTTTTTGTTATATCAAATCTTATATTAATTTTATGTTATAAGATTAATAGATATGAATAATAAGATTAAAATTTTATATTATATTAATTAGAAATTATTTTATAATATATATAATTTAATATAAAAAATCATATAAAAATATTTTATATATAATGCAAAAAATTAATATATATATATATCGGTTTGGATCAGTTTGAATTGGTGTTCTAAATATCAAAATCAGAATTGGACTAGTTTCTAACCAGTTTTCATTATTAGGAATCAAAATCGGACTAGAGTGTGTTCGATTCGATCTGGTCGATTTTACTAGTTTATTAGTTTTTTTTTTCTTACATTCTAAATACGTAGGAAGAGCAAGAGAGTTCAAGTCTTTTAGAATCAAGCTTTATCAAGCAAGAGAGAGAATATAACATTGTTGGTCGAAATTGTATCATTTGACCAACAATCATCATAATTTAAATTCTTTAGCTCTAAACGACATTGTCGTTTAGCCAATGTAAAGGAAAACCAACAAAAATAAAAATGTCATTTTGCCCACGTCTGATAATCCTACTCCTATAGCGGATGATGTTGTTTCACGTAAGGCCCATCAAGATATTGTTCTGAGGACTTTGGAGGCTACATGCAAGAGGCAACACGATGAGGTTTTGAACAAAAATCACCAAGCTTCAAATGACTTCATTTTGTCCGGACCCAAGTGGCATCAAACAGCTCACTAAAAAATTCTTATTCCAACCCACTTCCTTGAGGCTTGTAAGTTTATAACATACTGGACCTAAGCCTAAGCTCAGGAAGGAGCTGACCAGGCCTCTGACACGCAAGTTGACATGCGACTTGTCCACAACCTAGATTTTGAAGCTTCTCATCGAGTCATTGATTGCACTTTTGATCACGTCAAAAATCGGTATGTTTTGCCTAAACTAAGCCTAAACCATTTGACTTGATTTTCTAATCCGATTCAATCTGATTTTGGTATTTTTGATTGTTTTGAGTCCTTTCAAGCCCAATTTGGCTTGTTTGAAAGCTAGTATGCTTTTGGTTCTCTGCCAAATTTCTAAAGAGCATTTTATTATTATTATTATTATTATTATTATAAAGGGGGTGGGGGTTTTAAATCCAAGTTTTCTATTTGGAGAATCGGATCATATGCCATCAGGCCACCAAGCTCTTGATAATTTCTATAGAGCACTTATTGTTCAAGATAATCCTCAAAAGTTCCTTGAAATAGGAGAAAGTTCAATGAGAGTTCAAGTAAATATTCAATCAAGGCATTATTTTCAATATTCTCCTTATTTGAAGTACAATAGGAGAATTTATTGGCAACCAACCACTTTGGAGTAAACTCAAGGGTTATTATTATTAATTTATCAATTAATTTGTAATTGTTTAATTTTCATAGTTTGAACTGCTGTATTTATAATATTTGTAATAAAGCACATCAATTATTTCTATATTTTTTTGTTAATATTAAAGTTTGTTATTTATGGCATTGAAGAAAATTATTGATCCCTCAGGAATAGAAATATCGAATGGAAGACATTTTTAGGCTTTGAAAATGCATCTATCTTTTCTTCTAACTCATGAAAAAACCTTATATACATTAACAACACCAAAGCCATATGAAAATGTGGAAAATTGCTGAATTGGGAGTGGAAGTGGCATAAGAACCAGAGACAAATGGGAAGAACACAATACTTGAGCAAGAATTTTGATTTTACATTGTGTGAATGATGAAATCATTCATCTTTTTGAAGACTATAAAATTGCTAAGGAAATCATGGATGCAGTTAAAAGCAAATATGAATTAAAATATGATACTTACATACAATTATTGTTGGAAAAGTACAACAGAACTTGTATGAAAGAGAAAGAAAGCATGAGTGATCATGTAAATTAAATGGAATTGATTGGAAAATAATTATTTGATGCTAGTGATCCTATTACTGATAAAATACAAGTTAAATAATCTTCCTTTATCTTGAAAATATATTGTGACTTCCTTAACATATAGTAAAAATGAAATAATCATGACTTTACTACCAGTATTTTTGGTATTTGAAGAAGAAAAAAAATGAAAATGAGGAACAGAGAGAATGAATCATCCAAACTAATGATGCCTCAAGGCACATGTTCTCCATGAAACAAAATGAAGCAAAAATAATTCAAGAAAAAAATGGTTGAAAAATAGGCAAAGTAAACCATTTGATGGTAATCGTTTTAGATGTGAAAAGAATGGACATTACAAATTATAGTGCCCTAATAAGGAAAAATTGAAAGAGAGTAAGGAAATTGTAATGACAGTTTCAGAAGTAATGCTCATGGAACAAATGTCAAATTCTTGATAGGTTGACTTTACAACAGCAAGACATATTTGCAAGAACAAAAAACTGGTTGTCAAACTTGAAAAGAAAAAAAAAAAGTGAATAAAAAGTGTATATGGGCAACAACACATATTGCAATGTCCTAAAATAAGGTACATGCAACTTTTATGTAAACAGTTTCGTTATTTTACATAATGATGCATTATATATGTCTAATATTTGTAAGAATGTAATATTCGTGCTTGTGTTAGATTAAAGTGGCTACACAGTTAAATTTAAGTCTAGAACCATATTATTAGTAAGGGCAATGTATCGGTGAAAGGTGTGAAAAACTGCAATATGTATTTACTGAGTATTGATATTAATAATAAAGTACCTATTTTTTATTACAAAAACTCTATATGCAATCACTTTTCCATAATCCTTGCATACTCCACTGATGTGATTAATTGCATCACTTTTTTTAATATAATTTAAATGCTGAGTTCCGCTATATCAGTGGAATGCGCAAATAGTACGTAAAAATGACTGTATATAGTAGAATTATTTTTATTATTTTAATGCGTCTAGTAATTGTACATATTTATTATATTTAATATTGAATCTGCAAAGGCACACATTCTCCATGAAACAAAATGAAGCAAAAATAATTCAAGAAAAAAAATGGTTGAAAAATAGGCAAAGTAAACCATTTGATGGAAATTGTTTTAGATGTGAGAAGAATAGGCATTACAAATTATAGTGCCCTACTAAGGAAAAATTAAAAGAGAGTAAGGAAATTGTAATGACAGTTTCAGAAGTAATGCTCACAAATTCTTGATAGGTTGACTTTACAACAACACATATTTGCAAGAACAAAAAACTGGTTGTCAAACTCGAAAAGAAATTAAAAAGTGAATAAAAAGTGTATATGAGCAACAACACATATTGCAATGTCCTGAAATAAGGTACATGCAACTTTTATGTAAACAGCTCTGTTATTTTACTTAATGATGCATTATATATGCCTAATATTCGTAAGAATGTAATATTCGTACTTGTGTTAGATTAAAATGGCTATACAGTTAAATTTAAGTCTAGAACCATAATTATTAGTAAGGGCAATGTATCGGTGAAAGGTGTGAAAAACTGCAATATGTATTTACTGAGTATTGATATTAATAATAAAGTACCTATTTTTTATTACAAAAACTCTATATGCAATCACTTTTCCATAATCCTTGCATACTCCACTGATGTGATTGGTTGCGTCACTTTTTTTTAATATAAATTAAATGCTGAGTTCCGCCATATCACTGGAGTGCGCATTTTTTTAATATAAATTAAATGCTGAGTTCCACTATATCACTAGAGTGCGCAAAGAGTATGTAAAAATGACTGTATATAGTAGAATTATTTTTTATTATTTGAATGTATCTAGTAATTGTACATACTTATTATATTTAAGATTGAGTCATATAAATAGAAATAAAATTATCAGAATGTATAAAAGTGGACTAATACCACAAATAAATTCAAATAACTTTGATATAAGTGAACTATGTATCAAAGGAAAACTTAATAAATCTTTTTTCAAAAATTGGAAATCGACACATTTACTTGAAATTATACATTGTGATGTTTGTGAATCTTTTAAAAGTAAAAACCTACGGGGGAATGAAGTACTTTATTATTTTCACTGATGAATATTCAAGATATGATCATATCTATTTACTTAGACAAAAATATAAAGCAATTGAGAAATTTAAAGAATACAAAGTAAAAGTAGAAATCGAGTTTGGTAGCCTATTAAAAATCTAAAGAGTGATAGAGGATGTGAATTTGAAGTTTTAAATTATTTTTATAAATTAAATAGTTTAAAACATATTTATATTATGCCATAGAAACCTCAATAAAATGGTATTGCAGAAAAATAAAATAGAATTATAAGATCAATGATGGCATATGCTAATCTTTCAACACATATTTGGGGGGAAGTATTGCCGATTACAACATTCATATTAATATAATTGTATTTTGGGAGGAGTTTACAAAACTTTCAAAGGGTAGAAAAGCTATTAGATGAAAGTGGATTTTCAGAAAGAAGTTTAATACTGACAGAAGTTTGGAAAGATATAAAATAAGATTAGTGGCCAAAGGATTCACTCAACAACTAGGTGTAGATTTTGTGGATACGTATTTGCTCATAGCGAAACTTACATCAGTAGATAATCATATCTATAGTTGCAAAAATGGATTTAGTATTACATAAATTAGAAGTAAAAACAACTTTTCTTAGTAGCGAATTAAAAGATTACATCTTTATGATTAAACTTGAAGGATTTCAAATTAAAGGATATGAAGAAAAAGTCTATAAATTAAAGACATTATGTATGGACTTAAGCAATCTTCAAGACAATGGAACTTGAAGTTTCACCAAACAATTTTAGAAATTGGATATTAAATAAGTTCACTAGATCACTGCATATATATATGAAAAAATGACAGTAAAATAATATTATTATCATTATATAAAAATGATATATTGCTGGCGAGTAATTGTCTAGATATGATGTGTAAAACAAAAGATGTCTCGAAATTTAAATTTAAAATGAAAGATATGAGTGAGGTCATTTATGTTCTTGGTATAATAATTTCAAGAGATATGAATTCAAAAATTTTATATTTAGATCAAGAAAAATATTTAGACAAAGTGTTTAGAAGATTTGATATGAAAATTTGTAAATCATGAAGTATACCTGTTTGTAAAGTTCATATTTCAATTAAAAGTATGTACCCAAAATATAAACAAGAAACAAATGAAATGCTTAAAATTTCCTATGCTCAAGCTATGGAAAGTTTCATGTATGCAATGACAAGTGTGAGACTCGATATTTGTTATGAAGTAAGTTTGGTAAGTAAAAATCAATATAATCCAAATAAGGAGCATTGGCAAGCAGTAAAATGTATATTAAGGTATTTATAAGATACCAAAAATATGAAATTATGTTTCAGAATAAGTGATCTAAAATTGATTGGCTATAGTGAAGCTGATTTTAGAAATAATGTAGATGATAAAAAATCTATAATTGGATATATTTCTATTTAATGGTACAACGGTTAATTGGTTGAGAAAGAAACAAGATTGTATTTTTAAGTCCACAGTAGTAATAGAGTATATTACTTGCAGTCTGCAGTGAGTAATGCCGTTTGGATGAAACATTTTAAGTTTGGATACATCTATTAAACTAGAAAATGTATTTTAAGATAACCAGTCTATCATCTCGTTAATGAAAAGTAGAACACAGAGTTCCATGAGAAAATATATTGATGTGCATTATCACTATATTTTAGATATAGTGGAAAGATGTAAGGTCAAAGTTAATTTTGTTTCTTCAACTAAGTTGGGAACGCATTCAATGACCAAGGGATTGTCTTTCAAGAAATTCAGAGAACATGTGGTTAGAAAATATTGAAAATACCTAAGTAAAGTAACGATATGATTGACATACATAACTTAAGAAATTTTGGGAATGTTTAGATAAATGGAGTTATAGGAAATTACCTAAATAAATGGTTGGTTATTTGTAAAATCACTGATAAGGTATTTAAGGAAAACCTCAAGAATAACCTTTAGAGGAAGTACTTAAATAAAAGTTTAGTGCAAGTCGATACATGTTTTATGTATTCAGCATAAGTAATCACTTGTGGCAATAATATTTATTTAGTCATAGATAATTGATGTTATTTGTTAAGGATATAGTGAATAGAAGTCACCCATAATATGTGATTAGTGTGATAACATATGTTAAAGGGTGTGGTAAGATAAGATAATGACAAAAGTGTGCACACGTAAAGGTTTGTCATGCTTTGATGCCAATTTGCAGAAGTTGCATATAGGAGTTGAGTTGTGAAAATTTTACATTGATACCAAGGTAAAAATACTCAACTATATAAGTCACCATTGTTGTGTGTTCAAGTAGAAAATATTGTTTGAAAAAGTCTACTTGCAGTCGGGGAGCTGCAGTCGGCGTGCAAACGGTGCTGAGGTGGCGTTAATGAAAACGGGGCCGTTTTAATTTTGCTCGTTTCCCACCTTTTTTTTCTGACCTTTTACCTTCTGAAGACCTGAAGCTCCCTCTCCATCGTTTTGTCTCCTTGCTTTCCCGAAGCTCCCTCTCCAGCCAGCCCCTTCCATTGAAGCTCCCTCTCCATTGAAGCTCCCTCAAGTTTCGAAAGTCCAACGAAGCCGAAGCCCCTTCATTCGTCCGTCCCCTTCCTTCCCGATGTTTCGATTTTAGAAGAACCTCGAAGACCCGAAGCCCATTCCTTCCTCCTTGAAGTGTTTCTGTCCATCGAAGACTCTTTTCTTCTCCTTCTTTGTGATTCGTAGATCATCCCTCTCTGTTTTTCTGTCCCTAGATCCCCTTCCATTTCCCTTCATCCCCAGATTTCCATTGTTTCGAGAATGCGATTTCCCTGCCCCGAATCCCTTCCATTTCCCATTCCCTAACCCTAACCCTAACCCACCCTAACCCACACGTTTCCGTAACCCTAACCCTCAACCCAAATCCGTAACCCTAACCCAGGCCTTTTCCCCTCAGCCCGAATCCGTAACCCTAGCCCAGCCCTTTTCCCCTCAACCCGAGTCCGTAACCCTAGCCCAGCCCTTTTCCCCTGAACCCGAATCCGTAACCCTAACCCAGCCCTTTTCTCCTCAGCCCGAAGCTCTAATCCTAGAATATGGCCATCAAGGAAGAAGGAAGAGTGTCGCCCTTGTCCAGTCCAGAAGGAAGGCAAGTATTCTATTTTTTTCATGCGTTATTTTGTTAGTCTGTTAATTTGTCATTGTTATACTTTTCCAGTCTCTAATTATGTCGGGAAAGATAATGTTCTTATTTATAGACAAGTACATTGACTTCAGCTTGGTTACTGTTTTCTTGCATCAATTTGATCCCAAAATGTAATGAGGAAGTATGGATGGACTGCTAAAGTTACATAAGGTAGTTGAAAACATATGCTTAGGATCAGTTTCAGCAGAGGAACCTTATCAATGTTTTTTAGGTCTGTTAAGAATGTACTTGGGCTGTTTAATTCCTTAATTTGCATATGGTTACTGTTTTCTTGCCTCAATTTTACTGAAAATGTAATAAGGAAGTACATTTGGGATCGATGGACACCTAAAGTGACATAAAGTAGTTCAAAACAGAGCTTAGGATCAGTTTTAGCAGAGGAACCTTATCAACATTTTTTAGGTATTTTAAGAATGTACTTGGGCTGTTTGGTTTGATTGTTTTGATTGTTATGTAACTAATAATGTTCTTATTTATAGTAGTATATATACAACTATACTATATACTATATATATAGTAGTATATATACTACTATACTATAGTATATACTATATATACTAATAATGTACTTGGGCTGTTAGTTACATAAATAAACAAATATATATACTAGTTGGTTGTCATTGTTTTTAAGATAAATAGTGATTTAACATAGTAACATATTTGTTACAGTCATATTTAACGTAGAAAGACATCCATATGCAGCTATTATTCTAAAAAAGCTTTAAGTGTGAATCTGTAATTACAAGTAAACTTGGGTCTTTGATTATTCAACTGTGTAGATGATTTAAGTGTTGTAAATGGGAATTCATGAAGGATACTTTGCTAAAATTGTATTGCTTGATTGACCATTTATTTCTACTACACTTCTTCAGCATGATGAAGTAGTGGGAAAACAACATAGATGTATGGTTTATGTGTGTCTTTTGATGTGTTTGTTTCCATTGTGATTATGGTTAATGCTAGAATCTCTACTACATCATCACTGTCTTCTTCATCCTGGTGCAAACGTACTTTGCCTCCTCCCTTGTGCTTCTGTGAGGTTGAAGCAATATTGAGATACTCAAAAACTAAAGCTAATCCTGGACGACCCTTCTTAGGGTGTCCCAAGTACAACACAAAGGTAATTACAAGAATTTAATTTGTACTACAGCCAAGTTTACATTGCCATCATATTAACAAAGCTCTAACTCTTTTTATGTATCTGTGTGCAAATATCAGGGATTACCATACTGTAAATTCTTCAAGTGGGCAGACTTTAATGAATTCACTGCAGATCTAGAAGAAAGAAAAAATAAACTGTTAAGGAAGGAGGAAGAGCTTGAGAAGAGAGTCAGCGATGTCGAAAAAATTCAAAATGAGCTCCGTAAGATATTGGATGACATCGAGAAGCGAGAGATGGTGCTATCCGAGCAAAATGAGGAGCTCCAACAAATGGAGTTGATGCTACTCGAGAGAGAATCTGTCCTAAGCCGTTCACGCACACTACCCCGGGTGTATTGAGGTTTTGTACTTGTCTTTTGTTGTTATTTATTGACCTGGTAGTGGTTTATGTTAGTTGAATTTGTAGTTTAATTGTTATAAGTTATTTAGTTGTGTTGTTTGTATAATTTAGTGTTGTAATTAGTTAGAGAACTTGTTTCTACTGTTTGTTCTTTTCTTGGTAGTGGTTTATGTGCTAATTATGAACTGTTTTAAGTGTTGTAACTGGCTTTATTTATTGCCATAAGTATAGTCTAGTGTTGTAAATATCTGGATATCTAATTTCTTTATTAGTTCCTTTAATTTATAGGGACTGAATTGTTATTATTTGTTTAAGTGGCCCAGGCGCTGCAGTTTCAAGTGTAATGTCCCGGGATGTGGTTTAAGTGTTGAAACCAGTTTTTATAAACAATTAAAAAAATCCTCCTGTTTCCTATCAAGTCCTCGTGCGTCTCCTGAACATGTGCATTGACTACCCTTTCAAACTGGTTGCATATATATGCTCGATCCCTGTAAGACCCGAAGCGAGTAAGAGTCCACCTACGTGCATTTACATAACAACAAGAGACCTGTCCTACTTCAAATTACGAAAACTTTCATCCGATAACCACCTGTCCATAATCAAATTATAACAGCTTTCACCACCTGAAAAGGGCACAATATCTATACATAAACAAGAGTCCACCTGTCTTGTACAAAGTTTATAACCACAAATAAAAAGAAAGAACCAATAAATTCTCCACCAACTTCCCATAAATCCTGCCAAGACTAGTCGAACACTTAAGGCATTTCAAAACTTTTTTCACCAATTAGTTATTTACACAAAATTCCTGCAACCACCAATTCCACAGGATATGTCTTTAACTTTCTACCAAATCTGTACAAAGTTTGTTCCAGCCCCCTGAGAATCTTTACACAAAATAATCCACTTACCACCAATTAATGTAGAAATGGATATAACCACCAATACAATTCTTTCCACAAAATTAACTACAACCCCCAATTAATACAAAATTTGTACAGATTTCCACCAAAATCATTACAAACTCCTTCAATTAACCACCATATCATTTCTGCACTTCTGATCCATCCAATCCTTCTAGTACAGGTTGTGATCCATCCAACCCAAACAGTACCTATTAAATATGACAATATAAAATATTTAGGCTAACATCAACATAACGTATAAAATATCAAAAGTTTAGAAATATTACACTTTCTTGACTCCCAGCCATATTTTGATTTCCGCTAATGTCAAAGGTTGAGCTGACTTGAATAGTCTAGTACAAAATGTAAACACAAAAGTATGGCAAATAGTCTCCAAATAAATTGACCCATTAGTGGTTAATGTTAATATGTAAAACTCCTCCTTTTTACTTAAGAAAGATATGTATGTATACCTGCATGTTTCCATCTATCTCTGCTGGCCCAAATAAATTCCTACATGTGTCCTGGGCTGGCGTATATCCTCCATCTCTCTGATATACACAAAACAAGAGAAAAATCGATCTAGTCACATTATTTGCATAAATAAATCAATTCAAATAATAACTGAATATTAAAAATAATTTTTATATTTCAGAATTCATACCTCTTTACGTTTGCCCAATAAATTTGCTTTCTTCGTCTTCGCTTTTCCTTTCCGGATGTGTTGCTCCATCCTGGATGCTCTCCTCAGGGATGGGGGTCTGCCTTTTCCTCGCACAACTTGTGGACTGAGAACTTGCTTCGAACTACCAACGATGGTTGTCTCCTCCCCTATTTTGGTCATTGAAGGGGGTTCTTGGTTGTCGCCATATAACTCAATCATTGCATTTAACTTTTTTGTCGCATCTTCAGTATGCTCTTTTGAACCCGCTGCACGAGTAATCATCTGATAACAAATATTCAATAAAGTTGAATATCTGTTAGTATCTTCTCGCTGATGCCCTGAGTCATATGTACTGTGGATTAAAGTGTATCTCCATTTGATGTCTTTCCTCCATCGATCTAAAATGTACCTCGCTGGTAAAGATTTTATCCCATTACATTTGAATATGGACAAGACATGCCTACATAGTATCCCCCTCATCTGAAATAACCCACACGAACACTTAACTTCGCAGTTTTCCTCATTAAAGTCCACATAATATGTAATATTTTTACAGAACTCCTCAACACGAACTTCATCTTCTACCAGATATGTCTTCTTCACACCATCCCGTCTAAGTAGATATGGATCCATATCAAGCACACCCATAACTTGTTGCTGAACTTCTCTAAATTTGGCATTCGTGTACAACTCTTGGAATCTCTTCTCTATAGGAGATCTAGATATGCATGGAATTGTAACGCTAAAGGAGTGGAAGTCCGCGCTGATTTCATTCTCGATTTTCTTTCTCAATGCATTGTCATATTGGTCGACGAACTCCTTCAAGTTTGTCTTCGCATGAACATACCCGTCAAAAAATGCATTCATGCTCTCACTCCGTTGTGTGGTACTCATGCCAGCCCAAAAATACTCCTTCAGGAAGACCGGTACCCAATACGTGCGCTCAGAGTACAAACTTTGCAACCAGCCATTCTCTTGCAACGTGTATGTGCTAATTAACTGCTCCCAGGATTTCTCAAATTCTTCAATATTTTGAGTGTCATACACACATTTCATTAGCTGACTTTTCAGGCCACTTTTGTAGGCACGATGAGAGCCTAGCTTCTCAGGGACTTTCTTAAGTATATGCCACAAGCAAAATCTATGCCGAGTTTTTGGAAATACAACAGCGATTGCATTCTTCATTGCTCTGTCCTGGTCAGTAATAATAGCTGGCGGGGCTAATCCATCCATACACTGCAGCCAAGTCTGGAATAACCAAATAAAAGTGTCTGTGTCCTCACTAGAAATTAACCCTGCCCCCAATAGAATCGACTGTCCATGATGATTTACACCAACAAATGGTGCGAAGGGCATCCCGTACCTATTCGTCAAGTACGTAGTGTCAAATGTTACCACATCACCAAAATCTTGATATGCTGCCCTACTGCGTGGATCTGCCCAGAATACATTCCTTAACCTCCCATCATCATCTAAATCCATCAAGTAAAAGAATCCGGGATTCTTGTACTGCATCCGAGAGAAATAGTCTCGTAGCGCTCCAGCACCACCTGATCCAAGTCGCAGATGTCTTGCCTTATCTATGTAGTTGCGACAATCTTTTTCCGAAAATGGCAGGTTCTCAAACCCTCCCGCGCCAACAACAAGAGACCCGAAGCTCTTGTTCATTCGGATGCCAGCCAGGTCATTAGTATCTAGCACTCTTTTTACAGCCTCACTTACTTCACGATTACAACGGAAGAAGCGCGATTTCTGTGGGCTCAGTCCGTGATTGTGTGTATTATTAACTGTGGTCAACTTCATCTTTTCATCAACTTTTAAGGCATTAATCCTTGCCTTACAGTCAGTCTTAGCTATAGGCCATGGTTTGCCCATGTTCGTCGTTTTATTCCGAGCCTTTCCCCCACGAGCACAACCAAGAGTGACATATCTGACACTCCCTTTGTCATCCCTCTCACTCCTTTGTGTCATGGATCCAAATCCACATCTTTTAGCATATAACTTATAATAGCTATTTAATTCCTCTAAAGAATTAAACTCCATCCCTATTCTTGGCTCCTCAATCATATCACCACATCCCAGCTCGTCTACCTGGGGTGACCCGGCATTGCCATCGCTTGTTTCCCATGAATCTGGCCTATCCTCTTCACCTTGAGACTGAACTCTAGATGACGAACAGGGCGCTGCACTTTCACTAGGTGTATCCCCTTTACCAAATTTTTCGGCTGATCCAGAGCTTGTAGCCATGAGAGGATTCGGACGACCCAACCCATGCTGAAAAGGGTAACCATCATTCTGTTGAAAACAAAAGCAATTAAAATTTATTAAAAGGGGGGGGGGGGGGAAACAAACTTCGATCATCACCATCTGAATGTTGGCTTGAAGTTGGTGTGCATTTGGATATGGCATAATAGCCGGTGACCATGCAGGTGGGGCTCCATAGTAACCGTGCATGTAAATTAGAAAGTTTGGAGCAGTGGTTGGGATGGCCTAACATAAAAAGACCGGTACCCAATTAGCAACCATGCTATTGATGTAACAAATTCTATAAAAATCATATAACATACCTTGGTCAAGGGATCTACACTGAATGGTGTTGAGAGAGATGGGTTTTCATCCCCTATTCCCATGCTATCAAATAAAAATTCTGATCACTGAAAAGTCAATACAAGAAAGTCTTTAAAGTCAAGGAGCAAATCAAAAGCAAATAACTTGGATAAAGTGTAATAAGCAGATTTCCGCTAAAGTGTATCATAGATATGTCTTCCAGTTCATATTAATCAAGGAGCAAAAAAACAAATAACTTGGAGAAATAATAACATATAATTCAACCATTTCATGGAAATAAGCAAATAACCTCTTGTAATTCAAGGAATATGCCCCATCAACGAAAAGATAAAACAAATGCATTCAAAAGCATTTGAACTTTATGAAGAGATAAAACAAAGCATTCAAAAGCATACTCTGGCCCAACACCACCACCTATAATGTTCTCATTGAAATAATATTATTAGTTTAGAAGGACTGTTATTATTATAATATATTTGAAGAATTGTTATTATTATTATTAAAAACTTTAGTACAAATATATTTGAAAGACTGTTATTATTATTATTATAAAGATAATAACAACTATATTTGAAGGACTATAAACCAAAACAATTCGCAAAACAAATAAACATATGATGCGTGGTCAATTTCTCATCATAATATCTTTGCCTTTCAACTGAGACCAAGCATAGTGCTATAATCTCATCATATTATCTGTTAGTAAAAAATAAATGTTTAGACACAGAGATTTTGTTGGCATTACACAAAATGTAGAGATTATAGCTTCACAGGTCTGTGTCTGCATGCATGCATCCCCTATTTCACGATCACGGACACCTCAACCAAATGGAGACTCGAGACTCCCGCTCCATCAAACAGAGCTTAACGCAAATCATAAAATTTTTTTAACAATAAATCAAACAGACCTTAAGGCAACTTCAGTTTTTAACAAAGCTTGATACAGAGCTTAAGGCAACTTAAAGGTTTTACACAAAGCTTCAAACGTTTGAAGCTTACGGCAACTTCCAGGTTTTTAACAATGCTTCAAACGTTTGAAGCTCAAGCAAACTTCCAGGTTTTTAACGAACAGAGCTTCAAACATTTGAAGCTTAGGGTAACTTCCAACTTCTTAACAAAGCTAAACACGTTTAAACCTGAAGGCAACTTCCAGCTTTTTCACACTGCTTCAAAAAGAGGTCTTTTAGCATGGACTATAACCCACCTTGGGCTGTTTGAATGCAATCTCAGTAACAATGGGAGTAAGATGCACATATCCAACAAAATTATAAAAATGCTAAAATTTGAGTTTTCAGTGTTTTGACAGGCGTGCGTATGAAGCACGAAGACCCACATCCCATACAGATTCATATCTCCCCCATTAATCTAAATCAAAAATATACACACGCTACAGAAGACCCACACGTAGAAGAAGCACGAAGGGATTACCAAGTTTCTTTTTACAAACGACAATGCCGAAGGAAAAGAGATGGTGATCAATCCTTGCTCTTGAATCTTCGAGGTCGTACTTATTCCACGGCTCTGGCGCTTGGGTTCAGTCCCTTGTGGTGCGTGCTTCTTTCAACATTTTAAACCAGATGAAACCCAAAAAAAATTCAGGCCACTTTTGTACAAAACAAAAACCTGCTCAGAATCAGCTGCATGAACCAAAAGGTTCGGAATCAGCTGGATGAAGGAGACCCGAATCGGCAGCATGAAGGAGACGCCCCGAACAAGCTGCAAATCCAAGCCGAAACCTGCTCAGACTTCCATTTTCGCTTGCCCAAGCTTGAAGCTTGTAGAACACGCCAACCAAAATCTTTTGGTGATCACAGTTTCCCGCATTTGAACTTTTCTGCCATTTTTTTTTTTTTAATGCCACGTCAGCCGACTGCATCCCGTTTGCAGCTCCCCGACTGCCTGTAGAAGAATTGATATTGTTTTACGAGGGTAACCACATCAAGTGGTGCACCCCAATGAATTTGCATCTTTCTCGTAGTGATGCTTCCCAATGAAGTGTTGGTTGAGGAAGTGTCAAGACACACAACTGTTTGATTGAGTCAAATGGTTTTTGCCCCCTTTCCAACTAGTATTTGTGGTCTCTAAATAGGGACCAATGGTGCACAATCAAAGAATTTGCAATTCCTTTGTAAAACATCAACTTGTGGGACAAACACTTTAATGAGATTCTCATCATTTTTGTGTAAAACATCCAACAATCATGGCCATCCAATAAGAAAAACCACCTAAGATTGGAAGATTGCTCCTATAATCAAGGATGTCATGATGATTGTCAACAAGTCAAAAGAATTGATAGCTAGAAAAGTACATAGAAATGCCAATTATGTTGTGCACAATATTGCAAATGGGCCACTTCCAATAATACTATTAGTAGCATCCCCATGCCATTTATCCCGCTTCTTCTATCTGAACTTTATTTTTAAACCATTGCGAATCTAGTTATTTTTGCTTGTATTGTACTGTATTTTTTCCAAAGAAAAAAAGAACATTTTTTATCTGGTCTGAAACTTCTTCACGAATGTCTATCAAGTGTGCTTGTGAGTTATTGCAAGAGTAATGGAAAATGATTATAAAGTTTTATGGTGTTTAAGTTTTGCACAGTCTATTTAAAAAAAAAAGTAGGCTACACCTCATACAAAAAGATTTATTTTTTATGGGCAGCCCCACTATTTAAAGGAACGGCACAAATGTTGCATGTCCTAAAAATGTACCAAGTATTACTTTTATTTGTAATATTCTAAGTTAGACTTATATTATGAAAAATTATTAGATGGATTGTTTTAAAAAACAAATGAATAAGATTTACTCATTTAATTTTCACAATCGATTTTGTAGTGTTTAATAATTTTTTGAATAAATCTATTTGCAAGTCCTTTTATTAACGCACCAATTACATTACTAATGTAGAGGATTGTCACATTAGTTTACATATATTTGCACTTTAACTTTTTTATGAATATAATAGGTCCCATAATAAATAGTGTAAATAATATTATTTTTTTTATTTTCCAAATATAAACCAGATTTTAATGTTCTTATGTTTGATATGTGGTGTTAGCTTATGTATAAATAGGGCTTGTTCGAGCTCCTAGAGTTAATAACATAATTAATCCTATTATTGATAAATTATTAAAGTAAATTAAATGAGGATTAAGAGTGATAATTTAACTGGGATGAGGGACGGGTACATATACCTGGCCCACCCGCATACTCGCCCACATCAGGCAAGCGAATGGGCGGGCATTCACACAATAAATAACACTAGGGCGGGTGCTGGTAGAGCACTAACCCTACTTAAGTTTTACCTGTCCGCTGCCCATTTGTATATCTATATATATATATATATATCATATATTATAAAAAAATTCCTAACTATAAATAGGGTAATCTCTCTCTCTCTCTCTCTCTCTCTCTCTCTCTCTCTCTCTCTCACACACACACACACACACACACACACACACATTTCTCTCATTTTCCTCATGGTCCTCCTTTCCTCTCTACTCTTTTCTTCTTCCCCTTCATTTCACGCCTCCATGGCTTCATAGTTTACCGTCCTCTCTCTCTTTCTCTCTCTCTCTCTCTCTCTCTCTCTCTTACTTCTCTTCTCCTCCTCCTCTCAGCCTGGTTTCTCTCTCTATTGTCATGGGTCACAACCAAGTTGCAATTTACAATGATAAGACCATGTTTGCCATTGAAGTTCTATAAATTAAAGACTCATAACTATGATCATGAGTTTGTGAGTTTTATGACCCATGGTTGTAGCTGTGACGCGTCAGTCTGTGTGATTTGTTGGGTGGCTACAATTTTTCTGATATATAAGCAATTTTGTTGACTTTTTTTTTTGTGAAAAATGTGTTGTCGAACGGTGTGACCGAATGGTGATGGCATCAATCCGCCACTTGGCAAGCAAGCGGATGGTGATAGTCATCCCAATCAAATGAGGACAAGGTGTGGGAGTCTTTTTTGTCACCCCACCTAGACAGGGATGGGGTGCGAGATGGTGGTAAGGCAGGTAGTACTCCTAAGTTTAACAAATTTATTATGGAGTCATTACTCAAAAAGGTGATAGTTACAATGTTAAGTAGAATTATTTTGATATATATAGTATTAAAGAGCTCTAATGGTTAGTCCACTATCTTACTTGTTTTTACATTTTAAAAGTTGAAATTTGGTCATTTAATTTTACTTAATTATTGATCCGCATAAAAAGTGTAGAAAATATTAAAAAAGAGGAAGACATGCATTAAGATTTATGTTGTTTAGTGCTAAGGTCTAGGTTCATGGGTTTTTTAGGGAAGAAATACACTATATTTAATGATTTTACAAACTCTTATATAATCACTCATTGGCTTGTTAATACAATTATAATGAAAGTGGAAGAGAGTGAGAGGTCGAAGATCTTGGTGTGTGTAGAAGTACCCATGCCTTCTCCGTGCATTTTTCTTTTCTACAATTGTCTCATTATTTTATACCACTTCTTTAGGATTTGTTCACATATCCAAACGAAGCCTTAGTTAATTCTTGAGTCTAATGTGTGCCAGCTTTATGTTATATCATTTCACGACGGACAATTCAAGCATTTTGTCTTTTCTTTTATGTCTCCCTTATTCTATTAAGATGGGCTTACAACATGCATTGGGCCCTTAAAATGGTGGTTTTTGTAAGGAAAAATTATATTTACAGTCGTAGAGTATACAAGTGTTATGTAATTTTTTTAAAAAGTGAATAAATACGAGATTCACATGAAAAAAAATTAATTTTTTTAATAATGAGCCTCACTTTTTTTCAAATTGATTACGCAGTGCTTGCGCACTCTATAATTATATGTAACATTACTCTTTTATAGATAACATTATACATAACATTTTAATGTTATATATATACGTACATAGCTTATTAGAGCCCTAACTATATATATAGAACTTTGTAGTGTAGACTATTTGCTTATAAAAAAGAAACAATCTATTCATTATCTATTTTCTCATCATCATCTCATCATCTCATAATATGACATTAGATGATAGCTTTACAAATTAAATGTAATAAATAGTATCCAATCGTCTAATGCTACATCATAGTAAAGATGTTTAAGAAACAATGTATAATGGCTGAAATCCTCAACGTGTGTTGGAGATAACATCAAATATATATAGAATAAATTACAACAATGTGATCATATAAAATAGGAAAGAATCAAAATACAAATATTGAAAACATAGTCAATGTTGGCATGCAAATTTTGCACAGAATCACCATGATAAGGAAAATTATTTTCATAAAACTGAACATGTCGAGAAACATAGACATAATGTGTCTTTCGATCTAGGCACCGGAATCCTTTATTAAGGGTACTGTAACCTAAAAAGACACAAGAAGCAGATTTTGGAAACAATTTATTAGGTGCGTAATCTCTCAAATAAGGGAAGCAAAGACACCCACAAGTGCGAAGTATATAGTAACTTGGTTGCTTACCAAACTGAGCTCATATGGAGTTTTGCCATCAAGTGATAGTGATGAGAGTCGGTTAATGAGAAAGACGGCAATAAAGAAGGCCTCAACCCACAAAGAGAGTGGCACACGTGCATGGAACATAAGGGTAAGACCCATTCATGTGACATGGCAATGCTTGCATTCGGCAATGCCATTTTGACTAGGAGTGTAAGGGCATGCCAAACGGAGAACAATACTACAAGATTGCAGGAGAGCGAAATTTATTATTTATAAATTCGGTTTCACCATTGCATTTAAAGGATTTTATTTTTACTAAAAATTGCATCTCAATATAACATTGTAAATGGATGAAAGTATCAAAAAAATTAGATTTTTGTTTTAACGGGAATATCCAACTAAATCGGGTACAATCATCAACGAATACCGAATAGTATCTATATCCAGTAAAAGAGAAAACTAGTGACGGATCCCATAAATCACAATGTAAACGATCAAAAGGCATGGTACAACGTTCATCATTTAGAGAAAAAGGTAAACAGTGGCTTTTGCTAAGTCTACAACTAATACAAATTCTAGAATCAATGTTCACCAATTTATTACTACAAGAAATAGATCCTAATCTAGAAAGAGAAGCAACAGTAAATAATTTGGATGACTAAGGCTAGCATGCCATAAACGAATAGAGGCTTGCGGTGAAGGAGAAGTGGTGGACACAAGGGCATGATGACGATGATCCAACACGTAGAGACCATTTTCACATCTTCCGACTCTTAGTATTGTTCTTGTGACTTGATCCTGTATGATGAAACTAGTGGAAGAGAAGGTAATAAAACAGTTATTGTCTTTAGTAAGCTGACTGATTGAAATAAGATTTTTCTTCATACCAAGAACAACTAAGACATTTGATAAAAGAAGGGAACTAGACAGAATAAAAGATGAAATGGAACTAGTATGAGAAATTGCTTAAGACTGACCATTTCGAACCATGGCACGTTCATTACCATAGTAGATAGCTGGTTGATCCACACCCTCGGTGTCACTTGTCATGTGGGACGTTGCACCAGAGTTAGGAAACCATTCGGAGTCATTCAGGTCTTGAATTGAGTAGGTGGAAAATGCTTCAGCAAGATTAGCCGATTGCTTCTTCTTGAGTATGAAGAAGCTCCTGCAATGTTTGGCTAGGTGTCCCTCATTGTCATACAACTGACAGTGAACATAGGAGGTGGATGATGACTTTGAATGGGTAAAAGAGCTAGAAGAAGGGGAAGACTGATTCTTCACTTTCTTAACCCCTACCGATTTGGAAGCTTACTGCACATAATAGGCAAAGTTAGAAGACGAGTGGGAAACTGACCTTTTAAAAAATCTCATGACTCAAAGCTTTCGGAACAATCTCAAGAAAGGAGGGTAATAGAATCTATGATATCATGCTCGTAAATACTAGTGAACCTTATCTGTGTCGCCAATGGGACGATCAATCGCAGCTAATTGATCGCAAAGACATTTGAAGGTGTGGGAAAACTCAGCAATAGACTAAGAGCCATGTTGCATTAGTTGGAGTTCATCCTTGAGTTGCAATTCACGAGTCTTCAATTGGTGCGAGAATGAGACTTCAAGAGCGCGCCAAGTCTCCTAAGAAAGATGTAAACCCAATACCTCACTCATAGACTCCTCGGTAAGAGAAGAGTAGAGCAAATTGAGAAGCGTCTGATCAGTATGCAGCCAAGAAGTGTAGGATGAATTTGGCTTTTGGTGCCATCATCAGCAAGAATTGTGGTTGAGGGAGCCGCGATGCTACCATCCAAATAGCCAAACAAATCTTGACTGGCTAATAGAGGAACAAACTGATTTTTTCACAATAAGTAATTGGAGAAAGTCAGTTTAATGGTGAGCATATGCACCATTGTGTTGAGCGGAAGAGAAGGAGATGAAGAAGTCGAAGTAGCCATGGTTAGAATCAAAGAAAAAACCTTGAAATTGATAGCATAAAGATATTTAAGAAATAATGTATAGTGGCTGAAATCCTCCTTAACATGTGTACGTAGGAGATAACATCAAATATATATAGAATAAATTACAACTATGTGATCCTATAAAATAGGAAAGAATCAAAATACAAATATTGAAAACATATCTACACACTACAAGAAAATACACTTGTCGCAGCGTTTTTTGAATTGCTGAAAATAAACACGCTGCAAATGGGTATTATTTGCAGCGTTTTTCACATCGCTACAAATATTTAAGCACATTTATTACATGTCCGAGAGGAGGGCACTGAAATTTTTTTTTTATAGCGAGTTTTATAGTAATAGTGGCAATTAATGGCGCTGCAATAAGAAATGGACTTGTTGTGGCGCGCAGAGCTACGTCGGGATGAAGCTGGGCGCCAAAGTAGTAAATACATTTTAATTTCCCCCCACCCCCCGCCCCAACGTTTCGCAGACCACAGTACCTTTCTTGTAGTGTTCAGAGAACTCCCTAACCGCAAGCTTCTTCGGCAAAACCTATTTGCCCTACCTCCACCTGCAAATCGCGAGTTTGACCAACTGATATTGTGCGAACCGAACTTGAAGCTAGAAGGATTCACAAGGCACACACTTTCACGGAAATTCTCTTTCAGTTTTCGGAGTCCCATTTTCCGACCCCCTTTCCCCCTAGTTCGTGTAAATTCCTCTGTTTTTGGTCTATCAATTTCGACTATAGAGCCCCCTTCGCTGAGCATTAGGTTTTGGTGCCCTGTTATGGTGCTGTTTACCTCGGATTTGGGCTTCAATTTGCAGTGTCGACCGATGCTGATTTTCAGCTCATAGTGGTCATTGTGAAGGTATTTTTCTTGTCCCTCTAATTTGCATAATCACTTCTTAATTAACCTTGTGTTCCTCCACCGATTAATGACCACTAACTCACTGCCTCCACCCATTTGGTGCTTGCGGAAGGAATTTCTGGGTTTTCCTCTTAGGAATGTAAACACCAGCCCATGTGTTTGACACATTATGCTGAGATTTTTTCCACAAAATCCTCCTTTTTGTATATACTAATCCCCTCTGTTATTGTTGCAGCACGATCCTTTTCTTGGTGGCAAAGGGTTATTGGTATCGCCTATTCCCCTTCATTTCCTCCACTCGGTTGGCATGATTTATAGCTGGTAAGAACCTCTGCTTTTTTCCCCAATTTTATTCCCAGCGTTTAGGTCAAGTATAAATTAGCATAGACTTTTTGTACATTAATGGAACCTCAATCCAGTTAGCCTAAAGTAGTTAAAAGATACTGGGTAATTTGTCTCAGATATGCCTCATGTATTTCATTTTGTTTGAAATTGCTATTTAATTCCATGGTGTAACCAAAATTATAAGTTACTTCAATATTTTACTTCAAATTTAGTATACTTTGTGCACTAGTATTCCCTCATATTCTTTGAAATTGCTTGGAAATACTGAAACTTTGGAAGCTGAAATAATATGCTAACATTCGGTTGATGTAGACTTGTGTTAAAAAAGCATTGACCATAGTTTACTTGCAGCTTGTTGTTGGTGTCTAGTTAGCAAAAGAAAACATAAATAAGTAGATCTCTAAACTCTTTATTTCCAGCGTTTCATTTTCTGAGAAAACTACAAGTGTAACCCTCCCCTTCTCAATATGATCTTGTGGATAATATTGACGCCCACATAAGCTTCTTTTACCCATTTGGAATGAAAAATTTAGATAGGAATTCTGTAGTTTCATCTCATGAAGTACTGCTCATGAGATTAAGTGATTATGGTTGTTGATAATAATTCCTCCTGGTAAAATTTGAAGGATAGAAATAAGATCTTAAGAACTCTATTTGTTGAATCATAAATATATCTGAGAAATTAACTTAATTACATTCGGAATGCCAAGTTTTGAATAAACCCATGCACCTCAACTATGCTGATCATACGTTCGCATGAGATGTTATAAGTTTTATTCTTTTACAAAATCTACTGATATTGGATAAAATAGGTACTAATAGATATATCTAGTTTAAGAAAATAAAATGAAATAGATATCTAATTTTAATAACTATTTCGTCCATGATTCATACAAGCAATGCAGTAGCCTATAACTTGACTATAATGGAAGTAATGAAAAACTGATTTAGAGTTGTTTTGCTTAATTTTTTTTTTTGGTATGTTAGAGATAATATCGAATCAAAGATTTGCTTTAATTATTATCTGCATGAACTAGCCTCATGTATTGCTCTTTTAAAGAAGCAATACAGCCTCATCTTGATAAATATATATTTCTTTATCAAGTTTTTAGTTTGCTGGTCTGGGTGATGCTGGCACAAGGATGTTTAAAAAAAAAAAAATATCCTCACGGGGATTGCTTGGAGCACTGGATTTTTTAATGAGCCAGTCAGTGTTTCGAGAATTTGAGTGTTCGAAGTGAATTCTTGTTTATTGATTTTGCTTGGTTTTGTCGAGTTGGCTCTTTTGGATTTGTTGATTCTTAGTGCAATTAAAGATCTGGCTTTTACCCCCATTTTCAAGATTACTTGCAGTCAAATTTCTTTTAGAATTTTCATGAGAGAGTCAAGCGAGGGATAGACACTACTTGGACGACAGTGGCCACTTTCCACGCCAGGCAAATTTTCAGCTTTGGAATTGGTTCTATCAGGCTTGAAGAACTAATCTTTGCACATTTATCTTTATATCTTTCCCACGCAAAAAAACTCTCTGTTTCTAACGCCCATAATCAATATTATTTGTCAGCCAACCAAAAAAAATGGGCTGGGCAAAAATCCAGCCCATCAGAGATTGGAGAGAGGGTTTGAACTCAATAGCGAAGAACAACAACTACAGGAAAGAAAGCTTCTGTTTCAGGAATCTGTTTTCTGATAGAGAGGAATGCAGTTTATTTACTGAGAGTTCGTTTTTTTTAATATAATGTATTCACCTCAGCTAGCATGCGGTGTGCTCTTGGATTTAAAGAAGCTTCTCCATAGCACTACTCCCACCGCATTCGGGCCCATTTCTCTCTCTTCTATGCCCCATTGCGCCAGGGTTTAGCATTTTTTACAAAAAAAGCCCATTTTCTTGTGACTGTTTTCATTTATCTTCCTAGACTTTATCGTTGTATATCGAATAATTATATTATTTGCTAGTGATTTTGCTCATAAATCACTGTACATGGTGGATCGGATGGTACTATGTTTCAATTTCAGTATTTCTATTGGATCATGTTCAAGTTCGGTTACGGTGATGGTTTTGTTGAAAATTCCTAATTTTCATGGCTTTGGGTTTTTATTTTATGGTTTTATTTATTTAGTACCCCGGTAAACAGCTTGGGCTTGGCAATATGTTTTCTCTTCGTTCCGATACTTCATTTGTTTTTTTTCTTTTTCCTTGTGGTAAGTGGGCATGTCGCATTTCATTGGCCGTTGTTATATATCATTTTTTTTTTACTCGTATTGTTGATGAGAAAAGGTGCTTAGTTGTAATCCTACATTTTCGCTAAAAGTTAGAAGTGCCTTGTTGTGTGAATTGGTTACGCACCTTCATAAATCTGCAGGTTATGAGTGCCCATTCCCTGAAAAATAAGTAGTTCTTTCTCAGAATTTCGAGTTCTGGAATTCTATAACCAAAAAGTGGTTTAGGCTCATCCAAAATATGGCTTTTGGGGTGGAACCGAATTGGGATATAACAAATCTTATGGAGAATCATTTGATTCTCCCTTATCACATAGGATGAAAAAAAAATAATAAAAATTAAGATGATGGGTAATATTATTTAAAAAATAATTATCTATCCAAAAGAGATCACTAGGACCAACCTTTTAGTGGGTAGATCCTTTCTGGACCCAATAAATAGTACTAGTACTGTACATAGAGCGTCAGTCGTCAAGCAGCCTGCCTTTCTTTGCACGATCTGATTCCAAGCTTTTACTAAGGATAAGAAAACTTCATTAATTAGTTGGCACCCACTTAAGTAGATAGTTAGCTTCTTCTCAATTTACATTATTATATCGTTACTTAGCTTTTTGCAGCCTTGGAAGGTTTTAACCTTTTTTTATTGGTGTTGGGTGTACCAGAATAAAGTTTCAATAGTTCCACGAATACAAATCGGATAATTCTAAAAACTGTTTGCACCAAGATGATTTGAATGTTCAAGACCAAACAGCAGGATCGAAACTCTATCCGACCTAGAGATTAGCCTTAGACGTTGTAATTATTCAGGGAGGTATGCGCTGAGGCTGATCATGACTTGTTTCTGATCTCGATAACTTACAATGGCATGAAATGTTTCTTTTTCTTTTTAAAAGCTTAACTCATGGGGAAAGAGTTATTAAGAAAGAAACAAGGACCAAACTTTCACGTGGAATATTTCACTTTTAACACAAGGAATCTCACTCTTTTTTATTTTTCTTAACAAAGGAAAAGACTACTTTCTCTGTCAAAGGCCATGCAATTGCAAGCATGCAAACCATCTCAAAAGCAAAAACCGGATAAAAAGTCTCTCCCTTAATATATAGCCCTTTCTTTCCATGTTGTCTTCCACTCATATATTCATGCACTTATGGACATCATGGTAAAGAAGCAAAAACCACTTTATCACAGAACTACTCAATATATATGTATGTATTTCCATCAAACAGAGCTGTTTCTACTTCAACTCAGCACGAGAATGGCAACAACATCAGCATCACTGCCTGAGCAGCAACAGCCAGGGGAAACCCTGATGACTCCTGGAGTTGCATCCAGCAGCAGCAGTAGCAGTGCTTGGCATTCTTCTGGGTCTCTTGGCCCATTCTTTGCAGTGATGTCAGTTCTAACAGTTCTTGCAATTATTTCGTGCGTGCTGGGAAAGAGGTGCACAGAAAGGGCAGCTTCTTCCATGGAGAGTATCGGAGACAGAGACATCTTTGGGTGGGTGAAGCGGAAGTGCAGGCCGCGGTGTATATCCGGCGATGTTGAGATTGGAGCAAAGATTATGGGATTTGGCAAAGGGAAAAATGATGTCAAGGTTAAAGATGGTGAGAATCAACCTCCCCCACAGGCTTGAATATTGATGCAGGTGGGTTTATGCAATCTGCATGCGTGGAAATAATTTCATATTCAAGCTGCTGTAACATTCCTTCTTCTTCTTTTTCTTTTTCTTTCCCCTTTTTTTTTTTTGGGAGTTGTAAGATCAGACTTTTTGGTTTTGTTTTGTAACTTGATTCATATATTTGAATATATTTTTACATATGTATACATGCATGCATGTCACTCTCAAAAGAGATTTCCTAAATCATAAAGAGATCAAGAACCAATAACAGAAAAAATATACCACCAATTAATGTTTATTTAATGAGAAATACTTTAAGAGAATTTATTAAATAAATATATAAATTGACGTAATTTAATATAATATTTTATTTTATTTTATTTTAAAGTAAATTTTTAAAGTAAATTTAATGTCATGACAAGAAATTTACCTTTATAAAAAAAAGTTGCTTTAACTCGAGAAAAAGAAAGGCTACAGTTTTTTGGAAGTCTGCATTATTTAGCAGCATGAGCTGAGTAGAATCAAATATTTAGGTGGGACCCTTTGCTAACTGTTTGGAGATGGATCCACCCCACATGAGCTGTATGAATGATTAATGGAACCTGGCTGACAGTATTAATTTTACCTTTTTCAGTACTGTGTATTATTCTTTCTATAAAAATTTTATATAAAGTTATTTTTGTATATTTTTTATATATTTTATTAATATAATTAGTTAAATATTAAAAAAATTAATACAATCAATTACACTAATAAAAAAAATATAAAAATAATTGTACATATCATTACTTATTAGTCTCATACATGATAGAGCCATGCATGTGCATGCCCATGCACCATGGATGGAGTACAAGCCTTTATATAAAAGCATGAGCATGTCATTACCTTGCAATAAATGGAACTGAATAATGTATAGATGAATCATTTATATATTATTCCATGCATCACTGTGCACACATGAACTTGAACTTGCAACAGCTCAACTATTCTTCATTTGCCAGGGTGTTTAAAATTAGATTGAGATTCCTCATCTCTCATGGTCTTAAATTTCAAATGACTTACTATTAAGGATTTAATAAATAATAATTTTTTTTTATCAATTTAAATTTTTGAGGCAATTGATGATTTCATATATTATCATAATAAAAGTTTGAATTCAAACTCTTAACTTTACACTTAATTTATTAATTAAATTTTTCACGTGTCAAGCTGACTTACTACTAATTTCTATCAGCTAAAATTTGTAAGGCTTGCTAACTTATAACACACTCATGAATTTGATGCTTGGATTGATTGAAATTGATAAAGAAAATGAAAGAGAATTGCAAGGAAAATGGTTAAATTATAGTCAACATCTAAGAATAAGATCGAGAAAACCAACAATCCAATTAATTAATGTTTGGATAACAAAGCCAAACCTTCTGAAAATTGGACTTGACGAGCTTAACCAACGTTGAGCAGATTGGCCAAAGTCGGGCATATTATAGGGGTATTATGATTTTACAAATCGACTATAATATTCCCTTTGTGATAGGAAAAATGATATGGTAACAAACTATATTATAACTCAATTACGATTGGGTATTAAGAAGATCATTTTTCCTTTATATTGAGCTCCTGCATGCACAAGTAATTGATAGTGTTTTTGGATTAAAGTAAAAAAATTATATTTTAATATGAAGTTGTATTTGTCGTATAATATATAGTTTTTGTTCTATATATATTATTGTTTATGTTGTTAGGTTTATTTTATATTTTTATCTTTTTGAGAAATGATATTTATAATCATAAGATTTGTCAGCCTCGCGCATCTCTTTTAAAAAAATAGATAAATATGAAATCCATATAAAAAAAAATATTTTTTAATAATGATTTCTACTTTAATTCAAAGAGAGTACATCCTATGACTGTACATTACTCTTAATTGTAGAGATTGTGAGAATCCAATGATTAAATTTGTAAGACATGAGGTATACCTTATAATATATATTAAATTTTTAAGAGTAATGTTAGATATAGTTATAGAGTGTGTAAGAGCCATGCAATCCTTTTAAAAACGAGTGGGATCACTATTAAAAAATCAGTTTTTTTATGTGGTTCCTTTATTTTCTCATTTTTTTCAAAAGAATTGTGTGGTACTTTTACATTTCACGACTGCAAATATCATTTTTCAAAATAGAATGCCATATCGTACACAGTTCCAACTCCATTTTTCGAAGAATAATATTAGATATAGTTTTAGAATATAAAAAATCCACGCTTGCTTTGAAAGTCTACTATTAAAAATAAATAAATTTTCATGTAGATGCTAAATTTACCCATTTTTTAAAAGGGAAAATGCTAAATGGCCCCTAGTTTTGCCACCTAACATTGCTCATGTATTTTATTTTTATTTTTTATTAATGGATACAAAAGTGACTATCAGTGAATTTATATATTTTAAATTTTTTTAAATATGTTTAAAAAAATATTTAAAAAAAAAAAAGAAAAAAAAAGTGCAATTTGCACTAGTGGTGACTTTGATAGACCAAAATTATGGGACTAACTAGTAGCTAGCACTCAGACAATGCTAGGGAGCCTCCAGCATGTACAGTTGGATATGCCCCTAGTGTATTTTAATTTATTTTTTTTCAAATATTTTTTAAATATATTTAAATATTTTTAAAAAATACACACATTTACTAATATTAGTCACTTTCTTAACTATTAAAAAAATTAAAACACATAAGCAGTCAAATTAAAAAAAAAAAATACTTAATATTTCAATATTTTAAAACTGTAAATCTATCTTTAAAATTGAGAAGGCAATAGCAAGCTTCCTCGAAAGCACGAAGAAAAATATGCAAAGGCCATAGAATCTTATCACGTGTACGTGTTTGCATGAAAGCGACAAAATACATGCACCGACTCCCCTTCCTGGCTGCTTCCATATAATCCACCCCACAAATAATTAAAATTATGCTTAACACCTCATTTGGCTATTATTTTTTCATACAAGACGACGCATCCCGTTATTTTATTATTGAGCCTCTATTTTTTATAATTAAAAAAATATTATCCATCATCATTTTAATCATCATAATATTATTATATGCTATCTATTTTATTATTATTCTTCTATCATCTCATAATATAATATTAAAAAATTATAAATTATTTATTATATTATAATTTTATATAATCATTTAATATCACATCAATAGATATTAATTACTAAAAAAATTAGATTTTTGTGATCAATTTATTACAACGAGAAGACTATTTTAAATAGTATTTTCGTTGTAATAAATTAATCATAAAAACTGGTTTTTCTTGTAATATAAGACGAAGATAATAAAATTGATGAAAATTATATTTTATTTTCTTTTAAATCATACAAGAGGATGATAAATCAGAGAATAATAATTAATATTTTCCTTGGCAATTTATATATATATATTATCAAGGAAATTATATTTAGGTCTCATTTGGATAATTAAAATGTTTCATCTCATCTCATCTCAGTCATCATTATAATTTTTTTAAATTTTCATACAAAATATAATAAATAATTCAATTTTTTGAATTATCAAAATAATAATAATTTTAAAAAAATATTTTAACAATATGTTATTCAATTTTCAACTTTCATCTCAACTTATCTTATTTCAACTCAGTATCCAAACAGATTATAAAAACCAATTTACCTTTTTTTAACCGAACTTATATATACTAAAAAAATTAAAATTCTGAAAAAAAAAATCATTTATTATTTTTGTAATAATTGTCAAATATGGTCGTGGTGCTTCCTAATATGACTCGGAAACAAAATTCAAACCTCACACCCATAACAACTCATAACACCAAAAAAAAAAACAGCATCCATGTTAACACCTTCTCCTCCACCACCACCACCACCACCCATACATTTTCATGCATGATCTCTTGATTTGATCCTTCATCTCCATTTTTATTTATTTTTTATTTTTATGTTTTATGTTTGCATTACAAGAATGGCTTCACTCAAGGTAATGGATGATCATGATCAGCTCAAGCAATTGAAGGACATCTTCGCAAGATTTGACATGGACTCAGACGGTAGCCTAACCATCCTAGAGCTTGCTGCACTCCTTAGGTCCATCGGACTCAAGCCCTCCGGCGACCAAATCCACGTCCTTTTAGCCAACATTGACTCCAACGGCAATGGCTTCGTCGAGTTTGACGAATTGGTCAACGCCATATTGCCCGACATGAACGAAGAAATACTGATAAACCAGGAGCAGCTTTTGGAGGTTTTCCGATCGTTTGATAGGGATGGCAATGGCTACATAACTGCGGCTGAGCTGGCAGGATCTATGGCCAAAATGGGTCAGCCATTAACGTACAGAGAGCTCACGGAGATGATCCAGGAAGCTGATGTTAATGGCGATGGTGTCATTAGCTTTCATGAATTTGCTGCTGTAATGGCAAAGTCTGCTTCTGGTTTTCTAGGCCTCGCTTTTTCGTGATTGATTTATTTATTTATTTTAATTCATTTTCAAAATGTTCATTGATCTTGTTGATAGGATCAGAATTTATCGTCTCTGTTTAACTAATTTTAGATGGTTACAGCCCAGAGATGAGACATTTAATTAGTACTGCAAATGATGATCATGGAGAAATTCATGTCCTTTGAACTATTCTATTTGAAGGGAGGACATGAAGATGATTAATAAAAGTGCATGTAGATGCAGACATACATCTCTTCTTCCTTTAGAAAACCAGCCACCCAATTTTATTTTCTGCTGCAAATTGTCAGTGAAATACATAGTAATAAAATAAAAATTACAATAAAATTAAAATTAAAATGAAATGAGTTTAGATTGATCGGATATGGAAATTTCGCTCTCTTTAAGAGATTTAAACAAAGTTTTGAATGAATGAGCAAGCTTCCTCTTGACTTGTCTCTTCTATGATATAACAACTCAAATGATCGTCGTATAGTTCAAACCAATTTTACACAAATAATTAAGGCCAAAGTTCTACTAGAAAAAAACACATCTCTCTTTCTCAAGAGTATTCACACACTTTGTTTTTTCTTTTGATAAATGATAATTGCAGTCGTGAGTGCATAAGTGCCGTATAATCATTTTGAAAAAAATGAATAAATACAAAATCTATATAAAAAGAAAGTAATTTTTTAATAGTGGGTCACATTATTTTTTAAAACGACTTCACTTTGCTTACACACTCTACTTTGCCTTTACTTTTATATAAAACTTCTCTCATAGGTAAAAATAGGCAGATTACCACTATTCATGCAAAGAGAGATTATAACTGAGAATAGAAACAGAGGCTGAAGCACCTCACGTTTGAAATAATTCCGTAGACTTTACCACCCACCATGGCTTTTTTCTATTTCAGCAACGAGTATTTAATGGCTAGAGGACCTAAAAGGTACATATTCTAGAAAGAAAAAACGAAGTCCATAGACCAATGAAGCTTGAAAGTAGGCAGAGCTAATCACTCTCTCCTCAAACCTAATTCTTTTTCAAAAAAAAAAAAAAAAAGGACTTGAAACAACTTATTTGTCCAATCTTAATTACTAAATGAATTTCAAATTCCATCATTATTGGACATTGAAATAAAAAACGTTACAAAATACTATATATTAAAAAAATACTAACATAAATTAACATCGAAATCGTTGATCCAATTATGCTGAACCATTCCCACATACTTGGCATGCTCCAAATGTTATTATTCAACAGCTTCAGTTACAAAGATTTGAAGTGTCCTTCAGATTTGTACTATCCATGGCCTCTGTTATAATACGTGGCTCATATCGAGTAGAACATGTATTTAGAGAAAGCAGGGGTATTTTAGGAAATTTTTAAAACCCCCTATATGGTTAGGGTTAGTAAAAGGCATTTGATGTAACCCTAATTTCATATAATGAAATTTTAGTTGCCGCTCGCTCCTGTGGATGTAGGCATACTATCGAACTACGTTAAATCTTTGCATTATTTTGCTTTCTCTTTTCCGTACAATTCATCATAATTGCCGCATGTTTTCACAACAGTACCATATTACTGGTTCTAAGACAAACCACACCACTTGGACACAAAAAAATTGCAGGGAAGCGGGTATCAAGAATATTGCTGCTGGTACTTCTTGAGCCTGTTAAACCTCTTCCATGATCACTTGCAAAACCAAAGAATGAAGAAATCTAGACGCTGATGGTTCAAGCAAGAACTCTCCAGTGCCTAAGAAAAAGTGTGTAAATTTTGAAAAGAATAATACTAGATATGGTCCTAGGGTGTGCAAGGCAACATGATATTTGCAAAAGATAGCATTTTTCAAAAGAGAAATGATGTTTGCAATCCTTCTGTTTACTTCAATATGAAAGTGGCAAGGCAAGATAGAACAATTTTTGTAAAATCCCTACCTAAGCTTTCACTATTAAACATCTGGTAGTGAAAGTTCATGAAGGAAAGTGGCAAAGGCACTATTATTTGAATAAATTAGTTTTCTGTATTGTGATCTACTATTGCATGATACAGGAGTGACATATGATTACATATAGTCCGGAAGCTCCCAAAACATCGTGAATTTGAGTTTAGGAGCTTAAAGATATAGAAAATTGTCCTAACCAAAAACTTGTGGACATATGTGCATGACTTCACTTAAATCGTCACCTATGACTCGTTCTTGTCGAGTAATGCACCTTAATGACCCATCTCCGGGTTTAGTTATATACATTGAAAAGAAACCCGTCTTCGCAACAAGTGTACACCTATCTTTGCTAAGAACCTTAACAAAAATACCTCATCAATGGCCCTCAGGCTTCTCTTCAAAGCGTTTGGATGTTGCCTCGATACGGGCCGTATACCCTACTGTTGTTGTCCTTAATGATCTCTGCCGCACCATATGACAGTATTCAGGGTCATCTGATTGCCCATCTGTTCTTATCCACTGTATCATCTGATGATACATGGGGAAAAACCGCAGTTGGATGGCAGCATAAGTGAAATACGGGATAAGAGCAGAGAATAGCACAAACAGTGTGAGGAGCCAGTAAAGGGGGGCTGGTGCACAGGCTTCAATAAAGACCTTGTAGGCAGTTGTTGATATGTTGGGGTCCATTGCTCCATACGCCAAAAGGAATAAATACCAGAATATAGAGCCACCCCAAATTAAGAGATGTTGTATATATGTGAAATAGGTGATGGATAGTGCCATCTGACAGTTCACCACCCACACGACGCATGTGTACATAGTCGTTCCAAGGATTTCCAATCCAACAACTTCACCACCTTTACGGAAGGCTTGATGCTCCATTGAGCGGATGCAAAAGAAGAAGATCAAAGTAGCACTCAGCACCCCATTAAATGCCCAGCCAAGGATTCGAGACCAGCTAAATAGGACGTTTTGTACACCTTCTTGGTACAACAGAGGGAACTGCAAGGATTAGAAAGGAGATGTCATCCCAACGCCCTTTACTACTAGGATTCTAATTTTTGAAGAAATTTCAAATCTTCCATTATGTGTCTTTACATTTTTATCAATTTGAAATGACATACGAAAAGCATCACTACATTGGATTTACCTTGAGACAAAGCCGTGAGGAGACATCCTGGTCAAACACTCCCAAGGCTATCACAGGAAGTGATGTGAAGAAGACATTATATAGCGACAGATACCAGTCATTGTATACAGTTTGGCCCGAGAATGATGCATATGCCTCAAAAAAGAAGATAGTGAAGCCAAAAGCAATGTTCTTGTAAAAGAAATAGCATATCTGCAAAACAGAGAAACAATTGCCAATTAATTGTCAATTTCTATGAGTTGGTGTTGCAGTACATAAAATTATGGTAATGTGCTGCCACATTGAGACAGCCAGAGAAGTCAACTGCTGACCCATTACACAAAAGCTCCACCCATTCTTAGTTTCTGTCTCCTGTTAAATACCCACTGGGAGAAGAGAAGAAAGACGAAATAAGAAAACCATCAGAGACCAAAAGAGAGATTGGAAAGTAGAGAGATGGCAGAGTTGAAGGTTCCAGGGAGGGGATTTTGAGGTGGAATTTTAGAAGGATAACATAGAATAGAAGAAAATGGAAGAAAGTGGGAGTTTTTGAAGAGAGGTGATGTCTTGTTTTTTTAGAGGAATTTGCAGACAAGGAAGAGAGGAAAAAAACTGAAGGCAAGAAAATTGGAGCTAAGGGTTTTAGAGAGGGGTCTCGGTGAGTATTTTTGGGGTTCTAAAGTAGAAAAAGAGAACGAATAAAAAAATTAGAACCAGGAGAGTGTTGGTGGAAAAATAAGTTCGATTATTTTTTCTTCAATCATTCTTTAACACCGGAAATCTCATCTTCCTTCTTAGTCCCAAACACTTCTAATACAATAAAATGCAATGAAGTTCACTGGTTAAATGAGTGCTTCCGTGAACGACATGGCAACATATTTACCTAAGGATTTCTTTCAATTTGAGAGAAACATTTGAATGGGAAGAGAGCTGGACCCCAAAAAATTCCCTTGAAAATGAAATCTTCAAGCTTTTCAAGTCTATGTCTCTGTTTCATTTAAAACCAAGTGCGAAGTTCATGGTGGTGCCAAGATTACAGATCTGGGCTCCCTTCCATGTGAAAAAGTTTCGAATTGTATTGGAGATTAATAATATAGAGCTAAAATTTAAAAGCATACCATTGATGAGATTCTTCTGTAACACCAATGTCCATGCACAAGAAGCAAGCGCTCCAAATATCGGAACTGAGCAATCGCTATGTCACTTGACATGACGGCCTGTAATTTTGCAAGTATTAGTAAAAGAGAGCAACTGAAAATGCATTCAAGTGAAATTAATTTCCAGATGAACCTAACAAAATACAAACAGAAACATTTGGGCAAGTTATTCTGCATTTACCTGCATTCCCTCAACGCCACTGATACCAACTCCAATATGTGCTTCTTGAAGCATTCCAACATCATTTGCTCCATCACCAATTGCCAGAGTTGTGCTGCCTGTTCTAATTTTGACCAGTTTAGTGACCTGAATTACCAAGTAGCACCGATTGTCAGACTAAATTTCACTCAACAATGCTAGAAACCTGAAACTACAGGAATATTTTTATGCTATTGCATATATAGATTTGTAGATCTAGAATAAGAAACATTGTCCTTATAAGAAGAGTTGTAAAAAAATATTTTCATCATTGACTCCTCTTTTCTCAGATGAATGAGGAAAACCAAAACACTAAAAATGATGGGCAGACTATTAATTAGCCTGTGGTATATCATGGTAAATGATTATGAGCCATGATTCTTAATTCATTTGGGTGGACTAATCATTTGGGTGGACTAATATTTTGGTTGCACTTTCTTGCATAAACCATAGCAGAAGTCAAGTATATGAAAGGGTTAATTGCTTAGTGCCCCAACAAAGTACCACCCCATTGTCACTCACACCCCAACTTTGACTTGATACAATTTGACCCACAACCTATCATTTATTGTCACTTCACCACCAACACCCCCCCCCCCCCCCCCCCCCCCCCAAAAAAAAAAAAAAAAAAACAAAAACCTAAACTTTTACTCCGTACAAATCAAATGCATGTACTACCACTCTCACACGTGGCACGCCTGCTGTCTTAAGGGAGTAATTGACAATGAGGTGGAAGTTAGTGTTTCCGAGTTGCATTGAATCAAAGTTCAGTATGACAATAGGGTGGTAGTTTATTTGGGGAGAGACGAATTAACCCGTATAAAACATGATACACACACATATATCTGGGCTTGTGTAGAAAGAAATGTATATATAAAGAGAGCATGCTCGTGATGGGTGCACAAACATACAACCAATAGTGGAGCCAGAGACAAGAAAGGGCAAATGATCCCCCAACCCACTTAAAAAAGGGATACACTTTTTTATTTAATTTTTAACAATATTTTCACTTTCATTATTTTTAGAATTAGAAAATGAACAAGATATGGTTTGGATTTATGGATTTTCTAAATTTTTTTCTTTTTCTACTTTTAGATTGTTGGGTTAATGGTTGCAGCCCCTTGCCCATCCGGCAAAGAAATAAAACAGCCCATCCCTTTACAACTGATGAAAAAACACCTTGCCCAAGTTTTTCCCTTGCAAGCATCACTGGCTTATAAGTTATAATAAATTCACGCTACTAAAAAAAAAAAACATTATAAAACACATGTTACCTAATGCACAAACATCTACCATTTTCTTCTGAAAGGAATTACCCCACACTTTGATAGATGTTGAAGCACCCTTACACTCTGACACATCTATCTCTCTCCCCATCATATTTGTCGTCTTCCCTCCATGTCTACCACATGCTCTCAGCCCCTTCTTGCACTTAAGACAAAACCCCTTTCCCCTCCTCACCTGGCAACTAGCACACCCTCCCCTTGAAAATAGAGTCTGTTCTGAAATTAACAAGCGTTGCCTTTCTACAAATAGTTTTCTTCTTTCCAGAAGGTTTTGATATATGTAATCAGATTTTTCTACTGATTTATTTTCCAATTTACCACTGTAAAAAATTATTCATGTATACTTATATACCTAGATTATTGTTTTCAATAGTTTGTTGATAAATGTATAAATTTCTTTCATATATATTTCATTTGAAATACGTAATTGTAATTTCCCAAGATTATGGAGATTAATGACTATAAGGAGCCTCAATCAAATTCTGTATGAATGTCAAGATAGATTTAGCAAATATGTTAACGCTATTGCTAAGAAAACATATTAAAGTTGCCTACTCTTCTGATCAATAAAAATTTGTTTACCTATAAAAAAAATGAATAAAAAAAAAAGATGTTTTACATGATTGTTAAACTTTGTTAAATTGTTTATTTATTTCATTGTTTATATTCTTTAATATTTTTCATCAACTGTTTTTAACTCATCTTACAATCTTGCCCCCTTACCCAAAATTTTGGTTCCACCACTGCACACCTGGTATGAAAATACTAAAAACAATAAAAAGAATGAAGACTTACTAATGCTTTTTGTTTGGGAGAAGAACGACAGCAGATAACCGATGCACAGCCAAGGGCAAGCTGTAAAAACATGTCCTTGACATCATCCTCTAAAGCACAGGTGAGTGACTTCCCATCAATGATCAAAGCCAATGCTTCTGAGTTTTCACTTGACGTGGCAAGCAGTTCCAGTCCCCCACTAATCTGATGTAGAACCTTTGCCTTAAATTCCTAAAAATCAGCAAGATCTAATCAATTCAAAAGTACTAGTCATACAGGGATTTTTAAATATGCAAATAGATTACAACTTCCTATATTGATATGCTAGGTTTGTTAACTATGAAGCAATAATTCAGTTGAGAACTGGTTTTGGATGTACAAAGATGGTGTTTCAGACACTGTTTTCAGCTACTGTTTCTGAACATTCTGTGTTAATTTCAGGCAAGCACCAGTATAAGTAACCAGGTTTCATAGGTTGCAAATGGAAAAATTGATCGCATGTCTGCAAATGGAAAAATTGATCCCATGAGACCTCTCTTGCTCACTAGAAGATAAATTGAAGTTGATCAGAAAGTAGTAGCACCTCCAGCTATTTGGAATAGGATCTTTTAGTTCCTCGGTTGAAGGGATTAGACATGCTTGAACAGACCATAGTACTGAAATTTGCAGGAAGTTTAAAAAACCTAAATACCAAATCTAGTAATTTGGCATATGAGCATGGATATTGAGTATCAAGAATGATATAATAGACTCTTTTGTTTTCAGTGCTAGAGCAGTATCACCATCTGATCTTTTGAGAATTGATAAGAAAATAAAATTCAGCATCTTACAATGACTGCTCCAAATCAATTTTCCATAAGATTCCAGTACTTCATTTTGTTTTTCCTTTTTATCAGTTATCAAAAGGAAATGAAAACCGCTAGATTTACAAAGAGGTCTCACAAAAGTAAAGCTCACAAACTAATCTGGCTAGATGTGATATGTTAGATCTACTTTAGAGCTTTGCAATCTGATGGACCACAACAAGCCACATCAGTTTGCGAACTTTATTTTTGTGAGATCTATTTGTGAACCAAACATTTCTCAAAGTAAATTGATACAAGAAATTTCACTGAAAGATCATGAATTCATTTGACCTACTTCTCAGATATCAGAACACTTTGCATATGTGTTTCTGCATCTTTAGATGATATAATATGCTCAAAAGAAACAGGTTTTCTGAGAATGATTAAAGATAAGCCATTTATGAAGAAGGTTTCCTGGGAAACAAGTTCCTTCCACCTAGAAGCGCAGAATTTATGATAGTTTCTCCAACTAATCTGTAGGTTGTGCCCATTATTGGAGTTAATAATGGCAAGCACTAAATAATGCACATATAACTATCATTCCATAATTACTACATTCTTAATTATTGTCGTAGGCTATCCCTTTTTAGTTAATTATTTATTAACATAAAAACACTTTATTATACAAAAAGGCAAAGTACACTTGCAATCTCAAATTACCATCCTTTTCACAATATGCACTTCAAACTAAAAGTTGGAATATGAATGCCAAGTTACCATAAAGTTGTAACATACACCCTCATTTAAAATCTGGCCGTTAGGATAAAGGATGCACATTACAAATTTTTGGTAGCTTAGTGTACACATTGCAACTTTTTACAGTTCGGGTCCATATTGTAAAACAGGAGGTAGCATTTTTTTTTAAAGGAAATCTTATTCAAAAAGGAGGTAGTCCAAGGGTGAAGTGATGACTCAAAAAAGAGAAAGAAAAAGACGGTAGAATATGGATGGGGGTTTACCGTAGCAACAGCAGAGTTGTCCCCAGCTTTCTCCAGTGCTTTGATTTCTGGTGTCTCTGAGCTGATTACAATTTGCTTCATTCCTTGTCTAAGCAAACTACAGGCAAAGCTGCAAAATAAAAGAACAAAAAAAATTAACATAAATTCAGAAAATGTTTGTTTATTGGAGTCAGCATCTACTGAAACTCAAAGTCATTAACCAATCATACCCAATATTGATTGCAGTCTCCATTTTATCTCCAGTCAAAACCCATATCTTGATTCCAGCCTGTGCAAGCTTGTCAATGCATTCAGGAACCTATCCAGAACAAAGAAAGAAAAGTTCAATGTCAATGCATGAACACCTGAACATAAGTCAAAAATGAATACCTTGTTTAATTGAAAATAGCAATTGTAATGAGTTCATGAAAATACTTTATTTCAAAGCACATATTTAGTAATTTTTAGGATTTGAAAAATGACCTTAGGAGTATTAACTAAGTGAATATCTTGACTTCTCAGCACTAGTTTGCTGATGAACAAATTATTTCACCAATAACACCACATATAAGTATAATTCCCCATAGAATGCTATGTAGGGAGTGATTTTAATTCCACTGGTTTCAAGTCTCTTCATTGCTGTAATGTTTTAAACATACCCCATTTTGAAGTTTGTCTTCAACAGCAGTAGCACCGAGAAGAATCAAATCCCTCTCAATCTTTTCTCCCACTTCCTCGATCATTTCCTCACGATCTGCACTCACTGAGTTCTTGGCCTCAGTTAATTCCCTGTTGAACTCCTTGTATTCTTCTTCATCCAGTTCACGGTATGCAAGTACCAGCGTCCTCAAACCAGCCTCAGCATACTCATTAATGTGCTCTTTAGTCTTCTCTTCAAATTCCCTTCCATTCTTTGCAAGTCTTTCAAAAATGACACTGCTCAGGAAGTAAATTAAAGTATTACAATATATTGAAGTTTTTGGAAAGAAGCACCAACTAAAATGAAATTAGCTTCACACTGTTTGCATTAACTGCATCCCTGTTTGAGTGGAGGGATGAAGAGAGGTTTCTGGTAGTCTGTCATTTTTTTGTTTTTCTTTTGGCGGGGTGGGGTTGGGTGGGGGTGTTGTAGTTTAGCATCTATGCCACTGTTAAAAAAAGAAAGCCTATTCTGCAAGTTACAAAGGCACAACATACAAGAATCACAACATTGAGATACCTCTTGCAAGCTAGCAGGATTGATGGCTCTTTTATAACAGTGTTTGTTAGATCAATAATGTAATCTAAATAATTTAAAGACTGTTCAAGTGGTGTTTATTTTTACAAACCTGTCAGCACCTTTACACAGTAGTAGTAGCTGTCCATCCTTGTTTCTTACAATCACAGACATTCGCTTTCTTGAGCTACTAAACTCCAGGATATTCAAAAGTTCATAAGATCTGTGAAAATGAAATACGCCTTTAAGCCATATATCTCTCAAAAATTGCATTACTACCTTGAGCAGAAAAGGCGAGGAATATCACACTGCTAATTGCAGAAACTAAATGGGTGAACCAAAATCTGTGCCCTAGAAACTTAGGACAAAGATTGTTCACTAGCATACAATGCTAGTGATGTCAAGGTGAAAGAGACTAACCTTTCAACTTTCGTGCCATAGATGGGATCAAATTCATGAAGTAAGATGCTTGTTTGAGTCCTCTCATAAAATTCAAACCCCAGTTCTCTTGCTGCAATCACAAAAGCAGCCTCATCTGGTGATTCGGCCTCATAAGAAATTCTTCCTGTTTCTTCATCAACATCAGGTATGGCAGTATGGCAGATGGCGAGTAACCGTAAAAATTTCTGCATTACATCTGCACGAGGTTCACTGACCCAATTTCCATTTGTGACTCTTTCATCAATAAAGTTATACCCTTTAATGGATGTCCTTTCTTCAGTGGAATCCTCAACCCTGCCCTCTTCCTCTGTCACCTCTTGAGCTAAAGGTAACCCTTTTCTACTGGCCAGAGCTCTCTCAACTTCTGTAACTCCGCGCCCATAAGCAGTCCCGGCCACAGAACACTTGATGAATTCCATTGAGTTGCATGTCAGAGTTCCAGTCTTATCAGAAAATATGGTGTCAACTTGGCCAAGTTCTTCATTCAAATTTGAGGTACGTGCATGTGCTGGCTTGTCGGCTTCCTCATAGTACATGTGCAGATCTTGATTGATAAAGCCACTTTGAAGAACTTTGACTATTTCTATTGAAACATATAAGGAGATAGGAATCAAATAACTATATAACATAAGGGCAGTCAAAAAGTGCAAAATTGCTGCAACTGGTGCTCTCTTTGGGTCATAGTATATTGTAGTGTCATCTGGTCTAAGGTACCATCTTGTCATCCTTCCATTTTCGAGGTCATCTCTAGTTGAAATCCCAAAGAAAATCGACCCAATAAAGGACATCACCACTAGGACAAAAAACAAGAAGTAGACAATCTTATCCATCCTTTTCTCAATTTTGCTTCTCTTGGAAGGAGGAGCTGTTGAATTTTGCATAACCTTTGTATCATGACCCGTAAAGATAACCACCCCATAAATAAAATCCGTGTTTCGAAGTTTTGAGTCCCTAAGCAGAAGCTGCTGAGGTGTAAGAGGATACTGTTGTTCCTCAAGCTGCAAACCACCTACAAAAGAGTACAAATTTGCATTTGGGTCTTCACATTTTATTACAGCGTTGAAATTTTGGAAGCTCAAGTCTTCATGGAAGTTTGAAGTTGCATCTAAGGCTTGTTTCAGTTTCAAATTGGTTTCTCCATCGAGGTTCATGGTCTCAACATAGCAAATTGCTTCCTCATAACTTGAAGAAAGCAAGATGAGATCAGCAGGAAAAAATTCATCCTTTTGCACCTTCACTATATCTCCAACTTTCAAATCCATCCACTTAGCGTCATCAAATATGCCATCGCCATGATGCACTTTAACCTTTCTGTTGTTCACCTCAATATCCTGATTTAAATTTTGTAGACTAGATTATGAACCATAAACATCATAGCAAAATCAAGATTCAAAAAAAGGAAGAGAACGGATGGGATTTCTCGGACCATCTCCAAACCTTGATGTGAAGACAGAATGTATACTTTACAATTAATTGCAAAAAGGAAAATTATAACATTTTGGCATCAGATCTGCAGCAAGAATAGAAACCGTCTCCTAATTCCATTTTGTATGAGCTAAAATTATCAAATAACAAGTTAAGAGGCAATGAATTTCCATGAAAGAAAAGGCTTGACTTGACAATTTGTATAAATGTTCTTTCAAAATCATACCCGAGAACGGGCAAATTAACACCCCTTAAACAGCTTATTTCTAAAAGCATTACCAAAATTGCAGGACCAAAAATCTCAAAACATCCCATATTCACCATATTCTGAATATAATGAATTCATTTTGTTGGATTTTGAAATATAAGAGGTGGAGGGAAGTAGTAAAGAACAGAAAGTTGCGTCCAAGATAGCCTTGATGTTATAAAGTTACCTGCTTTTTTCGCCTCCAATCTTCAAGCACCTCTTTTCCCATTGTAACTCCAATCACCACAACAAGAGGAAGAACACTACTAAGAGCCGAATATGGAGACAGTGGAGTGAAAGACAGTATTGCACAGATGAGAAAATACAGATTTGCAACTCGCCTGAATTGCTCAAACAATGATTTGGGGAAGAACGTGGCAAGCGTATATTTGGTAGTACTGACATAATTGCTGCCATAATTGATGGCACTGGCCTCAATGCATTCAGGGTGGTTGCAATATACTATCCTTGAGAAGCCAGGACCGCCAATCAGTGAGTGTTCACCTCTTTCTGACTCTGAAGCCTTCCCACATGAGAAGGCATGGATTCTGCCAAAATGATGCTTCCTTCTTCTCCCACCGGCCATTTTCTGCAACTTACACCTCTAACACAAATTCTCCAAAATCATACAGACCCACTAAAGAGAATAACTTTTCCACGCCGACAAAAATATAATTGCTGAGACTTGATCGATTGTAGAGTCAGATTCCTGAAGAGTAAAGACCAGCTTTGCAAGAACAAATCCAAAAGGTACCCGCTTCAGAGTTCAGCACCCAGAAACTTGGACAAAAGAAAAACTGTAGAGTTCAGCACAAAGAAATTTCAGCCACCAAATCCAAAAAGACGAGGATGAACTAATAAAAAAACACTTAACTAAATTTCGTTATTAAAAAAAAAAAAGGGAGCGAAAATGTCTCTGTGTCTTGGATGTGACATACCCAGAATCAAGACCCTTAATTTCAAGCTTCTGATAAAAATCCAGCATGAATCCCAGTTTTTATCTAGAGATTCAATGCAACGGGGCAAAGACAGGGAAATCTGTAATGCTCTTATTTTGTTATGTGTGGGTTGCAAGCTGTTGACCTGACTGCTCGGCCTCCGGCTTTGACTTGTAGCTAGAAGGAACAGATTTTAAACGTTTATATCATCATGATGGGCTTCTCATGTATTTGAAAAACGAAAAGAAAGACAACCAAAAGTTCAAAACTAACACAGTATGAACTAATATAGGAACTACAGGAGTAAATTCGTATATGCCAGCTGCCAACTTAAATTTAACATATAAGAGTATATATATAAATATCTATAGTTATATATAAAATATAAAACATGCATTTGAGTGCTGGTCAAGTCTTCTAGAAAGTCATTGAAAAGCTGTAATAAGGAATAAATGATGACATATTCAGGGACGTGGATTAGCATGAACCATTCAGAGCCCCGTGTCACTGCCGGGATTCTGGATCTGCTCCTCTCTCTCAGTGAATAACCAAGAAGATGTATCCACGTATTCTGACCTTTTTTTTACAATAAGTGGAACCAAAACAGACATGAAAATAGTAATTTTTTTTATTTTTTATTTGGTGAATGGAAGTAGTAGTTGAAAGACAGTTAGTTACTTGTGCTTTTACGAAACCATGAATGAGAGAGAGAGAGAGAGAGAGAGAGAGAGAGAGAGATTTTAAATAAAAAATAAGTGGGGAATTAGAATCCCAATACTTTGTTGAATATTTGTTTATTTATTTTTTAATATTACAGTACTTACTTTATCTAATTTGAGAGATGCAGCAGCCAACTTTGACTTGTTGGCTTAGAAAGTCTTTCGAACCGGAGGTTACGACAGCAAATTAATTTGAGCTAAAACAACACCTACCTAACTCCCTTCACATGAGTTAGGGAATCGTTAGGGAATCATGATTCAAAGCGTGCTGAGTGATGGCTTTCATTAGTGAATCATTAGCTAAATTGGTGGGGAGTGAATTGGGGATCGGTCAAACAACACCTTCCGAACTCCCTTCACATGTTCAAATGCTTTTTAAATTAATATATATATATATATTTCCTTTTTTGACATAAGAAATTAATAAATATTTATTTATTTTATATTTATTTTCCTATTAGAAGATAATTACAACTATTTTCTTTTGTTTGTATAAAGAATATTTATTTGATGATTATAAAAATGGCCATATTTTGTCTGTTTCTTACATTGAAATAATATATTACCTACCAAACTCTATATTATGTATTAATATATTTACCAAAGAAATTGTCAAAAATGGGAAAAGACAAAAGAAAGAAGAGCAATAATAATTCCTTTATTTCCATAAAAGTTCATTGACTCGAACCTGGCAACCTGCATCGATCTTTTATCTCCTAAAAATGTCCAACTGGAATCATTCAGTTTCAAGATTCCATCACTGCAATAAGGCCTTAAGATGGATACAAATTTGCTGCATTTTAATTATCCAGATTTAGATTGTGTTTGGGTGTTGAGAAGCTTTGAGATATATTATGAATAGTAATAAAAAAAAATAAATGAAAAATAATAATAGAATATTAAATAGTAGTAAAAAGGTATGTGAATAGTAATAATAAAGTAATAAATAGTAATAAAGTATGTTGAGAAGTATTGAGGTACTCTCAACACTCAAACATAGAACTTGCCATATATATAATAGTGATGGTAGTTCCAATCTTAAGGCCCAGTTTGGATACAAGAGTGATCTCAGATTATTTCATCTCATTTAATCATTACAACTTTCTTAAATTTTTGCTCAAAAATATAATAAATAATTCAAGTTTTTCAAATTTTAAAATAATAATAATATTAAAAATAATATTGTAATAATATTTTATTCAACTTTCATCTTTACTCACTATCCAAACTGCACCTTAATGTTTGCAAGTCCCGAGCACTTTTTTAAAAAATAGTTTGGTCTATTATTAAAAAGTGAGATTTTCATGTGGGTTACAGAAGAAAATAATTTGTATAATTTTAGAATGTACAACTCTCGTTTACTCTTTTTAAAAAGAGTAAGACAAATTATACGTGGGAGTGTTTAATGTGAATTGAAGAGAATAATACAAGTGAAAGAGATGGAGCTTACCCTTTTATGTCAAAAAATGTGTGCAATTGAATTGTAAAAATGTTGTGGAAATGGAATGTTGGACGAAAGTGTATAAATTGGCAAACATAATCATAGTTATAAAAGACTAACAACAAATTATTAGGTTCAAGATGGTCAAAGTTTGGTTACATGCCGGAATTCGATGGGTTTGACGTTTTTGGAGTTTCAGTTTGAGATTTTGGGCGCTCTAAAACAAGATTACAGGTCAATAAAGGAGAAGAAGAAGAAAAGGAAAAATGATGATTGATTAAAGAAAATAATATATCTAGAAGTTTTATCTTTTATACACTTAACATATTGCATATGTGAAAGCTTTTTACATCAACTATGCTAAAAAATAATGAACTTTGCTATCTAGCTGTTATAGGCACATCACACATATTTTAATTTTTTTGGGGTTAAATTAATTGAGTTATTCTACTCATCATCTCTACACAACATACTTGCTACAGAAATAAAATAAAAAAATATATAAAAAATAAAAGAAGACGTGTGGTGACGGTGATGAATAGAATTTTTCAAATATTTTGATTTTTTGAAATTATAATGGGTCTAATTATAAGTGATGTGTTAACACATCGACTTATATGTAACAAAACTCTTAACCAAATTAATAGCCTCCACTTTTATTATACCACATAAATAAAATGGTTTGTTTGGATGACTGGATTTAGAGGGAATGATTTGGATTTTTGTCTTTAAAATTTAAATCTTCTGTTTGAATCATATATTGAATCTGGATTTGGATTCTCACAATAACTAAATAAAGTTATAGATTTTTAAAAATCATGGATTTGAAGATCAAGCTGCAATTTTCTTTCCCCTATGTCTAGACCCATGACAAAAAGTACGTAAGGTTGAAATTTTAACCTTGTTGTACCTAACCTTTTCCTTTTTTTTTTTTTTTTCTTTTTTTTTTTTTAATTTTCTTTTTATTAGAAAGCACAATATATTATTGTAAAGCATGAAGATGGAGAGGAGGAACCGACACCTAACTCCTAGTAGAATGGATGTTGCCAACATTTTTTTTTTTTAAAATAATTCTTTCTATTTATTTTTATAAGTCAAAGTTTGGATAGACTTGAAATTTTTTTATTAAAAAATAATATTAGTAGTCTAAATTTAGCATATAATTACGTGGCAGATGGAAAACGATGTCAGAAATACTAAAGCCATAAATAGTGAATACCAATCATGTTTTTTTATTTATTTATTTAGTGATTATGGACATGTTTTTTTTAATGATATTGTAAATCTTTTAAAAATATATATATATATATATATATATATTTAAAAATATTAAAAAAATACATAAAATATTAAAAATGTATATATTTTTTACACTGTCGGCTTCTCCATGTGTGGGCTGCAGAGCCGCTCAAAGCATGAAGGGCAGGTTACCGGAACAAGAGAAACGGGTAAAGAAGGGTAGTTGAGATTATATATATATATATATTAGGAGTATAATATAAATTTTAATTTAATTTTATAAAATCATCAAGGATTCAAAGCTACCCAACCCCAATGAGGAGGCACATGCATGCACGTGACTGTGAATATTTATATATATATATATTTTTCTTTCTTTGAAAAAATATGAAGTGCTTAGAAGAAGGAAAATCAAAGGAAATAAGAAGACAAATCTCAAGACAGAGTGGAAATGGTGTAAAATAAAAGGAAAAATTTAGTTATAAACAATTTTGCGCACCCAATATATACATTCATCTAATTTGATTGGTCAGAAAGTATATTTTATTAAAAATAATACTAATTTGAATTTTAAATATGAAGTCTTAAATATTTATACGCAGATTGGTATGCAAGTTTGCTTGTACGTGACAAATAAAAATAATAAAAAAATTTTTATTAACTTTTACACAATGCTGAGTCATATTTAAAAATAATACTAGATACAATGTTAGCGTGTAAAACTCTCGTGCACATTCCACTATTTAAAAAATAACATTTTCATGTAACTCTAAATTCATCTATTTTTTGCTTAAAAATTGTACAATATCTTGATCAGATATATTTTCCGTACCCTTAACCTCCTTTAAAAAAAACAAAAACAAATATTATAACAATTTTATTAATTGTATACAATTATGAAGTTGGAAGATACCAATTTCACATTATCAGTAGATTTTATTTCTTAATTTCTCTTATTTTTCCTTTTATTATTTTTTGTTTCCACATTTAACAAAGTGTCTTAATCAAAGAGCAACATGTAAAAAAATTGTGAGGTTTTTTTTTTTTTTTTTTTTAATATTATTCTCATTTAAAATTAAAAAAAAAAATCAGACAGGAATTCAAAGAAAAGTGCTCTTTCTCCTCATTTTTTACCGGTGGAAGAACTTATAGATTGTTTGGATAGTGAGATAATATGAGATAGTTTTAGATAAAAGTTGAATAAGAATATTATTTTTTAATAATATAATAATTTTGATATTTGAAAATTTTAAATTATTTATTATATTTTATATAAAAATTTTAAAAAATTATAATAATAAAATAAAATAAAATAAAATGAGACGTGAGTATTTCTTAATCAAAACGGTTCTTAAAATGTGCAAAAAATTAGGAAAAAGGTCAAAGTTGTTGTACGTAGCTTTGGTAGGCTGGTCCTAGTTTGGGACGTTGACACAGCAAATGCATGCACTCTAGGATTTTGTTTTCTTTAGTTGTTTTTTATTTTTCAATAATAGGTTGGTGGAATTTAACCATATATATATATATATATCTTAGTTTTTGTGTAAGTTAGGTGATTGAATTGAAATCTCTATTTTTTGGTTGGCAATTAGAAATATTGATTCTGTTCAATTTTGTACCCAATGGCATATGAAACCAAATTGTGTGTTAATTAATATTTGTCAGATAATTTACTCAACATAAATTTAAATTGACACAAGTGGGCGTGTTACGAATTGTCGAGTTAGTAAGGCTCGGTTTGGATATGAGAAGTGCGTCTCATCATTATAATTTTTTTAAATTTAAAAAAAAAATATTAAAAAAATAATCTTTTAATAATTTATTCAACTTTTAACTTTTATCTCATTTTATTTCATCTCAACTCATTATCTAAACCATGTCTTAATGACAATTTAAGCAGGAAGTTGGCCCCATTGTTAGGGTTTTGTTGATAACCATAACCACTCAACACTTGATAGGGCCGAGTATGTTGACATTAAAGAAAAGTGTGGTGCATTTAGCTGGGGACTAACCTATTAGGTAGACTTAGATTTTGATGCCAAAAATTTATTAAATTTAAATTCATGGTAATAATTTTGGAAAATGGCAAATACATACTTACCCAAATTCTTTTTTTTTTTATTTAAAAAAAAAAGAATATATGGCAAATACATAATCCAATTTGTATGGCACCATGCTTTGTATGCATAATCCTGAATTCCCATTCTAACTGTTAATATTCCATACCCAAATTCTGAAAGTCAATTACTTTATAGATTGCAGTTTAGCTTAAACTGAGCCAGAGCCTTTAAGCTCTACTCAACAAAACCTAATTCTAAGGTCCATTTGGATATACAGTTGGTCTCATTTTATTCAGTCTCATCCCATCTTATTTTTATCTTTTCATTTCAAAATCCATACACTATTTGAACACGAACATATTTCAATTTCTCTTTCATGTTTTTTCATCTAATTATTACAACTTTCTTAAACTTCCATATAAAACATAAAAAATAATTCAATTTTTTAAAAAATTAAAACAAAAATAATATTAAAAAAATATTTTTTAACAATATTTTAATTTTATAATATTTTTATTCAATTTTTTTCTCTCTTTTCTCAAAATCTACTAAAATCTTAATGTAAACTATCTCACTACTATTCACAAATTTCTCATCTCATTTGACTATCCATACAAGGCCTAAGACTCAAAAGTAAAATCTCAAAAATTGTAATAAAGGTTTTGTTATTATTATTATTATTATTATATTATTATTATTATTATTATTATTACTGTAAAAAGCATCATGGTGGTAACGCAGCGTGGCCAACCAAAGTTTTAAATATTATACCGTATCGGTTGGAATGGCCGAAATTTATTGTGCCAGAGCAGTAATCAGCACGGAAGAGATCTTCAAATACTGATCATTTTTCAGTGTTTGGGTTAATACCAACTGATTTTTAATGTTTCAGTCGTAGATTTCGGTCCGGCATGTCAAAACTAGGAGTTGGGTGACTTTATAATTAAAGTGAAAGGCAAGGGCTTTTTCGTAAAATCTAACTCAAAATCTAACTCAAAATAAAGGTTATCTTTTGAGAAGTGTTAGCACGAGTTCGGTCTCGAGAAGAGCAATTTTTGTTTTTTTTTTTTTTTTAAATTTCTTTTATTAATTTTTTATATTCTTAAATAATTCATAATATTATTAAAAAATGCTTCTTTAATCTCTAAGAGAAAAAAAAAATAATAATGAAATACACGATCGAGACCTTGCTAGCCTTAGTGTTTCTCTTTTCTTTTTCCATTATTTATTTATTTATTTATTTATTTTTTGTGATAGTCAGTCAATCGGTATACCCTTTCTATTTGAATTGTGTACGCTGGAGAGAAAGTGAGGATCAGTCCAGGAGGGGTGGGGCCTGCGCACACGTAGCATGACATTAGTGATTAGACACCAGCCCACCACCTTGACTCTTTACACCCTTATTATTTTAAAGTTAATGTATCGATTTCCCCATATTTATTTAATATTTACTATTTTCTTGAAGATTTATATTAACAATAATAAATGTTATATATATATATATATAAACATATAATCTAATTTATATATATATGTCTCTCATTTTAAATAGTAAAATTTCAATAAAATTCTTAAAAAAATTCAGTACATATGAACCATAAGACCCTTAATATTAAAACTTAGCATTTGAATTCAAGTTTACAATAATTCTTTAGGAAAGGAGATGGCTTATATTGAAACTATTTTAAATAAGGTTTGAACCTAAAAACTCTTAATATTGAAAAGTGGCACATGAATTTTTTTTATTAGTATCATATATTGTTGTTATTTTGTAATATAATTTATATATATATATAATTTATTCATATATAAACTATCCTAATATGATACTGATATCACCATCCCAAAACGATGCTGATATCAAAACATTCATTTCTTTCAATTACCTTGATCAAAACGGTATTCCAAACTTTGCCACCAACCCCTTTTCCCGCTGGGGAGTCATAATAAGGGATTTCTCTCTCTCTCTCTCTCTAAACCGAATAAGGAGATATATAAGAATAATAAACGGTAATTTCTAAAGAATACATTATTAACTTGGAAGAAATTGAAGACTTTTAGGTTTTACAAAATTACCCTACACACAATGAAGTAAAAAACATGCAAACAAGTTTATCATATTACAACACTAAAATAAAACTGTTTTTTTTTTTTTTTTTTTTTTTGGGTATAATATTTACTGACAGGTAATGCGTTTTCCTTAAAGATTTTTTTATTTTTATTTTTCCCCCTTTCCAAGCATTCGTAAATTTCAATTGCGGTTTGTTCAGTAACATTATTGGAAAGCCTTACATCTCACCTTGAGAAACAAAAAACTTCTAAATGAAGCTTTACAAGCAGTGCAAGATAATAAAGCATTCTTTCCAAGTGAGCTATTAGGCTGCCTCCTCCTCCCATGCCCATTATCCAAAGCTTGAAACAAAATGACTTCCGAGTGCAAGGAAACAGAACCTTGATGCTCTCAATCCCTCTTTTTGCGTCTCTCTCTCTTGGCTTCTCCATGCTCTCTTCTGCTTTCATGTCGAGATCTGGATGGAGAATCCCTGCTTCTCCGCTTATGATGTTTTGAGTGTCTTCTGCTGCTGCTGCTTTTCTCTCGAGACGATTCCTTCTTTCTCCCTTTTGACCTAGAATGATGTCGATCTCGATGATCAATTGATGAATCACTATCTGAACCACTGCTTCTATGCCGATATTTTCCAGACAACTTTGATCTACTCCTTTCATCTTCTGATGATGAACTGTCATTCCAATTTTGGTGACGGCCTGAGGGTGTTCTAGCTTTCTTATGTTCTTGAGCAAGCTTTTCTGGATTGACTTTGTCAAATTTCTTCCCAGATGAACTGGTCTCCATATATATACTACCAGTTCTGTCTGAATTACCATGAATGAACTCAGTTTTCCCAGACCTGCCATCTTGAGCAATCTCCTGATCATGAGGTTGCTCATGATCTACACGAGTCCTGCTTATAGGAGTGGAAGAAGGCTTATTTTGGACCGGAAGGATATTGGCATCTCCTGCATCTGTATCAACGCCTTCTTTTTGTGAAGCGGGGATCTGAGCCTTGTTTGTTGGGTAGGGCATTTCAGGGGGAACTTCTAGGCCTAGTTCTTTACCCAAGGATTCCAGAAAGTCACCAGCAATTAAACGGTTTAATGTTGTAGTAGCCGCTTCAATCTTCTTTCCTGGATCCTCAACTTTATTTAGACTGATGCTTTCCCCTTCATCATCTGAATCATCAGAGAAAATAGCCTGCACAACTGAAGATGGTTAGTCTTGCAACAAATTAACATCATACTGATGGAATATGCGCAGGTGCAATTAAAATACTGAAGGTGGTTAATTGCAAGAACCAAAGAGATGCACTGTCAAATTCAAGAGATGGACAACTGCAGAAGTATCAGGAACATATGTTGACTCTCCTGTAAGCTAAATACCAGTAGCCAAAATACTAGAGAAAAAATTTGTTCATATAAAAGCTTTAGCATCAAACTAATTAAAGTGAGCAGTACTAGAATTATGAACTGAAACTTCAGTAAACCCTCAGCATAGAAGTGAAACTAGTCTGAACCCCTAGGGGTTGGCTCAAGTGGTAAATGATGCTCCCCCCAGGTGTAAGGTTCAAATCCCCTTGGGTACAAACAATCTCTAGGGGTCATCAAAGTGGGAGATTTTTCCCTTGAATTTTCCGATGTGCACTTGCGGAAAACTCCTTGCCGAGGGCCTGTGCACCTCCAAGATTAGTCGGGACGCTGTTCCCGGACACTCAATGCCAATCAATCATAAAAAAAAAAAAAAAAAAAGAAGTGAAACTAGTCTGGGTTGAAAATAAGATCAACTTGAGAGACAATATTTTCACTATCTTGGGTTAGTCATTCCTAAGGGAAAAGATCAAAGATGGGCTTTCCTGCTATAGTGGGACAAATAATATGATGTGAACTCGTGCCTTTAGCATTCTTTGATCAACATATAAATAACCAAACTGGAAGAAGCACCAATACATTACGAGCAGGATTCAGCTTTAGGGTATAGAGAGAGAGAGAGAGAGAGAGAGAGAGAGAGAGAGAGAGAGAGAGAGAGAGAGAGAGAGAGAGAGAGCAATTATTTGTTTTGCATATAAAAGCCAATGTATGTATTTTTTTTATTGGTAAGTCCTTGTATATATGAAGAAATCATAATGAATATCATTAACCAAATTCATTACAAAAATATATCTCAATATTATCAGATGCATACCAAAAGTACATCAATATCCTAAAAGCCAAGCCAACTATATCCTATACCCCATATACATGAACCCATCCACCAGAATCGTGAATTAGTTATGGTGTATCAAGTAATTCGAGGAAGTTCATAGTGCAAAAACAAACCCAAAATGTTCAAGTCCACAGTTGTAGTTACTAAAGGCCATGAACTTTTGGAAATTCAGGGGAGAGACAAGCGAGAAGATAGGCTTTGATATAGAGAATCAAGAGAAAGGAATAGGTGCTTAAGCTCCAGATATAACCCTCGCATATAAGAAAAGGCTCCAGAGATCCAGATCTTTTTGACTTTTAAATCAGAAACTACAATGCTGGAGAGATAAGTATTAAATATCAGGTGGTAAAGAGGCCAAATACCGTCTTGCCTAAAATATCTAGAAATTAAATAACAAATATGATACTACAGAACGGAAAGTACCTTGTACAGGTCAACTGGCCTCTCAACATTTTCAACTTCCACCTCAACTTCAATTTCCTTGCTAGACACGTCTTGCCTTATTCCTTGAACGTCAAACTGGGGTGTAGGGTGCGAGTCTCTATTTGCAGTTGGGGTCTCTTCCACTTTTGTTGATTTAACAGAATCTGATGTAAAAATAAGAGTATCGATCTTGCTCCTCATCCGTGGAGCGGGAGGTGGCTGCAAATAGTAAAAATAAATCGATTTGATATAAATCTAGAGAAAAAAAAAATTATATAGCAGCTCTAATAGTGCATCTATTGACTGATGAGGAAACTTAGTACCTACTCATTTATTGCACTTGCATTTCAAATGTGAAACAAGGATTAAAATATAAAGGAGATTTGAATAACCACCCCTCTCTCTTATCCTCAGGGAGAAGAGAGAGAGAGAGAGAGAGGATTACCAATGCAGGAAAATCTAGAATACAGGAGAAACAGAGAGGCAAAAAGTAGGTGTGGAAAAAGGAAACTCAAATTACATAGTAGACTAATCGATATTCCAGTCCTTATCACTGTACAGATTCAATATGCCTAGAAAGATAAATAATATCCCACTGCATCTGCACAAGAGACCTAAATAAACCGAAACGAAGTAGCTGCTATGCAATTCTAAAAGAACATTGCACCACAAATCATTCCAGTCAACAGAAAGAAAGGGAAAGAATTGGATAAACAAGGAAAAGAAAAAATGGTAAATCCTTCCCAAAAGGAATCAAAGAAAAAGGGGGAAAAGGAAAATAAAACAAAACCAAAAAAGCAAATAGAGTCCTTGGGTAATGCAGATCAAGAAAGAAAAAAATAAAAAAGAAGACTAAGGGGAAAACACATGATACTACCTTCCCCATATATGGATCAATGAGATCGAAGCGCTTGCATAGGACAGGTGAAGGACGCCACTGGCATTCTTCACGTTTCGGGAACATTTTCTTCATTACCAGATCATCAGCTTCAGAATCCTTGACTTGCTGCTTCCAAATCAGTAAATTGAATTAGAAACTAGAAACTAAAAATTTAAAATTTAAAATTTCACCAACTCAAAAATACCTCTAGTCCACCAGAAGTGAACTGCATCCCTCCATTTGCTGAGAAATCCACAAACTGCTGTGGAGAGAACTTGCTTTCTTTACCCCATTGTCCTTTCTGTATTGCTTCAGCTGCAGCCTCAAAGTCTAATCTTTCATGAGCACGTGCTGCTTCTGACATATTACTAGCTCCACTTGAATCAGTAGAGCGAAGCCCTCCTTGATACTTTGCCTTGAGGAACTGCTCAAATCTTTCTTGTTTTACAGGGTCATCTTCGAAAGGCTTCATAACTTCAGGCAACCCACTCTAAAGTCCAGAATTAAGAAATGAAAAAAATAATACATTCTATAAGCAAATCAAACCAAGTATTAGAAAGCGGTGAAATAAGGAAATGGAATTAAAGAGAAAGGTCCATTACAAATGGGTCGAGAATGGATGAGGGAGGGCGGGGGGTAGATCATTCGGGTTTGAAGGTCACAAGTGTGTCGGCAACGCCGTCACAGTCAGGGACTTTGGACGCTGGCATTTTTGTCCACGCTAGTGTCACTCATGACATTGGTAGCTTGTCATCTATGCCTCCTGAGAGAGCAGTAGGGCCTCAGGCACCAATTGCAAATGCGGTTGGTACTTCTGTCTAGGGTCCACTTTTAGTTGAAGATGAGGGTCCCTTCAGGGTCTTGAGTACTTGGAAGAAACTGTCGAGCCTCTTCTAGAAGATGCAAACGGGGTAACAAAAGGTAGTGCTTCCCCTACCTGTTCTATGTCTAAGGGAGTAGTAGGGTCGACAAAGTGGCATTGCAAGGATCGTTGGGGGGTAGAGCACATACAAGCAATGTAGATGGAGGGGAGGAACCTGTAATGGTGACAAAAACAATGGACAGCAACGATATAGTTGTTGAGCAACCATATGGCGGGAAGGAAAGTTTGTCGTTGGTGCCTCGTGTGGAGGAAGGTTTAGATTCAGGAGTGCAGTTGGGTACTGTGTTTGGGGATAATGTCGTTTCCCTGGTTTCTCTTCCTCCATTAAACGATATAGATCGGTTGCCATTGGATTGGGTTCTAAATAAAGTTAACAGGTTTCAACAAATCCTGGGGCTTATAGGTATGAAGACGAAATTAAAGCACTCCTCACTACGATTGAGGTGAGCCACGCGCGTGAAACCAAATCAAATTTTAAGAAAAGCATGGAGATAAAGCATCTTTCATGGCAATCAACTACGATGCTAAGGGAGGTAGCTCAAGTCAAGGGAAGACCAAAGGGAGGGCATTGTGAAGACATTCTCATGGTGGGTTTTTTGGGTATAGGATTAGTTTTATGGGGAACAAGGGGCTGGGGTTGGGGAGGTGTGTTCCATTCTAATTCAAGCTTGAAGTATTTTGGGTAGTGTTTCATGGGCTTTCTAGTATGGGCTAGGTGTTTTCTTGTATACATCCAGTGTACTTGGTTACTCCTATTGATATATATATATATATAATATTTTTACTTATTAAGAAAAAAGGAAGATTAAAAAGATGCATGGCACTCACGAATGATGCAGGCTTTGTAAATGTATCTGAAAGATTGAATTGAAGTTGAATGACTTCTGCAGATGCAACAGATGAACCCAAATCTTTAGTGCTTCTATCCAAAGGCCTTTCCCCTAAAATTTTACCACGGCTCTCTGCTGTCATCCTCTGTGTACTCAAAGACAACTTTCCATCCAGTTGCTGCTTGCTTTGACTGTTACGTTTCTGCCGCTCCTCCCAAAGCTTCCGTGTATAGTAATCATGGCCATTTCCTCCAGTAAGAAAATTAAATAACGGATTTGACTGATTCTTCTCTCTGGAGAGATCCTCAAATAATTTACCACATCGAGCTACTAAAGTTGCAACCCCTTCAATTAAGAGTTTCAGATTATTATCCTCTGGAGGAAGGACCTCTTGTGGAGGAGAATCAGCAAGCTTGTAGTTTGTCTCAAGAGGACCAGGAAACTTGTGGTGGGGTACAAAATCTTTTGGAATTACAGGAGCATCAAACCTGAAGAACAATTCAAAGATAATAATACTCCAGTTATAAACAAGGCAGAAGGGGTGAAGAGAGAAGCAAGTGGAAATGACAATATATGCATATTTGTTTTTTTTTTTTTTTGGGGTGGGGGGGGGGGGGGGGGGGTTGGGTGGGGAGGGAGGAAAATATGCCATAACCAAAATCCACAGGAGTGCTAGATGTATCCACAAGTATAAATACTTGACTGAAATGATTAACGGAGAAAAAATAGTATCAGCTAGCATGTGTTTTACAAATAAAAGACATCTACCAAGTTGTATACATTATATAACTAATACTTATAATTAATACAAAGTATCCTCATGGAGGTCTGGGATTTGACCTGTTATTATTGGAAATTTGTGGAGCCTAACTAATACTAATGGTGGTAGTATATGTTGGAAAGTTTCCAAATTTATCCAGTCAACTCTCCTTGATTATAGGAGAAATTTCTGTAATTATGTAAATATTCTTAGGAGATATTCTAGGAGATTTGTTAGCAATTGTCATTCTTTCCTTTTGTTATTCTTTCCTTTATTATTCTTTCCTTTTAGCCTATCATTGTAGTCTATAAGACATGCAGATTGTACCTTATTTTAAAAACAATAAGAAATACTATTCCAATTCTTCTCCACTTCTAGATGTTATCAGAACCAGGTTTTCTTTTCCTTTCGGCAGTCATAGCCTCTAAACCTAGGCCTTATTGCCTTAACCCTGTTCAGCCTCCATTATGTCTGAAATTTCCAAAACTTTCCAACAGTATATTATCTATCTTATTGGAAAAATCTAGTAGTAGTAGGAACAACAACAACAATGAGAAGTACCGTTCCAACTGTTGCTCAGAATTTGATGCAACTCTAAAGCCAGGAAGAACACCATGCTCCTTTGCAACCAACTTTTGTTTACTGTCTGTGATCAATCTAGATGGCTCTTCAACTTCTTGAACATAAGTATCCACGAGGTCCAAACCTGAAAGGCTAGTTTACTTTAATTAGATAAACTTAGATCATGAGCATCAAGGTAACTATGTTTTTTTATCAATAATAAAATATCATTACAAAATGAAAAGATGCATCCAGGTACACAGGGTGTATACAACCGAGTATCAGTGTAACTAAAAGTGAAATTAACAAAGCAGGACTACATATAGTTAACAAAATTATTCCACCATCAAAGATAAGATCAACTTACAGAAGCAGACTCAATTCAAGGGGACCAAATTCCTATTGAATGATGGTAACATCAGAAGCAACAAAGGCAATAATAAGCTATATATTTCATGTTAGGTTTAAATTAAGAAAAACTAAAACACTTGTCAACTCTTATTTTTTTGCAAGATTATATATTAAATTTTTACTTGGGAATATAGCTGTTAAATAACCAACTGCCCCAAAGGCATGTTTTGATGAGAAGTGCTGAATTTAATCATTTAATCTATATTCTTGCATTCACCATTACGTGTGGCAGGTTTCCCCCTATCAATTGGCCAGAGAAACTTCTATTAGAATGGAGGATAAGGTGTGGTCAAGGTTCAAACTCAAAACCATTACTATGATACCATGTGAAATGGCCAATTGACCCAAAACGTAAGTTGATGGGAAGACTCGAATTTAATTATTCGATAACATTGTAACAATATCACTTACTGAGAACTTCAGAGCACTTTCACCCTCAGCATCCAACATTACAGGAAAAGAAGCACATGTGAAAAGCCATTGCTCTTGAAAAAAATGAAAACCCAATGTTTAAAAACAAACTTTCATCAATCCATATAACCGATCAGGTCGGTAGACACATCATTCTTTTTAAACAAGAATTTTATTGATGATAATAGGCATAGCCCAAGTACACTGGACACATGCAAGAGAAACACCTAGGCATGATTGTCAAGAGATAAAAGGAATTCATGATTTGTCGCTTATGATCTTCGAAGCTTCTATCACTCCTTTCCCTCCAAAGACACCACCAAAGAAAAATGGGGACCATCCTCCATATTGATCTGATTTGTAGATTGCCACATGAGCCTCTCCAATTTTCTAGGAAATCAACTACCCTCGGCATCATCCAAGCTAATCCCACTCTAGCAAAGAAGTCATTCCATAAAGTTGTGGCAACATCACAATCTCTCCCTACAACTCATGAATTAAGAATTCTTGCAAAGACATGTAGATTAAAGAAGTAAATGATCAACCATCTCCCTGCTCGTATTGCACATGCAACATCAATCCATTATGATAAAATGTCGTTTCCTTACTTTTTTTTTGATAAATTAAAATGTCGTTTCCTTACTATGATGAGGATCTTCCCCAAGGAGGCCATGCATATGTATAAAGCTGCATTTGGAGGTGCCTTAGTCTTCCATGGGAAAGGATTTGGATTGTTTATAATGAGAGATTTATTTATTTTATATAAGTAAATAATGGGATATTTATAGAATGAATGGACCATGAACTTCCCTTTCTTTGAAGGACAGACAATCTTTTCTGCCTCTCCCACCCTCACTCTAGTAGAGTGGACAAGATTTTTAAACTTGGTGAATACTTCAACTTCCCAATTTAGTAACTCTAAAGAAAGTGACTTCCATTGAGGAAAGCCATTGGATAGGTCTAAAAGATTTGCAATCGAGGCACCTTAGTGGGAAGTAGAAACAAAGGCAAGAGATATTAGGCAAGTTGGATAGATTGCTCTTAATCCAAGTAATCCTACCACCTTTAGACAAATACTTCCCCTTACAACTAGCTAACCTTCGCTCTGTTTTTTCTAATTACCTTAACCCAAATAGCCCTTGACTTGAAGGAGGCACCCAATGGGAGGTAAAGATCTTTCAAAGCCAAGGAGGATACTTTGCACTATTGAATGATAGCCAAGTTTCCCCACATTAGGAACATTTCCCACCAGAACCATTTCAAACATTGCTAAATTTACTTGCAATCCAAAACCCGTTCAATGCATGAGAGAAGAGCCCTCAAAACTCTAATGTGCTCTTGATTAGCTCCACAAAAAAAAAAAAAAAAAAAAAAAAAAAAGAAAAAAAAAAAAAAGAAAAAGAAAAAGAAAGAAAGATGATTGTGTCATCTGCAAACATGAGATAGGATATATCGAGTGTGCAGGTACTTGTCTCCCCCGCTGAGAAAGGAATCCACCCTCCAAGATACTTGTATCATTTTGCCAAAAGCTTCCATTACCAAAAAAAAAAGAGTAATGGAGATAGTGGGTCACTTTGCCTCAACCCCAAGAGTTGTTAAAGAATCTCATTGGTGCCCCATTCACCAAAATAGAGAATCGAATAGAATAGATACAATGCTTGATCCAAGAACACCATTTCTGCCCAAGGCCATGTCTCTAGAGCATGTAAAGCAAGAAGTTACAACTAACTCGATCATATGCCCTTGCCATGTCCAGCTTGCATGGTAAAAAGGCATTCTAGGGGCTACGGTATAATCTTCTCCATCAACACACTCAATGTACATCCCACTCACAAGGCTAGTGGGGTGATAGTCTTTTACCCTACTACACCTAGTCTTTTGGAATGATAGCAATACGAGTTGTGTTGAGACTTACTTTTTTGAAAACGCCATTTCTCCCCAAGGACCTATCTCTAGAGCATGTAAAGCAAGCTTGCACAGTAATCCTGGCATTCTCATTTTAAGCCTACTCTCCTAGCATCCACTAGCAAAGTACTGAGTCAAGAGTCTATCTACCTTTTTAGTATAATCTTGTCCATCAATGCGCTCAATCTATTTGCCAAGACTTCTGGAAGAATTATGTACATCCTACTCACAAGGCTAATGAGGTGATAGTCTTTTACCCTACTACACCTGGTCTTTTTGGAATGATACGAATAAGAGTTGTGTTGAGACTTACTTTTCCAAAAAGAGTTGTGATGAGACTCTTTTCGAATCTTCCAATTTCATGGAACTCATGAGAGACCCCCATGTCATCATCTTCGATCACCTCCTAGCAAATTCAAAAAAAGGCCATAGTGAACACATCCAAACCTGGAGCTTTGTCACCAGACATGCTCTTTACCAGATATGCACTTTACTTTTGCTTCTTGTTGATCTAAGGATTTGAATGCTTCGTTTTTTCTTTTTTAAGTAAGGATTTGAATGCTTCTATCAAATCTTCGGTCTCCAAGTGAATTGTATTGATAATCTATACAATTAAGTGCTCATAATAACTGACCATATGCATCATGATCATTGGAAGATTCGAAGTTGCCACTTCATCCACATCGTCTCAATGACATTGTTCCTACCATGCAAGCTTGCCACAATGGAAAAACTTGGTACACTTATCCCCCTCCCTCAACCATAAAGCCCTCGATTTTTGTCTTCAAGAAATCCCTTCCATTAAGGAAACACTTTCCAGGTCCATATTCCTATGGGCTTTACGTCCTCTCTCTATTTGAAAGAGATCCCTCATCTCCTGCAGACCCTCCAAACCCTGAAATTCCTCCAAAAGAGTTCTCCTAGTACTCCACATTGCCAAACACATGCTCATTCCAAGCCTTCAAATCTTTCGTCAGCATCTTGGGTTTGCATGCCATGATGTAGCTTGGAGCCCCATAGTATTGATGGGAAGACCACCATTGTCTAACTCTGTGATGAAGCCTTCAGATTTCAGTCACATTTTTAAACTTTAAGTATCTTCAGCCTCCAATAATGCGGCCACAATCAAAGATTGAGCACAACCTGGAAAGTTGTTTTAAGATTAGATCTAGATAGTGTGCTTCCCAATTTGGGGATACAAGGAATCTATCTATACTCGACAAAGAGTGGTGCTCTCCATTCCTAGTCCAAGTGAAAGTGCCACCAACGAGGAATATCCAATCAGTTTTCCTCAAAATTAAAATCAGAAAACCCCACCATGGTTGGGTTGAGATGGGAAACTCTTGATCTTTCCCAGAAGCCCCATTAGATGGTAAATAAGACCAACCCACTTGTTGACAGCCCCACAAACCACTTAATGTACTTAAGAAGTTTCAGATTTGTCTCTTGCAAACATATGATGTTAGCTTTACATTTGCAAAGCTGGTTTCTACTTTTGCGAGACTTTTCAATGTCATTCAACCACCTTAAAAATCCACGAGACAATTTTCAGGCTAGTTTGGTTGTTGGATTGCACTAAGATCAACTCAGTTCAGTCTAATTTTAAGCTGAGTCTAACATCCAAACACAACTCTTAAATTACTAAACTCATCTCAATTCAAAATCTCTTTACACGTGGAATCCACAACCTTTTTCAACTTCCCATAAATAGTACTATACTCATCTTAATATCTAAATACATATAAACTCATCTTATGTGGACCCCACAGAACTCACTACACTATCTCAACTCACTACTATTCATAAAAAACTAAACTCAGCTCAACATCCAAACCAGCCTTAGGCTTTATAAAACTACTGTCTTTGCCCTTCCTTTGACTTCCCACTACTAGAACTCCTCCTCTTGCCTCATAGTTGGCCGACCAAGCAATTGTTTTTAGCTGTCTCTTTTCTTAGCTGAATTGTACTCGCCTCATAATTTGGATTGGTCTATCCAGTCCTCAATGGCAATGAGTAAGGCCAAAAATTGGTCCTCAAAACCATCACGTGAGAGCCTTGCACAATGTTGGATCTCCTTTACTTTGTGAATAACCCAATCCAACACCATCATTTTACTAATCAATTTGGATTTAAGGAATTCAAGGGATGGGCTCCTCCCAGACATCATCAAATGGCCCATCTACTACGTCCAAGCCAAGACCTGAAACTTGCCGAGGCACCCCCTCACTCTCATCGTTCAGTCCCATCAAAATCAAATACTACATATCCTCTTTTGCAAATTTGGCCGATCCTAATGCTGTCTCAAGTGAGTTACCATTCTTGTCCTCCTCATCGTCAACTATCTAACCGTCAATTTCTGCTGCCGAGCTTTGTATTTTTCCTTTCTTGTCACTAACGCCACGACTAGAAAATTGTTGGTCAAAGACCAACCACCCAGTTGCAATCTTTTGGCCATGATTTATGTACAACCATCGACAAGCAAATCAAAGTTGTCGGCTGTTTCATTGCTCCAAAGGTAGAACCCGTTTCAAAAGAGAGCGACCTGGCAATTCCTTGACAAGCCATCTCTAGGCCAAATACCTTAATTTGGGTTGGGCTCTCATCTTCCCTTTCTTGGCCCGAGAATGTTGTGGCCCAATCATCCAATTTTTCTTCTTCCTCCTCGCCCATGCTTACACGATCCCATGACTATCTCTTGTACCGGCCAGTGCTTCTCCATGCTCACAACCAAGCCCAAGCCCAAGCCCAAACCCACGTCAATCTTCTATATTAAACCATCAAACACTTTCCTCAAATTCAACAGATCAGTTTTGACACTTTCTAAAGTCAGCTTCACTGTACCTACTCCCTTGAACAACAAGCCACCCTCCCTTCTTACATAACTTCTAGACAGGTGGCGTATCAAACTTTGTTTGGCACATCTCCACAATGGTCACTACCTTCTCACAAATACTGATATTGTCCCTCTCATTCTGTATCAATTCCCCTGTAAGTCCCAAACAGTCTTCATCTGCACTTACGTCTGCTTTGGTCTCCTGCAATGGCAGAAACAAGGCACTAAGACATGACCACCTCTTAGCAGTATCCTTCCCAGGAGCAACCACCATCAGCATTTGCTGTTTAAGAGAGCTGGCCACTTTTTTAAACATTTACACCAATGGTCTCTAGTCTACACTACTACAAGCCTCACCATGCCCAACCTTTTCTAGCCCCTTCCCTCTACTTCTCTGGGGATGATAATGAATCCTCTTCTCCCATCGTCCACATATTCTACCATGGCCAAATATCTCTCATAACCATTCGAGCATCTTTGGGCGATATACATGCTTCTACTAACAAGGAAGTCTAACATAATCCTTCTTTCCTTTGACCGAGAACACTCCTTGGAGGAGATGGTGAGCACCAGCGATAATCATCGGAGGAGATGGAACAGAGAACAGTAGAGGTACTCATACAAAGAGGAAAAAAGGGTGGCTACCAACAAAAAAAATTATGGGCATGAGCATTATAGAAACTCAAAATGGAAAGCAAGGTGAACTACAAGTTGAATCAGCAGAAAAATCTCACTGCAATCAGATCATGTAGTCATTACTCCTCATGACATCATAAATATCCTTATTGTTGATTGTATGAAAAAATAAAACAGCTTCTAGTAGACCAGCAGAAATGACGTATGGGTAAACCTTTAAACTTTTTCCCAGTCTTGAGATAATTTATGAAAAGTTTTACAAAAATACCAGAAACAAATCCCACAGTATTCATATTGTTTCACATGTGCACGCCATTTTCTTGGTTCATATGTGAATTACTTATTAAAGGAAATATAAAAGTCTTAACAACAAATGTAGCCTGGTGTGGCTGGGACCTTATACCATGACTTAACTTAGGATTCAATCTCCATGGGACTCATTGTGAGGTTTTGAGAGTTTAATGTCTAAATTGCCCAGGTCAAGTGAAACTTCATATGTACAGCAGTTTCCTTTTCTAAGCCTTGGTTCCTTAAGATAACAATATTGAACCCTATGGTTGTGGAGTTAACTTGTTACTTGACCAAAACTAGGAGTGATGGATAGCCAAACATGTTGGACCAGCAAGTCAAGCCTGGTCTCCTAAACATTGCATAAAACTCTGTCAAACAGACTCGATCCTAGCAAGACAAATCACTTAATTCTGATTTGAAATACTGACCAGAGGCATAGACATCCTCGTCTTCAGCATCAAGTTCTTCAAGTGCTCCAATGCCAAAACCAGGAGCAACATTTCCAGCTGTTGAATTCAAGCTAATCAGTCAAATTGAACTCAAGAAAAGAAATCCATACAATTGAAACAAAACAAGAATCAGATCAAGATCCAAATCTAAGTACTCTAGCCAATTATGGCATGTACACCAACAGATCAGATGATAGATCTTACACTTGAAACCAAAAAGATTATCTTTGGCCATGTATGCTTTTCGATTTCCAGGCTCCTTCCCACATATACGAGATCTTTTCTTTTCTGAACACATGTAAAAATTAAAACAAAAAGAGTATTTAAGATATGGTTGCATCGTAGCTATCATAGAGTAAGCAGCAACCTGATATATGTTTCTTCTTATTTTTATTTTTTTTAAAGCAACCAGATATACTTTCAGAGACATACCCCTAAACTCAGGAGCATGCTTATAAGGATCGAAACCTAGACCATGCAAGTCCTGCTTTGGATTGAGCACATAAACCTGAAGTAAGAAAAGATCAGATATTTTATTTAGCTGCAACAGGAACTTAAATGTAACCATTTGCAACAATATAAAAATCTTGCATTAAAAGATCCTTGGGCAAAAGCAACTGAGACCGTGGTCACATGATATTATGCCAAGGTAAAAAAGCATTTGATATTTTCAATATTTTGCATTGTTTCTCAAAACAATTACAAAATCATTAGTGAGGCCAGATAGTCATAATATTCCATTGACCACTAGTTTTGTTCTCAACTATAATGGCTTTTCTACAGTGACTTTGCAATTCATTTAAAAAAATCACTCACATCAGGCTAAAGGATGGCCATGGTCCAGGAGGAAGTTTTCTAGCACATTTTTTTTTTTTTTATAAGAAAATTTTCTAGCACATACAATGGAACCACTTTGGGGCTCCACAAACTTATTGGAGTTGGAAGATCAACCTGCTAAAAAAATTACTACGCTAAGACATATAGATAAATGGGCATAAGTTTGAGTGAATCCATAGAATAACTTGTTGAGAAAAAATTCCTAAAAGATCAGTTCTTCATGCATCAATTGATCTATATATGGAAAATTTCTCACAGGTGTGCTTTCGTATGAAAGAACATCATCATTAGCAGGCTGTTCCGTAGAATTTTCAATGTTGCACTTGACAGGCTCAGATTCAGCAAGCTGTAATTTTGCATCATCAGAAGAAAAGGCCAAGAAAGCTTTACGAGCTTCTCTCCGAGCATCTGTGAGTAAATAATGAAGACATGGAGTTAGATATGTTTGTGCTGAAATCTAACTAAACTAGGAAATTTTGCACTGAACCATAATATAATCAGATGAAACCATAAAATTGATGTGATTTCAACTCCAGCTTAACCAAAAAACTAGGTTTTTTTCTGTTGAGGTGCTGAAGATAGAATGGCAAACTTGAAGAATATTCTAGAGAAGAATGTCTTTTTTTTGAGAAAAAAATATTCTAGAGAAGAATGTAGCATCGAATTCAATGTGTATCAACACTATGGTGTTTGAACAGACTTCACAGAGAATCATTGTCTGATAGTTCCAAACCCCACAATCTAAGATTTGCGAGGGGAACTGTTACACGTGAAAAACCCATTATGCATAAATGTCCAGCCAATTATAGCAAAATAAATGAAACAAGGTAGCATACTTATTTCATCCAGTAACACAAACTACTAACAAGCTGCAGGCATTCTGTGCATATGCTTATACAGACCCCTGTACTAATTTCTAGAACTCTAAGCCCCAGGCTGTCTCAGACTGAAACAGGAAACTCTTCAGATAAGAACATCAACATGAAAACCAAAAACCTATAACCAGATTAAATAAAATATATATATTTGAGTAACGCTTTTCAACTTCCTATTAACCATCGTCCTTGGATGTGGCATCAAATTTTTGGAAAATTAATTTTTTTTATTTTTCACCTACTTTGGAAAAAAAAAATCATTTATTTGCCAATCATTTGATGCCACATTAGGGATGATGAATAGCATTTTCCAAAAAATTACAAGGAAGAATTCAGTTAGCACCTTCAAACTAACACCGCCATTTTCCAAATTGCACCCCAAACTATCAAAACCAAAAACTTAGTAACCTACAGTGCCCATCTCTTTCAATTTGCACCTACATTCCAACTGATCCGTTAAATATGACTAAACCTTAAATCTATGAGTGAACCCTCTAAAATACCCTCCCTATAAAGTAGAATAGTCTAACTACCTTTTATTTTCAATAAAATGACACTAAAATATAATGAAAGTAAAAATAAAATAAAATAAAAAAAGATCCAGGCACCCACAAGAGATGGCCTGCTAGGGCCTATAAGGGTTGCCCAAGGGGAGGCTCAAGGTGGCCAAACACAGGCTGCCCTCCTCTTTTTTTGCTCTTTATTATGTTTTTTTATTTTTGTTTTGTTTCTTCTTCTTTTTTTTTGATTGGCACCAAGTGTCCAAGAACAATGTTCCGACTAATCCCAGGGGTGCACAGGCCCTCTGCAAGGAGTTTCCCGCAAGTGCACCTCGGGTAATTCAACGAGAAAATCTGTAGTTCGATGGCCCCTAGAGATTGTTGGCACCCAAGGGGATTTGAACCTTAGACTTGAGGGGAGCATACCCCCAAGCCCAAGGTCTTTACCACTTGAGCCAACCCCTAGGGGTTTTTGTTTCTTTTATTCAATTTTAGTGAAGGTATTTAAGACGATTCATTTAAAAATTTTAAGGTTCTGTGATGTTTCAAGGATGAATTGGATGGAGGTGCAAATTAAAGAAATTGATAGTTTAGGGTACCCAATTGTTGGTTTTGGTGGTTTAGAATACAGTTTGAAAACTTGGCGTGAAAAATGGAAATCATTATTGTGAAAACAAAACATATTCTTATAAAAATAATAAAACATAACTCAAATTGGGATAAAGAAATACCATATTGTGAGTTTGCATTGGAATCCTTAATCGAGTGACCATGTCGCCATCCCATCTTCAGCAACAATTTTACACCTATTCAAAAGCAGCAAACAGGGGCGTATCTTAGAATTTGTATCAAAGTTACCATTATCACAGGCATCAATCTATATTAACTGAAACAAACCAATAGACTCTGTGACTGGAAGAATTATTTCATCAGGAACAGGCCCAGGAATAGCTGATGGCCTGCAATACACAACAAATATATCATAAACAGACCAGCAAGACATTTCATGCTGATGTATTTAGGAAGTAGAACTGTGTGTGCGTGCCCAACAGTGACTTAGAACTCTCAAAAGAGAAGGCATTACATAAGAGACTCATATGGTGAGTGCATGCTGGTTAGTGCAATTGAAAGATAAATTAATACTTAATTTTAATTAAGTATTGAAAGAAACAAAGGTTAATTTTTGTGCATATGTTGATCCATACTTATTTTTCTTTTGTTTTGCTTGTAGTCTAGTTTTTTTTTTTTTTTTTTTTTTTTTTAATTGGCACCGGGTGTCCATGAACAAAGTCCCAACTAATCCCCGGGGTGATTGTAGTCTAGCTAACGTTCTTTTTAGTTTCTCAGTTGAAGCTTTAATTGATATACATTTTTATGGTGTAAAATGCTGAATAATCCATCTTGTTTGGCTTTTGGAAGGATTGATCCCTATACTTTAATATCAATATTTTTAAATTTTTTATTAGTTTTTATTTCAATTTTAATTTTTTCTTCTACTTTTAGATATTTTTTTTTTTTTTTATTTTCACGACACATGGCATGCCAAGTCAGCATTTTTAACAATTAATTAATAGAATGTTAATGAATGGGTTGATTCGATCAAAATTGAAACCACACGGATTACTTATTCTCTAATCCTTTTTATAAGTCTTTGACAAAAATAATCAAAAGATTGTGAATTATGAGGTGGTAAATAAAAAGTAGATCAAGAAAATATAAGCCCATACATTGCGAGTTCTAGGCTAACTCGGTTTAAGAGGAAGACCGAATCAACTCTCTATATCCTCTCTGTCATTTAGAACACCAAGCATAAGAACATTTTCTAGGGTGTCCCTGTATTAGGGTATCTTGGCACCCATCTACAAGTACACTCTAGCATCAATAGTTTCCAAATCTTAATTGTTGGAGAAAGGATCAAACACATCCAATATTCAGTCTCAGTCCTATGTCCAAATAAATCAGACTCTTGACTTCCTTCATTGTATAGCTAAAATTATGTTCACACCATATGGTTGGGTTGGCCAAGGATGATGTAATACATGCTACTACTTAGCTTAGTCCACGGAATCCCAAGTTCCAACACTTGCAAGTCAACTTGCTTAACCAAAAGATAGGCATCAAATAAAATACTGATATAAATTATCACAGTTAAAGAAACTTAACCTCTGTTGTTGTTCCTTTTCAGCTTGTTTACGAGCAAGTTCTGCAGCTGTAAATCCAAATGTATCGAACTGCATAGATGTCCCAAGTGATTGACCGTCCAATTCCTAAATGTGAAAACAAAGAAATAAAAAAAAGTTGATTAAGAATCTTGTAATTTTTTTTATAACATGTAGAATAATATATTTAAAACTATAATCTCAACAAAATAGCTTCCTCAATCTCTGTATACCATGCCTGTTGTTAGACTTCTTAAATAGATGTGTTCAGCACAAGGCTTACAATATTACCAATTATAACTTGAGCTCTTCTATGCATCAATGAAAATACTCTTTCCATGAGACACAATGCCATCATAATTAATAAATAAATAAGTTTCAATTGTGTGATGCTATTTCTTTATTTATCTTTTTGCTAACTAATTTTTAAATAGTAATTCTTAAACGCAGACCCCCTCCATCCCTCTAACACCCCTATTAAAGCAAAATGTTACATGTTCATATTAAAGTAAACCCCAGGGCAAGGTTTGCCCCTTTCCCGCACCCCTTCCCGCATTTGGGTTGCCCCCCAGAATCCACCACCACATTCCAAGGGCGGGGGCCCCCTGTCCGTGTGCCGGGGTGCAGGGGCAGACCCCTAGTCCATCCACCCCCCCTCCACTGACCACCCACGTTGTCACAACTGGGAAAAATAAAATAAAATTCAAAGAAAAGAGAAAATTCACAAAAAAATCCACAACACAATACACAACAAATCAGAAACAACAAAAAATAAAAACTTAAATGAGAAAAAGCAATTTCTCAAACCCACGGCCATGTGAGAGGGAGAGAGGGTTTGAGAAGAAGAGGAGGGAGAAGTCGAGGAGGAGAAGAGGACGCGGGCCGTGTAGCCGCTACAACTACGAGAGAGAGAGAGAGAGTCTGAGAGGCAGTGCTGCAGAGAGGAAAGAGAGAGAGAGAGAGACTGCAGCGGCAAGCATAACCCCCACCCCCAAAAAAAAAAAAAAAAAAAAAGTGGTTTCATGTTTTCCCTTATAAAAATTCTTTATCAAAACAACATCATTTTGGTAACGAATTTATTTATATATGTATATATATATACAGAGTGGTGTTGCATGTGCAGAAGAGGGGGAGAGTCGGTAGACCACATCCTCTTGCATTGTGATACAACAAGGTTTCTCTAGAATGAGGTATTCGTTCGAGTGGATTTGGCCTGGGTTATGCCGAAGACCGTGGAGGTAGCTTTGGCTAGCTGGACAAACATAAAGGCAGGCAACCGATCAAAGCAATTTGGAAGATGATCCCTCTATGCATTATGTGGTGCTTGTGGCAGAAGCGCAATAAGTGGACATTCAAAGACCTAGAAAGATCGTTGGAGGAGCTTAAAGTTTTATTTTTTAGAACTCTTCGTAATTGGGTCATTGCTATGGATTTTAATGGCATGGTCTTTCATGATTTTCTTGCCTCTAATGTGCCTACCTACTTAGGGCATTAGAGTTTGTTATTGGCCTTGCCATTCTTTTATCAATAAAACTTGTTTATTTATATATAAAAAAAAATTATATATTTTTGGGCTGGGCTTAAGCCTAGGCCTGGGGTGGGTTCCCCCGGGGGGGGAGGGGGGTGGGCCGCACCTCGAGCCTAAACCAACGCCCCTCCGAGGCATCGCTAGGTGTTTTCCCTTTTGGGGTTTTTTTTTTTCCTTTTGGGGGTTTTTTTTTTTTGGGGGGGGGGGGGGGGGGGGGGGGGAACCCATGCGGGATTGCCCATGCCACCCAAGTAGGGCCAGGACGGTGGACGGATGGTGGTGGGGGGCAGTGCCCCGCCACCCACCCCTAATGTTTAGCTAGCATAATCCCTTACCCTTGTTTTTAGTACTACAGAATAATCCTTCAAACTACAAATAGAATGCTTTCACTAGCACTTTATAATTTTTTTGTGAAGAAATACATGTAGTCTCTTTACATTTCCTAAGCTATGTCATCTGTATCTATGGCATTCATAATACTAAAAAGTCACTAAAAGTCATATACTTCCATGGAAGTGCAGCTTCCTTGTCACAAAAGAAATTGGCTGGAAAAAATGAAACAGAAGTGACTCACAGGTAAATGGCAAATCTTCTTCAGATAATTTTCCTATTGAAACATATTGCTGACACCTAAAAGAACCCAAAGTATAGGAGTGCTTATATCCATTTAGTTACTCAATTTACACTCAGCATCTATTATGCTTTTTTTTTTTTTTAGAATCTGCATCACTAGGAAGCTCTCTCTGCCATACTCTGTATCAGATACATGTCCATTCCCTCCCTCCATTCGACATATCATCATATTTGTATCATGTCTATATGTACCCTATATGTACTGATGCTTCCGAGACAAAACCCATAAAGCCCCTTAAAAATTTATCAAACTTCAACAATTACAAACATTGATCACAAATTTCTCCCCATTCTCAATTTACATCGTACTCGTCCTTTGCCCTCCTGTCTACTCTATAAACAAGCAAGATGAGAGAGATTCCCACTGAACAGTCCACTTGCCCCTCCCATTATTATTAAAACATTCGAACAAAGGAATCAAAATTCTCTCTTTTCTCCTCTCTATCCCACTTTGTCCTCTCCCCTCCAAACTCCCAAAAAAAGTGCAACCTCTAAACTCCCAACAAAGTGCACGGTAGACAATCTTCAAAACCCCCACAGAATTAAGAATTTTTCATAACCTTGGGTCATGAATAACACAATGAACAATTGCAATACAAAATATAAAAAATTTCACAAAGTCTATTAATTTCCATGCCATTTTTAGCCTACTTCCCTCATCGATATTCATACCAGAGTTGTAAAATAGAACATGTATCAACCATGTCCAAACATGCACCACATTTCCAACAGCTAGAACCTCCAACAACAATCCATGAAGTTGACAGTTGCTAAGTGAAAAAACAAACTTTTAGCAAACCAGCATCTCGGCTAAGATAAGATAAAAACATACAGCTTTTTCGTCTTCATCTAAAAAGTTCAAAATGCTCTGCTGCTTGACTTCAGCTCTATTTTTTCGGGATGATACAAATGACTGTGGAGCCCACCCTGCACATTTGTTTTGCAGTGTTTAACATTATTCTACACTCGAGTCTTAATTTAGAAATTTTACTTCTTCTAAATATAAACTAAAATTATACCCTTTTCGGACCCCACGGTATTGTAATAACCAGCAGAAAACCCTCCTGTAAATGCTCCATGAAATCTTCGTCGCCCTTCTTCATCTGTAACCTGGAGGAAAAGTAAGAGTACAAGGAATCAGGATCAGTTTGAAAAGAGCATTATCAAAGACGTCATCTCTTTTTTCTTATGAAATCCTAAGCAAAACACTTGAGAAATCTTTTATTAGCTTTTACTCAAAGCAATACAATGATCTGCAAACCAGGTACATATAGTTATAAATCCAACTATCAGCCAGTTCACATGCAATTCAAAATCTATAGGCTTGCTATAACACATGCTACATGAATATGATCTTTCACCAGTGTTTTAGATAAAACTAGCTAGAAAAATGGTCACTGTAGATTGGCAGTCATCTAAAACATTATTATAAACATGCATATGTGTAAAAGGCCATTAAAATCTGTTGTTTTCTCCTAAAGGACTCCCATTTCCAAAGTCCTTCTGGAGAGGATGACATTTTAACTATAATGCCATTTTAGATTTCCAAGGCAAATACTTTCACGCTCTCCAGGTCCAGACAAACAAAAGCCAAAACTCATCCTAACGCAATTACATAGACTCAATGTGTATGTACTTCGGATCTTATATCGCAACCCAAAAAAAAAACATAGAAGGCATTCAAATCTTCTTCCAATTTTACTTTCCTGAGCTTCCCAGGAACCAAACAAGAGGAAGAAAATTTGAACGAGGGGTTAGGAAAATGTGACCGTACCTCTTGCTTCCAAACAGGGAGGCTTCGGAGGTGACCAGAGGACTTGGCCACAGCTTTCTTCTTACGGCTGCTGATTTCTTCCTCCCGCTCTATCGGTGTCCCATAGAACACGTAATCGTCTCCATCAGAGTCCATTTTTCGTGAAATTATCAGTAACCAAATTAAAGCTCTGATTGTCGAAACCAGAGTAGAGAAGACGAGAATTTAGGAGATGGATTAAATCCTAACGAACTACAACATAGTAGATATGGTTGCAGAGCAAAGAGAGCCCTCGCAGTGGGAGAGTGTAGACAGAGAGCCCTAGCTAGGATTCAGGGCCGGCTCTTCCATCGGACAGGTTAGGCAATTGTGCGCCTGGTGGAAGAATGCCCAAAAACAAATAATTTAAATATAATTATTTAATAAGAAAAAAATACTTAATTAAAAAAATTAATTAACTTAATGGAAAATATCAAAAATATTAAATAGATATTATATTATTATTAGTCTTAAAAGTATCCCACATAATAATTATTTCATATACTCTCATTTTAAGAATATACTTCTCTTTTTGTCATGAGTAATTTAATATGTAATGTAAAAATTATAAATAGTAAAATCTAATTTTTGAATTTTCTTAAAAGTTTTTGTAATCATTTGAAGAGGCAATGACTCACTTTTTCTCAAATGTATAGGTTGTTTATAGAATTTTATTGATAATAATGATTATAATTACTTTTAAAACTTGTTTAGATACTAAGAATATCTCAAAATATATGTGAATAGTAATGAAATAATTTGAGTTAAGATATTTTATTAGATTTTGTGAAATAAGAGAGAAAAAGTTGAATTTGAGAATATTTGAAAATATGTAAGAAGAGTTGTATTCCCTAACAGATCCTAAGAGTTTAAAGCATGTATTGTAAAATTAGATTTGATAAAATCCTCTCTAAATAAAAAATTTTCTAATAAAATTAGTTATCAGTTAAAAATATGATGTAAAATTTTAATCGATAATTTTACTTTGCAAAACTATATATAGATGTTATTTTAAATAAAATGTAATGTAAAAATAAAAATAAATTTATTTCATTTTTTTTTTAAAAAAAAGAAGAGTCCCATTCAAAATTTTAACCTTAGGCCCTAAAATGTATTGAGTCGTCCTACTAGGATTCTACCACATGTGATTGAAAGGATGAACGGGAACGATGAGTTGGATAGAACTTTTTTTTTCTGTTTTATTTCATAATGGTTTGAATATTATTAAAACATATTATAAATATTTTTAAAATATTAAAAGAATATTTTTTTAAAAAAAAATTACAATTGTAGTGATCGGTTGGACCATCAGTTGCATGATCCAAATAGAAAAAAGTCCGCATTTGTATCGGATATGGTGTATATTAGCAAGTCATCTCATAATGTAGTATTAAATAATTAAAAATTATTTATTATATTTTATTTATAAATTTATCATTTAATATTATAGTATGGAATGACGAGAAAAATAATAATGAATAGATTTTTTCTTTTAACAGATATGTAGTATAAGGATGATGTTTTACTTAAAAAATGAAAATGTAATTTTGGCCCTTTTATACTTTCCGTGATCCCGTTGTGAAGTTCCGCTTGATGTGGAGTTTCCATTTGGCTTTTTACTTTTCTTTTTTTCCCCCAACGCCTTTACTGGTCTTCCACCCCAGACAGAAACCATTTCATCCTCCCTCCAAAATCGAAACCCTCGACAAAGACCCCTCCATCATCCTCCAAACCCCTGACAGACCCCCCGAGTAGCAGTCGAGGCGCTCGTTTCTTAGCATCGTCTTCATCAAGGTTTCATTATTCTCATATGCATTATTTTGAAAGTATGTAGGTTTTCGAATTGAGGCCCTCTTTCGTCTGTGTCTATGTTTTGTTTAGTTGCTGAGAAAACTTTTCAAGTATACAAGACAAAAGAAAGGACAAGCTCGAAAATTATTTTAGCTTCAGTAGCATTTTGCGGTTTGTTTGAGTTGAACTTTTGCATTTGCTTCTCAGGAACGAAACAATGCGCAAGCTTTATCTCTGTTTGTGACCCATTTTCATTACATACTTCTTGTTGGAGGGATAAGAATTATGTTTAAAATAATTAAAGCATCATCGCAGCCTTTTTTCTCAACAGGTTCGCTTGCTTTTTCAAGGTCTGTATTTTTTGGTACGTATAATCATTTATTTTCCGGGTTCTTTTTTGATTTAGGCCATTGAGATTTTGAATTACAGGTACTCCCTGTAATTATTCAGTGGTCAAGAACTATAGTTCTCTTATTCAGTGGTCAAGAACTATAGTTCTCTTTCTTTTCTATAATTATGTTTGGTTTTAGAGAAAACTGTGTGATCTAATTTCTACGTTTGGTTGTTTCAGGAAAACAAAATAATGAGTTTATCTTATGAATGTTAATAATATACGTCAAGTTGAGCATAATTCCCAATTTTCATGAAAACAGAGCAAATTCTTTTACTCTATTTTATATTTCTTCTCCTCTTCGATTTTGTGGCTGAACTGGTAGGGGAGGATGTTGGGTTTGGAGGATGATGGAGGGGTCTGTGTCGGGGGCTTCGATTTTGGAGGGATGATGAAATGGGTTTCTGTTTGGGGTGGAAGACCAATAAAGGCGTTGGGGGACAAAAAAGAAAAGAAAATAGCCAAGTGGAAACTCCATGTCAAGCGAGACTTCATAACGGATCCCACAGCAGGTTCGCTAGTATTTTCCTTATAGTTATCATGAGTCTGCTTACATGTTATAATTGCTCTTTTGCTGTAATGAGGTCCATGAGGAAAGTGTTTATTAGCTAGGAGCCCAAGTATTTTATTGCAGGATTGGTCCATTACCTTAAACCTTGAGTCAAAACGCAACTTGGAAAGGGATAAGTGACGTGCTGAGAGAATGGAATGTTGTGTTTCATCTTTAAGTGTTGTAGAAGCTAGTAGCTATTTTTAGAATGGGGAAAACCTTCAGGCCGAATGGGTGCCAAAAACCTCCAGGCCACCTAGTCATTCCAAAAAGATTAAAAATAAGCCCACATCCACCCGATTGTCTCGCTCTCATTCTTCAATGCATCTTCCTCCCCCATCATTTTTCTAAAAGCCCTATCTCTCTTTCTCTCCCTCTCCCTCCCTCCCTCCCCGATCTGGCCTCAACGTCGACAAGCTCAAAAAACAAATTGTCAAAAGGTACTTTCTTGTTAGTGCACGTAGGCAGAGCAAAAGGATACATAACTACCTCTGGAATTTGGGATTCCAAGTAAGCAACCCACCAATTACTTTTGCAAGACATTGACAGCGAGTGACACTAGTATCCATGGAGGGTTATCTGTTCCTCGTCTTGCTGCTGAGAAAGTTTTCCCTCCATTGGTAGTGTCCATTGCTTCCTTTATAAAAAAAATTACAAAAAAAAAAAAAGAAGAAAAAAAATTCTAAGTGGGATGTGTTGTATTTTCCCTTCCTTTTGGTACTGTAGGATTTCTCACAAATGCCATCGGCTAAGGAACTTATAGCAAGGGATCTCCATGATGTTGAGTGGAAGTTTAAGCATATTTTTCAAGGTAGATTTTGAATATTGTTCATTTATGGTGCTTAACAAAAAAACAAGGAAAATGATATATTCATTGATGGATTTGGACTTCTAATCTGTATAATTAATTTTGCCTCTAATGTAATAACCTGCTCCTTCTTTTTTCTATAATTATGAGTCTCGTTCTACGTGTCGAGCCTCAATGGCGTGTTTTAAAAGATATCAAGCGAATTTTTAAGCAAGCCAATTATTTTAAAACTTATGGATATTTTAAATATTCTGAAAATAATTATATGTGATATTTCCAGCGTTATTGGACTAAACTTTTTTTAAAATAACACAATTATAATATTTTGATGAGCTCTAAAAATATTATTTGTGAAAAATTATTTAAATTAAATATTTTAGTCATTTAAAAATATTACGAGATTTAAATTTATGTTAAAAACTCTAAATTAATTTAAATGGTTTTATTCTTTTTGAGTGATTAACGAGACTTCATCATTTTGATTAATAATGAAGGAATATTATTTTATAAAATAATATTATTTTAGTTTATAAAATAATATTTTATCTTAATTCCTCTCAGTGTTTTACGCATTTTTAAATCAGTATTTAAATTCATCGTTAGATCGTTTTGAAGATCTTGAAACGAATGGCCTAGATTAAATACCCAAGCCCCTACATTTTTCTCCTCACTTTTTCCTTTCCCTTCTCTCTCCTCACTCTCCCTGTTAAGAGAGAAGAAGGAGATAAAATTGGGCAGCGTAAAATTGTTTATTTCATATTAAGCTGTACAAATAAATAGGCGTACAATAGGTTATGTAAGGAAAGTCTATACAAAAGGAAAATAGACTAATGTGATGGAGTCCTAAAATTAAGCTAATTACAAAAATTGTGCAAGTCTTGATATGGTAAGAAAATTGTCAATGGATAGCTGTCAATACTCCCCCTCAAGTTGGCGCATGGAGATCCGTAATGCCCAACTTGCGCGAGAAATGATGAAAAAGGTCATGTCCCAAAGCTTTGGTGAAGATATCCGCAAGTTGTTCAGTTGAAGAAGTGTGGACAGCTTTGAGGAGCCCTGAGCGAATTTTGTCACGAATGATATGGCAATCAATCTCAATGTGTTTGGTGCGCTCATGAAACACAGGATTGTGAGCAATATGCAAAGCAGACTGATTGTCACAATGGAGAGTAAAAGGCTCGGGATGAGGAACACCAAGATCAGTGAGAAGCTGTTTTAACCAGGTGAGTTCACAGGTGGTAACGGCCATAGCACGATACTCAGCTTCAGCAAAAGAACGAGAAACTGTACTTTGTTTCTTGGTGCGCCATGAGATCGGACTGGTGCCTAACTGAATAAAGTAGCCGGTGGTGGAACGGCGGGTGGTGGGGTAGCTGGCCCAATCAGAATCTGTATAAGCTGAAACATGAGTATTGTTGGATGAAGGAAAGAAGATGCCTTGACCCAGACAACCTTTGATGTAGCGGAGAACTCTAATAGTAGCAGTCATGTGGGGAACTCGAGGAGCGTGCATAAACTGACTGAGTGTGTTGATTGCATAAACAATATCTGGTCGGGTGATGGTCAGATAGATAAGGCGACCAACAAGACGACGATAAAGGCCAGGATCAGGGAGAAGGTTGCCATCTTGAGTAGTAAGCTTCAAATGTTGCTCCATAGGAAAAAGAGCAGTCCGTGCACCAAGTTGTCCATTGTCAGAGAGAATGTCGAGGGCATATTTGCGTTGATTAAGGAAGATGCCTGTGGAAGACCGTGCAACTTCGAGTCCAAGAAAGTACTTCAGAGAACCGAGATCCTTTGTTTTGAAGTGAGTGGAGAGGATTTTCTTAAAAATCTCAATCTGAGAAAGGTCGTTACCAGCAATGAGGATGTCATCAACATAAACAAGAACAAGAACGATGCTGGTGGAGGTGGTGAGGGTAAATAAAGAATGATCTGCCTGAGACGAGTGAAAACTTGCATCAAGAAGCACTGAGGTTAGTTTAAAAAACCAGTTGCGGGAAGCTTGTTTGAGGCCATAGAGGGATTTGCGGAGGCGACAAACACGGGTCTCCCCCTTAGGACAATAACCGGGAGGTGGAGTACGGGTTATCCCGACGATAGTATAATCCTCTATCTCTCATTACTTATGATATATGCTAGTTAATAGGTTGTGGACTGTGCTGTTAGTATTGTGGAATTCATTGTAAAGTGTGGATGTGTAGTGAAGTGTTGGGCATAATTGTGTAGTGTTGTAGACTGTGCTGTGAAGTATGGGCGTGAGATATATGCCTTAGTTGTGATACGGCGTGGTGTGTGAAGGGAGCATACATGCAGCGTACTCCATGTAATGCAGCGACGCTTCATGTGACGTGCGTCGTAGTGATGTGTGGCGTAGTGTGAGTGGAAGAAAGTGATGCATCATAAGGCGTGTCACGTATAAAAGGATGATTGCGTAGTTGAGGAGCATAGAGTGTATTGTGTAGCATCGAGAATTGTGTAACAGTGTCCCAAAGTAGTGGTGATGTGGCCTGTAGTCTGAGATGACGAGTGTCACCTTGTGTTTGACTTATGGCTGAGAGTATTTGTGAAGTGGTGGAAAAGTATCAGAGTAGTGCAGCGGAAGCATGACGGGCGTCGTGCCATGACTCGAAATTTGTATCAATCTACATGACACGATAGAGGTGCATTTGTGGATGCAATCCTCTTGTTAAGTGTCAGATGAACTTGTACAAGGCCGGGAAGTAGGAAGAGTTCTATCAACCGAGTCTGAGCAAGTTGATATTAGAGTATGGAGCTTTTTTATACAAGCGGACGTTCATTGGACTATAAGTTGGTCTTAGGTGATAAGAGGGATAAGATACAGGTGCCTCTGGTGAGACACATGTGCCGGACAAGTTTACCATATATAATGGGTAATCTGTCCTCAGCATGGTTGCATGATGTTTAAGCCTCAGAATTAGCTTAAATTCATGTGGCATGTATGGATGGGAATGAGGATTGAGTATGGGCTAAGATACATGAAGATAGTAATCACTAAGTTGTTTAGGATTGGGATGCATGACTTAGTTAATCTGAGTCATGTCTCAACATGTGGTTGATAGAAGAATAAGACGAAGGTCTTAATGTCTTAGGGCTTGTTTGGCCCCCAAGATGAGATACGAAAATCTCAATCTATTTCAAAACTGAGATGAGATACCTTTACCAAACACCAATTAATTTCGAAACTGAGATGAGATATCTGCATTGTAAAATATTTTGCTATTGTTTATGGACATGACTGGCAACAGAATTGTGCAGTAATGGCATTGAAATGCCTTTCTTTTTCCCCAACTTTCCCTTCCCGTAAAATCCCATAGACTTGCTTTTCTCAAACAGCATCGCCCCAAACCCTACTGCCCCAAACCCTCACTCCCGAAATGCCTCCATTCCTTCAAGGCTATGGTCATCTCTTGTCTTCTTCAGTAAACAGGGGGGAAGTCTTTGTCGCATGGGAGGATTGATGCAGTGCAACAACTCAAACAGTCGTATTTACCCCTCCCTCTTCAGAAGTTTATGTGACGGAATCAACGGTGAGATGTCGAAACTGACCTACGGCTGTCCCTAACCTGCAACCTGTGTGAAGAAAAAAGTCCGAACTTCAAATCTCTGGCCCTAATCCCCCTGTTGTGAGCTTGGCATAAAGGAATCTGTGCGAATCTCTGCCCAAAGCGAGAGAACATTGGCAAGCGAATCTCTGCCCCGGACCCATCTACACTCCCTGCAGTGCAAATTCAGTTTGTCCCTTCACTCAAGGTCTGCTTTCCTTTCATTGCAATAGAGTACTCCTATCTCCACTGTCCATAGAGTGGACGGTTGTAGGGAAAATGGTCTATAAAGCTAAACCTCTCAAACCCTTCAAAACCATCCCTTTAAAACACCGGCAGTCTCACAGCTCTATCATCGTTTCTCCGAAGTTACAGCGTTATCGTCATACCCCCACCACCACGGCTCCCAGGACTCGGTCGTACCGGGTAAGCATTTCTCCCCCATACCTCTTCAACAGTCAGAAAATTTGGAGAAAGTTGTTTGGCATTGTTTGAGATTTCCATTTCGATTTAATGCTGGGAATTGCTATGTTGGGAATTATTGAGTTGTTTAGGCAAAATCAACATTTGTACTTTGAGTTGGTTGTCTTTGGTCAAAGGAATTATGGATACATTGAGCTTGGTAAATTTTGTTTAGGTTGGGCATAATCGGTCCAGCTAACTTGTAAACCCGAACTGCATGATTTTTAATGTGAGTCTGCTGTGAGCAGTTTATAGTTTGATGCTTCTGTCTGATGCTTTGCATAGTCTTTGGTTTAGAAAAAACATAAGCATTTTTTGGGATGTTGGCCTTGTAACGCTGTTTTGAAAATTAATTTTTGCTTCTTTTGTGCTTTGTCGTTACTGGTTTTTTCTGCTATGCATACTAGGATTTCTTTTATAGTTACAGTCTTGCATGGTTGTTGCTCTGCAATTGATTGGGGAGCTATTCATGTTTTGCTTGGTGTCTTCAGTCTGTATTTGGAACTTGGCAGGATTGGTGCACATGCTTGTCTCTGAACGTGCACTACAATCTCTTTCTTTTTGCAAACGTCTGTGGGGTCTATTTAATTTTTGTTCTAGAGGAAGGTTTTACACAAGCATTCTGAAGCAACACAGTGGATGTCAAAGGGGAGTGGGTAGCAGTGGCTTGTGTCAATTAAGAACAATGCTACCTTCATCAGTTACTATCTAATATATGTCGAACTATTGTAGTGGTCGGGTATAGACTTAGTTGCAAATTGTAACAGTATAGAACCTTGGTCTTGGACACAGCCTGGTTTGATACTTTAGCTGTGTGATTGTCTTAGTTCTGCTCGTAATATTGTGTTGTTTATTTATAAAAAAAAAATACAAATATTGTGTTGTTTGACCTTTGTGGATTTTAATACAAGATATATGGTATTCACAAGTCATTTTCTAGTGATAGTTTTGTTCACTAGGCACCAGTGGAATACTTAACACTCAGGATTCAAGCAATGACTGGTTATTACATAATATCCAACTATTAATTTTTTTGGCAGGTGGGGGAGGGGAGTTAACATTTTTTTCTTTTTTTACCTTGTCTCCCCTGGGTTTGTCACGGTACACTTATTCAAGGCTCTTAGATGTTAGACTCTAGAGCCTTTGAAGGTAGTATACATATATAGACTACTTTAACATGAGCATGGTTGGAAGGTACAACCAATGTTTTTGTTCTTTAATTTGAGCCATGAAATCTGTATTGTCAATTGTGATGCTTCTTTGGAAAGCTTGTTCTATTTTTTCAATAAATATGCTTCTTTAAATTCGTGTACGTTTTCTCTTCTCTTACCATAAAATTTGGCACACCATTTGGAAGATAAAACTTCTACATATAGCCAAATGATAATACTCCTATGCATAGGTGCCAACCATCCCATTTTGTCAAGTGTATCAGTCATTTATCAAGTTTTTCACACCAGTAACATTGTGTCCTGAACTGAACAACATGCCCTCTTTTTAATTTAATTTACTTAAGAATTGGTGATTGGAAGACAATGAAAGGGATCCAACTTCTGCCTTTTTCTATTTCCTGTGAATTTGCTGAATTTACTGCACTGGTATACCTTTTTTCCCATTATTAGATAACATGTTTTGCAACCACACTTTCCCAGTTATGTTTCCCAATTGGATGGGACTAACGGAAACCATTTCTTGTTGTAGCGTTACTACTTACGCTCAACTAGCAGTTCCACATCTGGAAATGTATGATGGGCTTATGACTGATAATTCTATAATTTTTGTTTAATAATTATAGTAACTATTTACATTCCAACATTATAGTCAATGGGCACGTAAATTCATTATAGCGTCAAAAGTTGCATTTCATCAACATTTTATTTTCTTGTCTATATCATGTCATTGTTTGGACACCAATGCTATGCACGTTCAATCATGACTATAATGTCACCATATAGAGAGAATTTATGGATAATGATACGACGGATTCCACCCGTGATCGGGACATATGGAATGAAGGGTTCGAGGATTGACTAGTAGGCATGTTGTATGAGGACACCCTCATGGATAGATTGAGGGGAGGGAGGATCATAAACGGTGGTAATGTAAGGCTTGCTACACAACTGTCTGCTGTGTGCCACAAGAAATTCAATTCTGAGCAAGTTAAGGGAAAGATTGCTCGTCTAAAGTGCAAACAACAAGAATTTACTGATATTATGAAGCAAACCGATTTGGGGTGGGATCTAGAGAGGAAGGCCCCAATTGCTAGCGAGGAACATTGGGCAAATGCCCTTCGAGTACGTTAACAACATTTTTTAAATATATTCAAACTTTATTATCATAATTATTTCTGACATCATTAACATAATGTTTATGTTAGGTGAGATCATCATGGAAGAATTTCAAGACTTGGGGATGCCCAAGGTATGAACAGCTTTGCGCAATTTTTGGGTGTGCAGTTGCAACTGGGACTTTGCATCATGCTTCAACTAATTCGACCCCAGACTCTGACGATGAGTGGTTGCTCGATGAGGAGATGCTAAATCGTGGCCAGCCAGTTACTTATAATGATGGGGGGCCATCGACACACGTTCGTAGATAGTCACCAACACCCTTCTCTGCCTCCTATGCAAGTGGATCTCGTAGACGCCAAAGGGGAGGTTCCACGATGGACGAAGGCCTTCAAGTGCAAATGACTAATAAACTTGAGGAGATTCGCCGTAGTGCGGAAGCTAGGCGGGAGGCTGCGATGGAGGTGATGGAGTCTAGCAGATCCAGGAAGCGCAGTAAAGGAGAGCATAGCATGGAGTCTGATGGAGTGTTTGATCTATAAATGCATTGCATGAAGTTGTTGGAAGAGGTACAACCTCCTCTGTCTACTGAGCAATTTAACAAGGCCTTCGACTGATTGTTGCTGACAAAAGTTCAAAGGTCGTTGTGTCTATCTCGGAGGATCGCAGGAGTAAGTGGGCTTGGAGTTTGAAGTGATCAAGCAGGCAATGAAGACATTTCCATGGGGGACCATATTTCAATGAGTCAATGATTTTATGGCTATCATGAGAAGGGATAACCAATTTTCCTAGTTCACCTCTTTACATTTTAGTTATCAAATTTTGCATATTAGTATGAGACAATTTGTTATTTCCATTGTTGTTATTTACGTTAACATTTCAACTTCGGGTAATAGACTATTTAAAATGTGACGCTTATAGAGTTCTACACATTCGAAACTAATATATTGGTGATTAAATTTCCGACATATTTCCAAGAATATCATTGTATAATTGTGCGGCCCCTTTTACATTTTTTTTTTAACTCCAAAAATGTTCTTATATTCAGAATGGACACCAATAGTAGCTCAGACGTAGCATTATCAATAGAGACGACCAGTGAGCTTGGCACATCAGTCTCTTCAAGTAGGTCACATAACAGCGACCGCGACGATATGATGACGACATTAAATTGGAGTGGAGATGAAGCGGAAACTCAAGATTGTCACCTAATTCACATGATGTGGATGACAGCTCAATTTCCAAGAGGTCGGCCACCAATTCAGCAACACAATATTGGTCTACGGGGAGAACAATATATTCAAGGAATATTGAATGGAAACCCCCATAATGTATTTAAAATGTTTCGAATGGAAGTTCCCGCTTTCCGTCATGTATGCAACCTATTACAAAATGCGTTAATTATGAACCCTATAGAGTGGACCTTGGTAGAGGAATCGGTAGGCATTTTTTGCCTTGTTGTTGGCCGTGCACAAGGTCAACGAATCGTTGGGGACCGGTTCCAACATTCAACCGAAACAATTAATCGACATGTAAAGACAGTTATGCGGGTGCTACATCAACTAGGGAGGAGTGTGATTCGACCAACACACACAGAGGTGTCCATCCTTACATTGCTGGAAACCCCCACTGTTATCCATGGTTTCAGGTAATGATTTTCCTAAATTGATACTCGGGTCGTTAATTACTTCCCAACTAAATTATATATCAATGCTTTTAATATATATATTCTGATTGGGTGTGTTAAATGATTATGGAGTTGTAGAAATGCATTGGTGCTATGAACGGAACAATGATTTTAGTTGCTGCACCGTCTCGCCTCAGCAGCGCATATAGAAATTGATATAATCAAATTGCACAAAATGTTTTGTGCTTATGTGACTTTGATATGAAGTTCATGTATGTATATACTGGATGAGAGGGAACAGCCCATGATGCACGAGTTTTCTTGGATGCCTTGAGCCGCAGTCGGAATCGCTTTCCATGGCCCCCGCAAGGTAAAGTTAATGTTCACAATAATGGTTGACGAGAATAACCATTTATTTTTTGTGCTTGTTTATTTTTCCAGCCCATAATTTTTAACGTTCATGATACAATTTTATCAATACGTGTTCAGGATATTATTATCTTGTGGACTCCGCGTTTCCATGCATTGAGAAGTTTATGCCGGTTTATCCACGAGAGAGATATCATCGGTCTGATCGTGTTAGTGGACGTAATTTCCAAGGGTATAGAGATTATTTCAATTTTCGTCATTCATTGCTGCGGAACATTATTGAATGCACATTTGCATTATTGAAGAATCGATTTCAAATATTGAACGCGATGCCTCGTTATCACCCAACCAGGCAAGGGATGCTTGTTACCGCATGTTGTACCCTACACAATCTTATTAAAATGGTGACGCCATACGATGAGTTCATTCAGCATGCATTGACAATGCAACTTAATGGAGATGGTTCTAGTGGAGAAGAGGATGCGGGTGAGACGTCTGAAGTGGTTGACATGTCCCATGAGTCAGCCGGAGCTATGGCTGCACAGAGGGATGAGATTGCTATTTCGATGTGGGCACATAGGAATGGGCAATGAGTACGTACTTTAGCATAATATTTGTTTGGCTTTTGTATGCTTGTTTATTTATTTTTTAAATGGAAGGGGTATGTTCCTCCATAATTATTATGTACTCACATAATGAAATTTATTGCAACTTATCTTTGCTCCATGTCTATTCCAAGAATTGAAAAGAATAGCAAAATTAGAGTAATGTAAGGGCATGTTTTAAAGTAAAATATAAATGTTCAAAGCTGATGATCAAAATACTCGAGATAAACAAGGCTTTGTTTATCAGAGAAAGTTACAAATAGAGTACACAAAATATAGAGTCGTACCCTGCGGGATTTGGTGACATAAATTAAAGGAACTAATATACCTTTTACACATTGATAAGTAAAACATTAATAAAGCATTAAATGATTTACATTATCATTAACTTTAGAAAGTTTGAAACTAACTAATAAGGAAATAAATAAAACCCAAGATGCAATCAAGCAGCATTTGTACTTCTTCTTGAGTGCTCGAAATTTTGCATCTGATATTCTTGCACGTTCATCTGCTATCCTTTCATTTCTTCGTTCTGCTAATTCTAAGGTGCGCTTACAACATTCTGATTGTGACATTGCAAGATCAACCCATTCAAAAAATGCACACTGGTTTTGACCCTTATAATATCGACAATTCAAAAATCGCCTCCCGAAACTTTTGGGGTTGCCAGAGGACCTTAATTTGGAGGGAAGACCACAATAACATAAAGGCCTTCGACCCAAAATGATGTCATTTTCTGCCTTCATAGGATATGAACTGTTTATGGATACACCGCTACTACTTCCCATATTTCTTGCAAAAAAACCAAAACAAGCAGTAAATACACCAATGCTATTCATGTAACCAGAAATTAGGGTGTATACATGAAATTAATTTTGAAGTTTGTCTTTGATTGCAGGAAATGATAAATCCCTGAAATTTGGGTGCATACATGAAATTAATATAAGCTGTTTGAGGATGTTTTTGTTATAGTTTGAATGATTAGTTACTATGTGGCCTTAAAAAAAATTATATTTAATTTTATTAATGAAAATCTGTAGGATAAATCAAGCCTACTCGTAGGCATGTTACAAACAGGTTTCACACAGAGTTCTTCATAAATCGTACTTGCAAATTGGAAGAGCCACTTGTAGAAGAAAATGAAAAGAAATTTTAAAAATCATCAACATTTACCAGTGCCTCAACCTCCCTTATTATCAATCATCCCCAATGTTCACTGCTTTCCCAGTAGACGTAACACAACAATAATTATATTACTCATTCATTCACCCAGTAGACTTTAGACTCACTTCTTTCCCCTTTTACAACCAATTCACACAGATCAATTACAAATACTTGCAAAATGGAAGAGGCACTTGCAGAAGAAAAATGAAAGAAAAGAGAAAAAATAAAGATCACAAAGCCAGCAAGGTAGCTGCAGAACATACAGCACACATGGCTCGAAATAACCTTAGACAGCAAAGTTCAAACCCACAGACAACCAACATCAAGTGAACAGCAAATTATCAGCCAACACATAAACCCGAAAGGCCAACTAGCCACCCCAGATTGTTACATAGATCCAAACTGCAAATTATTCACGGCTAAACCAATTAGGATGTCCCAAACACCCAACAATCCATTCCTTCAATGGACTATGTTAGACACGGATCAAAACACCAAGAATTTACACACCCACACCAACTCAAACATTAACAATTCAGACATGTCCAAGACAATCTACCCACAAGAATTTACACCATATACCGTACAAATACATAGCTAATTCCGTTTCAATGAACAAATCATGTAACGATAGATAACAGTGTCAAATGAGATTAACCACTAGGGAAGAATACCTCACTTCGGCGTACCCAATACACCAAACTCACTAGCGAGAAGTAAAGTGTGGTATGAATTCATGGCTTTTGGCAAAAATACATGACTTTGATGGACAATGTTAGACAATTTTCCCCACAAAAATTAAATGGTGTCTACGGAAGTGAGGAGCCGAGGGGTTATTGAGTGGACATTGAGTGGTGGGGTACAAATATTCAAATAGGGAAACAATTTACCAACAGAGAAAGCAAAGGAATTTACCGGCGTGGAGATCGTGCACCGACGAGAGGGAGAAACAGAGAAGCGTTCCTAATTCACCCACAGTGGACAGTGTCGGCACCCTATGTTTAGCAACAAAGAATTAGATCTCAGGACAGGGGAAGAGAAGTTTGGAGAGGTTAACGATGAGAGAGTGAAAGAGAGTGGGTGTGCAGTTGAAATGGCGTTTCGGTGAGGTTATGATGGCAACGAGAATCCGAGAACCTCCTTTCCAGGTGATCAGAAGAGAGGGAGAGAGAGCGAGATCCGACGGACAGAACAATTGATGTAGTCAAGGCCAGTAAAATGGTTTGAGTTGGTATATAACCCAGTAAATGGAGAAATGAAACCGAAATAAGGGTTCAGGACTTACCGATCTACACTTCGATGGAAGCCGCTTACTCAGAAACAGAGGCTATCGATTAGCCTTCGGTGAAGCCATTGCAGTGAAGACAGGGATGAGGGAGGGGGAAGGGAAAGAGAAAGGGATACATAAGTATTTGCCGTGAATGCCTCAGCCTCAGGACCATAGACTAGTGGGGCCACGACAACCCTTCTCTTTTTCCAAGATGAAAATTTTCATCTTCACTTTACTTCCAAACACGATTATATGGGCCCCACAAAATTTTTTTAAAATCACACTAAAAAATCTCAACTCTCAGATTTTAACACTATTCACAAAATTTTCAAAATTCTCATCTCATCTCAACCCCCAAACCTACCCTTAATCCTAAGGTGAATTACGGAGGTTCACTTAAAGCAATAAAACTCTGATGGTTTTAGCATAGTAAATGGCACGTAAAAGCCTAGGGATGGATGGAGAGTGTTCCAAGTGAGGCATAGTTATATTTCTAGTATAGTTACTTATGCATTAGACAGAGAATGACGTGAGGTTATGTGTATGCATGTTAATTGCCATCTGACACGCACACGAATAGACTGCATGGATTGAGTATGACATAAAGTCCAAGTAAGTATTGCATTCATACTCTTATAGAGTTTTGTTAAATAAATGAAAAGGAAAATGAAACGCTTTTTCTCTAAAATGATTTACGAACTAATGCTTTTCTCTACGAAACACACTTTATAAAAAAGAAAGCTAAGCATAAGTTTTAAGGTATAAGTATGTAACGATCCTCCTTGGCAGTCCCTTTTCACACACCCAAAGTACGTAAGTGTATGCATGTGGATGGATGCTATAATGAAAGAATTCTAAAGGACTGAAAATGAATGAATGGATTGAATGCTTAATGTATGAAGATATGTAATGGCCATATGAATGGAAATGAAAAGGTACCAAAGGACTGGACCGGGCAGATTACAATGCTGGGTAAGTAGTACTGATAGTGCACCCAGTGCTGCACCCTAACGGAATGAATTCCCAACCCGTGGCCACGGGCAGAATCAGGTCCAAAAGACCGCTAACCCCAACACATGAGCCCAATAGTGTGCAACAGCTAATGAAAGTGATAAGAATGAATGTATGTATGTTAAGAAAGAATGCATGTATGTATGAAAAGATGTATGCATGAAAAGACTCTTTAAGAAATAAAGGCAGCGAGGCAAGGGGAATTGTTTTACGAGAAGAAAACATTTTTAAAGAAAAACCTCACCTCGCAATGTTTAAAACGAATGGAATGTCTATGCATGATAAGATATGTATGGAGTGAGGAATGTATGACTGAAAACCTATGTTGTTATATTTTAACTGTATGAAGTAATGCTTACTAGTCGTCGACTCATTTTAGTTTTTATGTGTCCTCCCAGGGACAAAATGAGCATGACGTGTCAGGACAGGCATAGCTCAAGGGGAAGAGCACGAAAGCCTAGACATGTTATTTTGTACGAGAGATTTTAATTATGAAATTTAATATTTTCCGCTATAACCTTTTAAGAAACGAGTTTTATTTATAAATATAGAGTCTTTTGTATCCTGACACCAAAAGAAACAAAATTGCAAAAGGAACTGTAATTCCTATCTATTTTTATTAAAATTATTTTCTAAAGAACCCACCATAAGGACAAGCGTTACATGGAATGGAGAGAAACTTTTATTAAGAAACATATAATCTTTTTTTTAACCAGTTTAAAATATTTTATTGATCATAAAGATAGGAAAGAGCCTAAGTACAAACATATATAAGAGCAACATATAGGCATAATGTTCTAGTAATACAAGAAATTCATGAATGTTCACACTATTAAAATCAATTACAATTGACTAATAGAACGAATTATTTAAAAATAAAGCACTAAGTTCATCCATTTACTGCTCCCGATCTTCAAAACTTCACTCATTCATCTCTCCAAAGATGCCACCATAGGCAGATCATAACCATCTTCCAAATTGAGCAATTTGAGAAGTGCCTTGAAGGATTCTCCATGAAGCTAAGAGATTGATCACAAGGCGGCATCATCCAAGCTACATCCACCCTAACAAATAAGTCATTCCACAAGATCGTGATCATCTCACAATGTATAAGTAGATGATCAACGGACTCTCTACTCTTTTTGCACAAATAACACTAATCCAAGACAATGATCGGTGTTTCCTTAAGTTGTCTATTGCAAGGAAATTCCCAAAGAGACCTCCCAAGGAAACAAATGTTGCCTTTATGGTGCATTTGTCTTACAAATACTTTTCCACGGAAATAAATTTGCATTTTCCGTATTCATGGATTGGTAAAAGGAGCGGACATTGAAATTTCCTTTTGTCGAGAGGCACCAAAAAAGTTTGTTAACTCCCCATCATAGCAAAAGAGTATACTAGATTATAGAGCTTGGAAAATGAGTCAACTTCCCAATCTTTAGACGCTCTAAAAAAATGTGATATTCCTTTGAGGAGTGCATTGGATTGATCTAGGAGGTCCACAATCAAGATGCCATTCATTCTCACTATACCATACAATTATAGATAAGCTTCCTTGAGTGTCATTTCGCCATATCATAAATAATGCCATAATTTGATTATGGACCTATAAGCTATTTTAAAATAGATATAACTAAAGTATGTAGTCCATCTTCTTCTAATGTGCTTCCAAAGCCCCACCTCATATGGCCTACTTAGCTTGTTCGAGTACCAACACTCCCCATGCTTTACCATTCTTTAAATCTATGATGGTTCTCCACAAGGCTCCCCATTCTAGATGATATCTCCATAGCCATTTGCCTAGTAAAGCCCTACTAAAAATCTACAAATTTCAAATACCAAGACCTCCTTCTGAAATTGAAAAACAAACTGTGGCCTATTTTTCCAAATGAAATTAAAAAATAATTCATACACCATAGTTAAGAAAATAATTCAAATAACTATTCAATGATAGTTGGAAAAAAATAATTAAGAAAAAGGGTGGGAATTGTTTATTATTTGGGTTATATAAAGAATAAGATTTGGGAATCATTTAAATAAGTAGTGGTTTTTAGTTTCAATTTTTTTTCTAGTTATAAAAACTCACAAATACTCTTAAATAATTATAAGTTTCAGATTCAAGAATGGAACGAAAAAACAAAAGTTAAAAAGTTTGTTTATACATACATGAAAAGAATGAAAATGTAAGTCTAACAATGGCACAAGGGCATGACAAATTAATGCACAATCTGGTATTGAAACATTCAGATTTAAGAAAGGAAAATGCTATGCTTTGACATCGTAACATACTGCTGTCACCTTCATAGAGAAAAAAAAGGAAAAACTATATATACTTTTAACTCAATCATATTCAGATGTCATTTACCTTTGTAATGCCTAAATTTTTCTTCTCTTATTTATTTTTAGGGATGAGTCAGAATTTATTCAAAATATCATTATGTTGGTGGACTCAAGAAAAGTAAACCAAACACCTTTAAGTGTTGCCAAGTATCCAATTGGAATAGAGTCTCATATATGAGATATTTATTAGCATTTAAGTATTGGAATGAATGATATTATACGTGTGGTAGAGATATTTGGAACCGATGGAATTAGTAAGACAACTATTTCAAAAGATATTTATAACAGGATTTCTTCTCAATTTGAAGGAAATTGTTTCTTGAGAAATATTAGGAAAACTTCAAAATAAGTGGGAGGTCTAATTCAATTGCAAAATACAGTTCTATCCAAGATTTTAGGAACAATATTGAATATTAAAGATGTTGATAGAGGAGTCAATGTGATTTAGGATAGATTTCGCTCTAAAAGGGTTCTACTAGTTCTTGATGATGTGGATGAGTTGGTCCAACTAGAAAAACTAGTTAGAGATTGTGCTTGGTTTGGTTCAAGAAGTAGAATTCTCATAACAACAAGAGATACTAGGTGATGATTTTGAATGACATTGAAGCTCTTTGGCTCTTTTGCTCAAATGCTTTCAAGAAAGATGAAACACTTGAAGATTATCATGTGGAACTCTCTAAACAAGTAATAAAATATGCTCAAGGTCTTCCATTAGCTTTAACAGTGCTAGCTTTGGATATAAAAGGTCAAAGTATACATCAATGGATAAATGCATTGGATAAGTATAAAAACATTCCCAATAGTGATATTCATAAAGTCTTAGTGAGTTATGAAGTATTGCATCATGTTGAGAGGGAAATGTTCCTTGATATTGTTTTTTTCTTCAAAGGAGAACCTTTGGCTAAGGTCATGGAAATATTTGATAGTTGTGGTTTTTTTCTGTTCATGGAATCAAGAGGCTTATTGACAAGTGTCTTATTACTATTGAATGGAGTGATGGATATGTTTGGATGCATGACTTGTTACAAGATATGGGATGATAAATTGTTCAACTAGAATCACCCAAAGAACCTAGCAAACATAGTAGATTGTGGTTTCATAGGGATAGCCATGAAGTGTTGGAAGAAAGTACGGTAAGAGTAAAAAAAAAAGAGAATATTTTGGGTTTTGCATTTGTTTCCTTTTCCAAAAGTGAAACCTAGTGGATTTTTTTTTTTTTTTGTTTTTTGAGAAAATATAAATCGTATGAATTTTTACCTAAATGAATATATATACACAAAAGTAATCTCATAAACTGACGTAACTTGATGTGGTTCATCAGATTATAAAGTTACTTTTATTGTAAAATAGATCTAATATATCAGATGAAGACATGTCAGTTTGTGGGATTGCTTTTGTATAATTCTTTTGTAGATGTAGCAGTACTCATATATATCCCTTAAATTATCTATATGAATTTGTAGATATATATAGAATTCGTATATTAATAATTAAAATGAGTCAATAAAAGTACCAAATCTAGATTTCCTTTTTTCGTTCCAAATATCCTATATTTTCTAATTTCATGTCTACTATCTTCTCAAGCTAGCGATTGTTTTATTGAAAGTTGTAGGAGAGTTCGTAAGTTGGTAAAAAGACAAATCCTTTATATTTTAGCATGCGTCTATTTAGTATTGGAGATTTCAACAATTGATAAATACTACTTATTTTTAAAATATCTTATACAAAAATAGTGTGTAATATTAATTGATAAGTACAGAGTGCTAATTTTCGTAAAATATCTTAAGTAACTTTATGCACTTATAATAGGGGCCAAACAAAATTAAAGGCATACTGTTAGATTTACCTGAAGGCAAGGAGGAGATAAGCTTGCATCTGGAAGCATTTCTACATATGAAAAGACTTAGAGTTTTTATTAATCGTAATGCACGTTTTTCTTGTGCACCCATTTATCTCTCCGACAAGTTAAAAGTCATTGATTGGTATAATTATCCTTTACCATATTTGCCACTTAATTTTCAAGGGAAGAATCTCATTATTTTGAGAATGCATGATAGCTTTGTAAAGGACTTAGGGGATGGATTCAAGCCCAAGGTAGGTACACAATTATAATCATCAACAATTTTTTTTTTCTTTGAAATATGTAGTAAATTCCATTAAACTTTTCCTCCTATTCTTTGAAATATGGAAAATCTTTCTATGTTGAATTTCACTAGATGCTCTAAACTCCAAATCCTAATAAGCCTGAATTTGAGATCTTTACGTCTTGTTCTTCTTTGTAATTGCTCAAGTCTTCGTTATCTTCCTGAAATCAACTGTAAAATGGAATCTTTATATACATTGTCTCTAGATGGCATCGCAATAGAAGAACTACCTTTACCCATTGAGAACTTCGTTCGACTTGGGGAATTATATCTACTGGATTGCAAAAACCTTATGCATCTCCCAATTGTTTGCATTCAGTTGCAACATTTAAGGCTACTCGAGATTGGGGGTTGTCCAAAACTTGTAAAGAAGATGAGGGATGATGGGCTATCCCTTTCGGCCATTAAGTCTACAAAAATGAAAGAGGGGATATCATTACGTGAAGAATGACTTCATGAATTGGCAACTCTAACGAATTCAAGCAATGGGAGCATTGTATTACAAGTACCGAATCTTCAAATTTGTTGTTCCCAATCAAAAACAAATTTCTTTCCAATATCTATATATTGGACAGACTAGCTAGGCAAAACACATTTGAGCTCAGTTCTCCTTTATTTTAAACTTGAAGGATCCGGATGTATTGCAGGGACCCTCACTAGATTGCGAGTCTTTGGAATCTTCTAAAAAATTGTTTCAGATTGTGTACCCTTTATACCTTATATATAGGGATAATAATTTATCCACATAAAAAAGCCACCGATGGTGTCCATTTCCTAGTCGGGATGGCTAGGCTTAGGGGACTACGGATTTTGGGTCCAGTTACCAGCCCATTACAGCTATTACGCATCCAAGCTCATACTTGTCCTGTGACACTACTGAGCTCTCCTAGCTTTGCCGCCTGACGCATCTACTTGTTATGGGGTTGGAGTGATGGGCTTCAGTATGGGTCAAGAAGTTTGGAGTGACACCAACAGTTTTGAGCTCACTAAACAAACGAACAATGGGCTAGACTCAACTATTAGTACCTGTATATGGATAATTTGTACTCCAATGAGTTCGTGCAACACAACCCATTGTTTCGGAGGATGCCGCCAGTTCCAGACTCGGGTAGCGATCAATGTTTTGAATACCGTACCGAATGCCGTACCGGTTAAGGCACTGGAACGAAATATTTCAATACCGGTACCGTTTCGTGTACCGTTTTGGGATAGTCGATATTTGAATAAATTATATATATAAATATATATATATATATATATATATATATATAAATATATATATATAAATTATATTCTAAAATAATAGTCTAATATGAATAAATTATACATAAATACATGTATATATAAATTATAAATAGCCTGGTTTGAATTGGGGGTAAAAAATGAGCTTGTATTTTGAAGAAATGAAAAAAAGTAAAGGCCGAAATACCGGCTGGTATGGGCCGGTACAGGCCGAAATATAGGCCAGTACGGTCAGTATTTGGACCGGTACGAAACAGGTAAAATACCTATACTAGAAAACAGTATAGGTGGAATCATGTAATGTGTTCAAAACATGTCAGGTTGGGCATAATCTTTGTGGAAAACAGTATTCCAAATTCAATTATGTTAGTTCAAATCAAGTAATGTGTTCAGAACATGTCAGGTTGGGCTACTTTGTTGGAGAATTTTTGAAGATAGAGGGAGACAACCTACGTGTTAAAATTTTTTGCACTTCAAAATCGGTATTCTTCAAAGCTTTCAGAATCCATATGATACAAAAGCATGAAGATCAGAGAGTAAAACACCATCCAAGCATACTGCATGAAGATGAATGTTTAGGTGGAATCTTCAATTTTTGTTTTCTGTGTTGGAATGAAATTAATGGGATGATAGCTATGTTTGAATGTGATTAGAGGAATCACCATATGTGTGGTTAGTCACGTTGTTTGGAAAAAAATAACCACACTAATATTGAAAAGGAAAGAGATCTTGGATTTCAACATTGAACAACATAATATATTTTCTTTGATGGGTGGATACATAAGATTATGAGGTTTCATTTCTATTTTTGGAGAAATCAATGGGATGAGTGACCTGTATTGTCATCATCCCGACGCCTCAATTTTCACGTATCCGTACATAAGAGGATTCTTTCCTTTTCTTTGGTTGAAAATCACAAGGGTGATACACTTGGTAAAGGCATAGAGTTGTGTTTGCATGATTGGGGGCGACCGAAAATACTTGCTATCACTCTTGATAATGCAAGTTCTAATAATGGGGCCATTTCTTATTTGAAAAAAAAAACCAAGTATAGGAGGGATACGGTCTTGGAACATGAATTCTTGCATGTTCGATGTTGTGCACACATTCTAAATTTAATTGTGCGTGAGAGATTGAAAGAGTATGAGGAGTCTATTGCGAATGTGAGGGGTGTTGTGAAGTATGTTAAATCCTCCCCTCCAAGGTGGGGTACATTTAAGAAGTGTGTGGTATTGGAAGAGATTAAATGCAAAAGTCATGTTTGCCTAGATGTACCGACTAGGTGGAACTCCACCTATCTTATGTTGGAGAGGGCTGGGAAATTTAGAAAAGCTTTTGATCGGTTGGAGGAAGAAGATATGTGCTTTGTAAGTAGTATTGGAGATGATGATGATGACGATGATGACGATGATGAAGGTGATGTGGTAACTAGGAGAAAGTCAAAGAAGTTAGGGCCTCCCAATGCATCCGATTGGGATAAGGTACGGTTGTTTGAGAAGTTTCTTGCATTATTTCATGATGCAACTTTACGCTTTTCGGGGGGGTGAGTATGTAACTTGCAATACCTTTTTTTCGGAGTTGGTGAATATTAAAAATGCCATTAACATAGAGTGTGAAGAAGGAAGTCCCGTGGTGGGATTAATGGCCTCAAATATGAAGAGAAAGTTTGAAAAGTATTGGGAGAATATGGATAATCAGAATATGCTGTTGTACGTTGGGATTGTTCTTGATCCTCGTTACAAGATGCGATATCTTGACTTTGGGTTGAGAAAAATGTATGCATATGATCAATCAAAAATCATTGATATGAGTTTGAAGGTGAAAAATGCATTTATCCGCATGTATGAGGCATACATCCAAAATGAAGAAGGGAGTTCTCCTCAACGCACAAGTTCCCCACGTGAAGATGCAAGTCCTTCCACAACTCAGTCTACGAATAGACATGCTGCATTGATGGCCCAATTTAAGCAAGAGTTACAGTCAGAAGACTCTTTGGAAAGCAGGTCAGAGGTTAATAGATATCTAGCTGAAAAATGTGAGGATGAAGGTGATAATTTTGACCTACTAAATTGGTGGAAGGTGAATTCAGTTAGATATCGCGTACTTTCAAAGGTTGCACGCGATGTACTTGCAATACCGGTATCTACTGTGGCCTCTGAATCTACATTCAGCACTGCAGGTCGTGTACTTGACCCTTTCCGAAGTAGTTTAAATCCAATGATGGTTGATGCTCTCATATGTGCACAAAATTGGCTCCGTTCTTCCTCTACTCCAATAAGCCTTAGGACTTTAATGGATGAAGTGGAGGAATTTGAGAAGCAGATAGATATGGGTATGTAATCAATTAACTTTGATTTATTTTGTGGTATATTTTGTTTTATCTTCTATATTATTTTAACTTTATTTCATTTGTTTTGTATTAAATTTTTATGGATTGAAGGAGAACTTGTTGGGGAATTGGCTTATTCTGCAGAAGGATCAAATGAAATGGCTACCGAGTCTTAACCCAATGTTGATGTAAGACATGAATTCTGTTTAAAATCTGTATTTTTTTTCCCAGTTTTATTTCTTTCTAGATGTGATTTGTTTGTAAAATCTGCTTCTCTATTATATTTGGACTTTAATACTTGAAAAATTCACAAGTTAAACTCAATAAACATCTTGTTTTATAGTGATTCTGTACATATCAAGGCCTTGTGTCATTAATCCTCTCCTAAAACCATCTTCTCTAGGCCTTGTGTCATTAATTGCTGCACTTTGAAGAAGTGCATGGTAAAAAGACTCAGTTACAGCTTGTCTAAAAGGCTAACTAAAGGTTGATTTATTTTATGTTCACCAATATCATCTTGTTTTGTACCAACTCAAGTGCTGCACCAACTGAGTTGATTTATTTTATAACAGACTAACCTAATGTTTAAAGGTTGATTTTTATTATGTTTACCAATAGGTTAACGCCTTGGTTTTTTACTTTTTTATCTGCAGATCTGTGAATCGTGATCTCAACCTTGATGGAGAAATTGATTGTGAGGAATTTGCTAATAGTTAGGTACTGATTCAACAATTACCTAATTGTATAATTTGTATTTTGTTTTGATGTAATTATGTTAACTTTTAGATGCTACTGTTGGTCTTTTTTTATTTTTTACATAATTTATGCTAGTGTTAGTCTGTTATAGTGCACTGTGCATCAGTGCTTTTGATGTAAATTATTAAATATAACTTCTAATCTTTGATAGTTCTTTTTTTTAAGACTTTTTAATTTTTAGTTTTTAAATATGCTTGCAGGTTTGAATTTTTTAAATATGCTTGCAGATTGCTTGGGAATGGATTTTTATTTTTTTGGCCTTTTAGAATGCAGATTGTAATCATTTGATGTACCATGTATGTAAAGTAAGATACATGAAAATCGATTTTTGCTGTTTTTTTCTCTTGTTAGAAGACCTTTCTTTCCTTTTTTAGGTATATGATAAATATTAAATAGTATATACTATAATTGATTGATCTTTAAATTGTTTGGACGTAGTCACGTATATAGAAATTTTTTATTTTTTTGGTAGTAAAATATTTTATTCAAATTTATTGTATATAGATAATTTTTTTAATGGTTATTTTTATTTTTCTTTCTAAGTATTTTTTTGGTATTTTGGGCTTCAAATTAGATAAATTGTTAGTGGATTTTAACTGTTGGGCCGAAATTGATGTAAGAAAAAAATTGGGCCATTGGCCCATTTGGAGTCCGGTCGGACCAATTGGACCGACCGAACCGGACCGTCCCGAATGGGACCGGACTGCCCGGTTCCATTGAGATTCGGTCCGGTCCAGGGTAGGGAATCCCTGGACCGAATAGGTCCGGTCCGGTCCATCAAACCCCCCGGAACCGGACCGGACCGGACCGATCTCCCCCCTAGTTTTACCAACCCAAATTATTATGAAGGCCAAACAAATGAGGATAACCCGGATCATCTATTGCGTACTTCTGATATGTCATCTACGGCAGCACAAGCCATGCTTCAACCAAGGAATCTATCGCACAACCTATGTGGGCACATAGAAATGCGAATTGAAACTTGTAATATTTTCCATTGTATTGTATTTCTATTTTTGTACGTGTCCAACATGTTTTGGAAATTAGAAGCTTTATGTCATTATATATAAGTATTTTTTATTAGCGAACCTACTAAATTAGAAATGCAAGCTCTGGAAGTTGGGTGAATTTTTTATGAAGAAGATCAAATATTAGCTTTTATCGCTTTTATGAGCACACTGACAGTAAAAAATTGATAATGGCCGGAGCATGAGAATATCGTCTTCATAATTGAAATAAAATGATTTTTTTTATAAGTTTGTAAAAATAATTTCCGTACTCGAAGAATTTTAAATGAACAATCTGTTGGCATAATTTGGGAATTTTTCATTAAATAAGTATTGTGTGGAAAAAATATTTATTACAATAAATATTTATTATAATTTATATATTTTTAATTAATAAAGTTTTGGAGTGAAAAAAGGTGAAATAACTCACCTGCAGGTTGTGATTATAATATATAGCCAAAGTTGGGAACAAAATGGGGAAATGAGAATATTGTAGGAATAATTAGTTGGTATTATATATATTTTTTTATCAATTTTGATTTAAATAAACTTCTCTAAAAAAAAAAGCTTGTGAAAAATTAATTTTTAAAGTTGTTGGGAATTAATTTATGATAATAATTGTGTTTATAAATACAATATATAAATAAAATCAACATTTCACCATCATTACTAATAAAATCAATCATTAATGGGACCTACATGTACATTTTTCAACTTCTTACTCAAAAGTCAACAACTCAACATCCTTCATACACCTAAACATATCAAACTCATCTTAGTGGGACCCACAAACCCACTCAATCTCTACTTACAACTATTCACAACTCTTCTCAACTATCTTCAACACCCAAATGCAACCTTAGAATATATCTAGTACCAGTACTACCACATGATTAGTCTCACATAAAGTTTATTGAAGAAATAGAAGAACATGAAATAAATAAAATGCATCTTTTTTATTTCTTTTTGCCGTTTGTGTCTTTTGATGAATATATGAATTAAATATATAGAGGAATATATGAAATTTTGTCCATCAAATAACTGTTCAATGATAGTTAAAAAAAACATAATTAAGAAAAAGGGTGGGAATTGTTTATTATTTGGGTATATAAGATTTGGGAATCATTTAAATAAGTAGTGGTTTTTAGTTTCAATTTGTTACTAGATATAAAAACTTACAAATACTCTTAAATAATTATAAGTTTCAGATTCAAGAATGGAATGAAAAAAAAAAGTTAAAAAGTTTGTTGGTACATACATGAAAAGAATAAAAATGTAAGTCTAACAATGGCACAAGGTCACGACAAATTAATGCACAATCTAGTATTGAAACGTTTAGATTTAAAAAAAGAAAATGCTATGCTTTGACATTGTAACATACTTAGGACTGCTCATCTGGATTGGGTTTTACCCGGCTTGGACTGGAACCTGGATAACCGGGTTCCCGGTTATGGTTTTTGGCCCGGATTTGATCCGGGCCGAAACCTGGATTCGTAAACCCGAGTGAACCCGGGCAAGGTACCGAGTTTTAAACTCGGAACCCAGGTTTAAAACCTGGTACCCATGTTTCTTCAAAAGTCTGAAAATGCCTAACTTAAAGACGCCACAGACTCGTTCTCTCTCTCTCTCTCTCTCTCTCTCTCTCTCTCTCTCTCACCCACATCAAAGGTCCGAAACCGTAGCCTCCTCTGCCGATAAAAGTTCGACTCCGTCATCTTCAGCCTTGTGCGCCAATTGAAGTTAGTTCTTCTCCTTCTCTTTCTCTTTGGTTTGTGCTTTTCATTCTATCTTTTGATATATCCACTACTTATAGCTGGGTCGATACTTCATATTGATATTGGAAGGATGTTTGGGTTATTACATGAACTTGGTTTGGGTTCAATTTACCCGTTTGATGAGGGATGTGTTTTTTGTATCTTGTTCTTTAGGAATCTAGGATACACGATTCTCCAAAAATTTCTCCCTGATCTATCTTTTTTTTTTTTTTTTTTTTTTCTCTATTCAAAAGGAAGTTAATTGTTGCTTGCCTTTTGGAGAATTTTAAATTGCAAATTCTGCTTGTTTAAGGGTTACTGAGTGTTATAAAAGAAATTTTAATGCAAAAGCTACCAATTGTTTGTGAAAATTTCTTAACAAAAATAGTATTATGTAGATAGTTGTTTTTCAGTTTTTTATTTAACTATAAATTACTTTATTAAGGGATTTTTCTTCTTATTAAGGCTATAGTTGTTATGGTGGTTGCTGGAAAATAAATCACCATACCAAAGACATGGAACATAACTATTTGGTATGTAAATCCAAAATCTATTCTAATCTTCTGATTTTAGTGTCAAATTTGACATTCAGTTTGATACAATGTTGTATTTTCTGGGAAACAACTTTTAAGATTTTGCTAGAAAAAAATTTTGTTCTTTTACCAGAGAGTCTACCTTCTCTACTTGTATCAAATTCTTAAGTTTTTTCTGGATTCATTTTTTCTTCTTTAGCCAAAATAGAACTATTTTGGGTGGAGCTTGGTATTAAAAATATTTCATATTCTTTTGGTAAACACTTAGGTATGATCGATGATATGTAATTAGTAAGGTGGTATGCTACTCTAGACTTCGTAAACTTCTTGTATATGTTGATTCATTGCTTTTCCAACCCCTATGAGCCATCTCACTTTTCTTTTATATAGAAGATTGAATGACTCACTCGCTAGCCAAGCTCATGGAACTGTTCATGTTTGGCTACTCAAGGGGGTTGCTTAAAGTAGACATGATCTTCTACACCTTGCATAAGTTAGTAAAATGGTAGAGATACTCGCTCTTTCCTCAATTTGTAAAGGAACAGAATGGGGTTGACAACAGTAGGCTAGTTAGTTTATATTTGCAAAGCAGATTAGTAGAGAAATAGAAAAGGTCAGTTTGTGAACTTCTTTAGAAAATTAATGTTGTCATTTAAATTATTTTAACAGTTTGATAATATATCATTGTACTACCTGTTTACTTATGGTGAATTCGAACTTACACCTGTTTACACAAAGTCACTGCATATAGCCCCAACAATCAACATCAAAGTCTAAGGCTAGGTCTGTTTCACTTAGGGTCAAGGATAGCATTATTTAACTCACGAGGGGATGAACGTCGATACTTAGAGAGAGAAGCTCTCCCCTCTCTCTAGAGAAAAAGCTAATCTGATACTATCCTAGAGGGAGGTGGGAGCCTCGGCTCCTCCCTCCCTCCCTACTCTTTTTAGTTTCTTGCCTTTAGTTTATTTCCTCTTCTTTTCTTCCAGTTTCGCCTTTTTTTTTTTCCTGTTTGGTTAATTTTCAGTTGGCACTTGCGGTTATGGTGGCTTAGCTCTTGGTCCCTAGTTACAGCGCCATCTCGAAGCGAGGATCATCTGTAAAGGTCCCGAGAGCAACCTTGAAGCGAGTTGGCTCATTGTAGAGGAGACACACACTGACGCTGGTGGTCTCGCCGAGGTTGGTGGATCTAGATGGATGAGAGGCTGGCTACCCTGTTTTGTTGATGCAAGGCTGACGACAATGGACTAAGGTGCGGTGAGGCTACGGCGGGGCGGCTCGTCGGCAAGAGGCACGTTGCTCTATTTTGTAACAGAGTGTTGGTGGTACGAGCAGCGGAGTCATGGGCTATTGGCCTTCTTTCTCTCTGGTTTTGGCCGTCGGTTTGCCAGGCATAAATCTGGGCCTCGTGGTGCTTCCCATGCCTTGTGGTGATGGTCGGCGCAGCAGTTTGTGCTGCACAGTAACAGAGAAGAAAGAAGGGGGCAGCGGGTATTAGAGATGAAACCCTAGCCGGGCCCACGTGTTACCTTAGTTTATGTGCCTCTTTTTGTAATTTTGTGCTCTTATGTTTTAATGCTTTATGCTTAATGTAGTAATGTAGTTAGGTTAAATAAAAAGTAATAGTCTATTGGGCCTTGGTCCATAGCAGGCTTGTCCCTCTTCTCCTTTGGAGAATGAGAGTTTCCCCCTCACCTCCTTTGGAGGTTGAGGTTTATTCTCCCGCTCTTTCTTGGAGGGTGGGGTCCTGGAAGTTTTTTCTCTGACAAGGCGAGATGGACACATCTGTTGTTTACAGAGGCTGGCATCTCAAAAGGCCTTGTCTCTAAAGAGTTTATTGAAAGTTCTAGACAATGTCCGCCACAAAGGATTTTGTGTGCGGGGAAGCTCCAAACAGATGATTAGTTTGGCTTGTAATCAAGGTTTTTCTGTTTTATCAATCACAGCTGTAACTTCCGTCTTGAATGGAATTGAAGTCTATTTTCAAAAAAAAAAAAAAAAAAAAAAAAAAAAAAAAAGGTCTGTTTCACTTAGGGTTTCTTTTCTGGGTTTATATTTTATAGTTGTATGTGTGTGCACGAGCTCTTGGGTGCTTTAGGTTAGCTGTAAGTTTGATATCTATTGATTTTGTTTGGACTTAGAGAAAATGTAGGATTTCCGAGTTTGATTTGCAAATATATGTTGTCTATGCACGTGCCTTCAATTTGGAAAAGAAGTAAGATTGTTTGTATTTTTTTGGGCTGTAAAGGCATACTTGTGGAGAAATATTCAAGTTGGAACAGAGATATGAGAACATCATTTATATCCATGAGAAATGATACACTCACATTAATTTGCACAACAACTTCCACATTCATAAAAAAAAAAACTGAAAAGTTATTAGTGTTGCGTGGACAAAAGGTACTAATATAATTTCTATTTCGATTTTAAAATTATATATATTATCTATATTATAAAAAAATAAAAAATGTGATTAATTAACTTCTTTTTATACATCTATTTATATAATCAAATACTTTATTTTCTCTTGTCAATCCCACTAATTTCCCTCTTTCAAATTAGTCTCACTCTTTCACACTTCAAAAATTAGTTTTGCTGATCTTCCACACTCTCCCAGTTTCCCTCTTTCAAATCCCTTAATAATAGTATTGCAGCTTCAAGTCCCTAATTAGTAATTTTGTTGCATGCTTCGGATTTTATTTTCCTTTTCAATAATTGCCGTTAACTGGAGTCCCACTCTTCCTTAACTATAGAGTCCCACGTTTCAATTTTTCTTCCTGAACGTTTCTTATACACTCTCATTTCAGGTTCAGATGGAATAAGCTTCTAAATTAATGATGTTATAACTTTGTTTATATATATATATTCGGTTATTTGTTTGCTGTGTTTGATTTTTTATTCTACTATGGTTATTACTCAATAACAGATGGAAGAAGATTCTGTGAATTGTAATGTCGGTACAACTCCAGGGGTTGGTAGTGACTCCTTTTCTCTTTCAGTTGATGTGGAGGAGCATGAGAATCTTCCAACTCCTTCATACACATATACACAACAACCTACCCATTCCATCCCACCTTTACCCAAAAAATCCAAGAAAACACCTAGTAACCAATCGGTGGTTTGGGAACATTTTGAGAAAGTGCTACCTATTGACCCCAATAACCCAAAAGCTAAGTGCAATCATTGTGGTAAGCAGTATAGTTGCTACTATAGGAATGACACTTCTTCTATGAATCACCACCTTTATAATGTATGTGAAAATTCCCCTCTTAGGATTAAAGGAGTTGGAAAAAGTAAATCCTCTAGTGGTAAAAGGGATGCGGATGGAAGAGTATGTAGCCCACAAGGTGTAGCAAAGTATGACGCTGAAAAACTTAGAGTGTCAACCGCTAAGTTTTTTATTAGGTATGAATTACCTTTTAGGCTAGTGGAGCACTTGGGGCTTATTGAGTACGTGGCTGATTTAGAGCCTCGATTTACATTGCCATCCCGACTCACTCTAAAAAGAGATTGTATTAAACTGTATAACAAAGAGAAGATACAGCTAAAGAAATTATTAGATGGTCAAAGAATTTGTCTAACCACTGATACCTAGACATCGGTGCAAAACATGAACTACATGTGCATTACTGCACATTTTATTGATTGCAATTAGAGATTGCATAAGAAAATAATAAAATTTTGCCAAATTCCCAATCATAGGGGCAAAACTATTGGGAGGGTGTTAGACTTGGGGTTGCATGATTGGGAGATTAATAAGATTTTGAGCATCACAGTTGATAACGTCTCCTCTAATGATGTTGCTGTTAATTACATGGAGTTTAGATCAGAACTAGATAGGTATTTTTCGGAGGGATGTGCACCAAAATCACTCAGTTTTGATATCTTGGATTGGTGGAGAGTTAATGCCGCCCATTATCCTGCTCTTGCTGAGGTAGCACGTGATATGTTAGCCACCCCCATTTCCACTATTGCCCCGAAGTCTGCATTCAGCACTGGAGGACTCATCTTGGATCCTTTTAGGAGTTCATTATCTCCAGAGACTGTCGAAGCTCTCATTTGCACCCAAAATTGGTTAAGGACCAAACCTGTCGACATCCGGGAATTGGAAGAATACATAGAGTTGATGGACCTTGAAGGTAAGTTTGAAACTTGAAATACTTTTTTAATATCTATCTAACTTGGTTTATTATATATCTAGCTCTGTTTTTTTAATATTTTTTTTAGATGATTATCTAGCTTTATCTTCACAGTAGGCTATTGTGGATCAGCCTTCCCAATCATGTTGAAAAGTGAAACTTTTCTTTGTTCTGTTTATCTATTAATTAATTCTCAGTACTGAAGATATATATGTGAATAATGTTGTGGACAAAAATATATTGAGGTTACATCAGTTTAAGAATTTGTGTTCTTAAATTTGCAGGGCCTTAATTGTGAATATTGGGGATATGATGGAGAGCTGGACTAATTGTTTATTCGGGTAGTTTATCATTCTGTTAACTTGCTATTCTTGAATGGTTTGATATTGATGATTATTATATGTTGATGTCTGTTTGCTTTTCCACTTCAAAATTTGATGCTAAAATTGACTTTTACGTCAAACCAAATCCCAAATGTGTCCCCAGGTATTAATGAGACACCTGTGTATTAATGGTCATATAGAAAAATTATAAGCATGTATATAGTTGGGTGGGTATGACTTGTGAAGCAAAAATTAATTTGATGCTTTGTGGTGCATAAAGTGGAAACTGTCTAGAATGCTGAAAGACTTTTTAACTAGCCATTATACACAACTCTGTTGAAGAATCACAGAGGGTCTGCTTTTTATCATTAATTTTCTTTTTTGATTGCTCTTGGACTATGAGGGTGTCCCATTGGAAGGGGAGAGACCAGAATTTGGAATCCTCTACCTGAACATGGTTACAAAGGCTCCATTGAAAAGGGTCTGGGTTGAGCTATTTCAGTCAATTGGCAATTATTCAATGTTGTGCAGCTTCATTCAGTGGGAAAACACAAAGCACACATGCGTACAAAGAGACAAGATAATAGCTGGCACAACATTTAGGCTCATGAGACTTTGAGTTTAACCGACGAGTGAACTTGTTCTCAAAGGCAGAAAGAGCATTCATTAGGCTTGTATGGAGGATGCATAATTATGATATTTATTATGATCTTTCTTTTTAACTTTAGGCTTCTTTGATTGTTGTTTACAGTGCATCATTTCATTTCTTTTCTTTCTTAGTCTCCCATTCTTGCTAACAAAATTTAGAATAAAAAATTATAATTCTTGAACACCAACAACAGCTCAGATGCATTGTAGGTTGACTTATTGTCATTGTTATCTTATGTATGATTTTGAATTTTTATATGATCTTACCTTGATTTCAGAGTGGCCCACCTTTCATTCAGTAGTAGTCATGGAAACCCATTAATGTCTTTTCTTTAATTCTTGTTTTGCAGTCTGATGGATTGTCATATGTTGTTACTCGTGGTCCTCTTCACTGGATTCAAGCATATTTTAAGCATTACTTTTGGCTAGTTGTATTCTGGATGTGTTTTTCCAGATTTATTTTGTCATTTTGTTTGTTAGTCAAGTGGATGCTTGTAACTTTTGTAGCATTACATCATTTCTATGGTTGGTTTGGATCTTGATAATTGTTGTAAAAATGGCAAAATGTGATCAATTTATAGTCATAATCACATAATCAGAGTGGCTACAATCTGACACTGGTTTAAAAAAAAATACAAATCGGGTTCACATCAGAGTTCAGGAAAGGGTCTGACCCGGGTTAACCCGGGCTGGGTTCCGGCCCAGATTTGAGACCTGGGTTCCCGGGTTGGAACCCGGATGAACAGTCCTAAACATACTGCTATCACTTTTGTGGAGAAAAAAAGGAATAACTCTATATACTTTTAACTCAATCATATTCAGATGTCATTTACCTTGCAATGCCTAAATTTTTCTTCTCTTTTTTATTGATAGGGATGAGTTAGAATTTATCCAAAATATCATTCGGTGGGTGGACTCAAGAATAGTAAACCAAACACCTTTAAGTGTTGCCAAGTATCCAATTGGAATAGAGTCTTGTATATAAGATATTTATCAGCATTTAAGCATTGGAATGAATGATATTATACGCGTGGTAGGGATATTTGGAACCGGTGGAATTAGTAATTTCAAAAGATATTTATAACATGATTTCTTCTCAATTTGAAAGAAGTTGTTTCTTAAGAAATATTAGGAAAACTTCAAAAGAAGAGGGAGGTCTAGTTCAGCTACAAAATACACTTCTATCCAAGATCTTAGGAACAATATCGAATATTAAAGATGTTGATAGAGGAGTCAATGTGATTCGGGATACACTTCGCTCAAAAAGGGTTCTACTAGTTCTTGATGATGTGGATGACTTGGTCCAACTAGAGGAGATCGAGCTTGGTTTGGTTCAGGAAGTAGAATTCTCATAATAACAAGGGATCAACAATGATTAGAAGTCTTTGAAGTTAATACAAAATACTAGGTGATGATTTTGAATGACGTTGAAGCTCTTTGGCTCTTTAGCTTGCATGCTTTCAAGAAAGATGAAATACTTGAAGATTATCATGCGAAACTCTCTAAACAAGTAATAAAATATGCTCAAGGTCTTCCATTAGCTTTAACAGTGTTAGGTTTGGATCTAAAAGGTCAAAGTATACATCAATGGATAAATGCATTGGATAAGTATAAAAACATTCCCAACAGTGATATTCATAAAGTCTTAGTGAGTTATGAAGGATTGCATCACACTGAGAGGGAAATGTTCCTTGATATTGCATTTTTCTTCAAAGGAGAACCTTTGGCTAAGGTCATGGAAATATTTGATAGTTGTGGTTTTTCTCCTGTTCATGGAATCAAGAGGCTTATAGATAAGTGTCTTATTACTATTGAATGGAGTGATGAATATGTTTGGATGCATGACTTGCTACAAGATATGGGATGAGAAATTGTTCAACTAGAATCACCCAAAGAACCTAGCAAACGTAGTAGGCTGTGGTTTCATGGGGATAGCCATGAAGTGTTGGAAGAAAGTACGGTAAGAGTAAAAAAAGAATATCTTGGGTTTCACATTTGTTTCCTTTTCCAAAAGTGAAACCTAGTGGATTATTTTTTTCTTTTTAAAGAAAATATAAATCGTATGAATTTTTACCTAAGTGAGTATATATACAAAAAGGTAATCCCATAAACTGACGTAACTTGATGTGGTTCGTCAGATTATAAAGTTACTTTTATTGTAAAGTAGATCTAATTTATCAGATGAAGATACATTAGTTTGTGGGATTGTTTTTGTGTAATTCTTTTGTAGATGTAGCAGTGCTCATATATATACATATCCTTTAAATTATTTATATGAATTTGTAGATATATATAGAATTCGTATATTAATAATTAAAATGAGTCAATAAAAGTACAAAATCTAGATGTCCTTTTTTGGTTCCAAATATCCTATATTTTCTTATTTCATGTCTACTATCTTCTCAAGCTAGCATGCTTGTTTTATTGAAAGTTGTAGGAAAGTTTGTAAGTTGGTAAAAAGACAAATCCTTTGTAAGATAAATACTACTTATTTTTAAAATATATTATAGAAAAATAGTGTGTAATATTAATTGATAAGTACAGAGTGCTATTTTTAGTAAACTACCTTAAGTGACTTTATGCACTTACAATAGGGGCCAAACAAAATTAAAGGCATATTGTTATATTTACCTGAAGGCGATGAGGAGATAAGCTTGCATCCAGAAGCATTTCTACATATGAAAAGACTTAAGAGTTTTTCTTGTGCACCCAATTATCTCTCCGACAAGTTAAGAGTCATTGATTAGTATAACTATCATTTACCATATTTGCCACGTAATTTTCAAGGGAAGAATCTCATTATTTTGAGAATGCATGATAGCTTCGTAAAGGGGTTAGGGGATGGATTCAAGCCTAAGGTATGTACACAATTATAATCAACACTTTTTTTTTCTTTGAAATCTGTAGTAAATTCCATTAAACTTTTCCTCTTTTCTTTTACAGAATTTGACGATTATGGAATTTGAAGATTGTAAATTCATAAAAAAGATTCCGGATCTTTCAAGCATCTCAAATTTGAATGAATTGTTTGTCAGATATTGTACAAGATTAGTTGAGGTGCATGATTCCTTTGGATCTCTGGAAAATCTTTCTATGTTGGATTTCACTGGATGCTCTAAACTCCAAATCCTTCCAAGAAGCCTCAATTTGAGATCTTTATGCTTTCTTCTTCTTTGTAATTGCTCAAGTCTCTGTTATCTTCCTGAAATCGAGTGCAAAATGGAATCTTTGTATACATTGTCTCTAGATGGCATCACAATAGAAGAACTACCTTTAGCCATCGAGAACTTCATTGGACTTGGGGAATTATATCTATGGGATTGCAAAAACCTTATGCATCTCCCAATTGCTTGCGTTCGGTTGCAACATTTAAGGCTACTCGAGATTGGGGGTTGTCCGAAACTTGTAAAGAAGATGAGGGATGATGGGCTATCCCTTTTGGCTATTAAGTCTACAAAAATGAAAGAGGAGATATCATTACATGAAGAATGACTTCATGAATTGGTGCCTCCAACGAATTCAAGCAATGGGAGCACTGCATTACAAGTACCGAATCTTCAAATTTGTTGTTCCCAATCAGAAACAAATTTCTTTCCAATATCTATTTATTGGACAGACTAGCTAGGCAAAACACATTTGAGCTCAGTTCTCCTCTGTTTTTAACTTGAAGGATCCGAACGTACTGCAGGGACCCTCACAAGATTGCGAGTCTTCAGAATCTTCTGAAAAATTGTTTCAGATTGTGTACCCTTTATACCTTATATATATGGATAATACTTTATCCACATAAAAAAGCCACCGGTGGTGTCCATTTTCTAGTCGGGATGGCTAGGCTCAGGGGACTACGGATTTTGGGTCCAGTTACCAGCCCATTACAGCTATTACGAATGGTGGGCAGGAATGCATGCACCCAAGCTCATACTTGTTCCATGACACTACTGAGCTCTCCCAGCTTTGCCACCTGATGCATCTTGTTATGGGGCTGTAGTGATGGGCTTCAATATGGGTCAAGAAGTTTGGAGTGACACCAACTGTTTTAAGCTCACCAAACAAACGAACAATGGGCTAGACTCAACTGTTAGTACATGTATATGGATTTGTACTCCAATGAGTTTGTGTAGCACAACCCACTATTTGGGAGGATGCCGCCGGTTCTAGACTCGGGTAGCGATGCATTTGGTTTCTTCATATCCCTACTTCTATTAAATAAATCCCCCCATTTTGATTTTTCAAACTGTCTATTCAACATTGAGGTATGTTTTCCTTGTTTGGTTGTTTGTTTTCTCTTGGGGGGCAAACATAGGCAGATGCTGAATAGCGTATTGTATTGTTTTTGTTAAGCTTATGCAGGATTTTAACCTTTTTGGACTATAGATGAGCAATGGTTAGATTGTAAGAGTCTGTAAAGCAATCCTGTAATATCTTGTTGAGTCACTTATAACTAGATTCTCTTTTTCAATCAATTATCTTTAAGAAAATTCACTGTTGAGTTACCCTGAAAATCTTAAGAGGATCCTATTGAGGTTAAATATGTATTGCTTATTTGGTAGATATCAAATTCCAAATATTATTAAGACTTATTCTATTGAGCCAAAAGCAACCCCTCAAAAATTAATATGCTAGAGAAAAACATTTGCTCACTTGGGGAAGGGAGATTTGAGATGCAAAATGTATCCATAAATAGCATTCATACATCTTTTATGCTATTAAGGTGCTATTTTCCCAAGGAGAAAGTGTGAGGAGTCTAGTCCAATTCTGCGTGTTTCTTTCATACATTAGCCTAGCCCAATGCCTTGATCGTCTTTCGGCTCCATATTGATGTGTCATGATCAAATCTCACCTTCCATGTAGGCTAATAGTGCAAATTTTGCTTCATCCAAGTGTCCTGCGTGAAGATGGACAAATAATTTAACATTTTATTATATTTTATTTTTTATGGTAAGTCAAGTAGCACCCATATATGCAATTTTTAGCTCACCAAGTACGTGCATGCGTAAAATACAAATAATTGTTGCTATTGATGCTAGAATGACACTTAACAGTTAACTCTAGCATTTGACTGAGAACAAGTTAGTGCAGGGTTACCTAACTATTTCAGATAGTTTCAATAGGTTTAGTACTTGTGCTAGTATATGTATGGTTTTGGTTTGAGTTTTGCAGCATTTGTGTACTCTACAAGACCTATTTTTCATTATTTTTGCTAATGATATGGTCACTTTGTATATGTAATTCTGGCTATTTAGTCTATGTGGTAAATTCCTTTCAATTTTTTTGTCTTTTTTAGCCAAATGTAACAACTATAACTCAAAATTGGTATTCTTATGATTTTGCGGTTATTGGGGTTATTTTAAGGAATGAAAAATGTAATGTCTTATTTGCTTTGAGTCTAGAAGGAATTTGGGCTGTTTGAAGTAGATGATATAAAGGCTTTGACTGCTTCAAGGGGTCTTTAAATGATCTTGACTTTAAGTTTGTCAAGTTTGCTATTGGAAGGGGATTCATTGTCAGTTATTAGGGCTATTGGTTCTAAAGAACCTAATATTTCAAGCCAAGAGAATTTGATTTCTAAAATTCATAGTCTCGTTTCTCGATTTGCAGTGTATGATGTAATTCATATTGGTAGACAAGGAAATGAAGCAGCTCATTTACTTGCAAGGCATACTCACTTTGTGGATGCTTTGTGGATGATACTATTCAATGATGGCATCAATGTCCAGATTTTATTTTTTCATTCTAGAGTCTTGCTTGATTCTAATTTGTAATTGTATGGTATTAACTTTGTTATTGGTTCTATTGATATGAATGCCAATGGGTTCATTTTTTTTTAATAAAAAAAATGGTATTCTTCAAAATTTGCTAGCTTATTTTGTTAAACATTTATAATTTTCGTATTGCAGGGGCATCCTAAGCACCATTGATTTGGCATAATCTTTGTGGGAAACAGGATTCCAAATTCAATTATGTTAGGTCAAATCATGTAATGTGTTCAGAACGTGTCAGGTTGGGCTACTTTGTTGGAGAATTTTGGAGGATAGAGGGAGACAACCTACGTGTTAAACTTATTTGCACTTCAAAATCGGCATTCTTCAAAGCTTTTAGAATCCATATGATACAAAAGCATGAAGATCAGAGAGTAAAACATCATCCAAGCATGCTGCATGAAGATGAATGTTTAGGTGGAATCTTCAATTTTTTTTTTTTTTTTTTTTTTTTTCTGTGTTGGAATGAAATTAATGGGATGCTAGCTATGTTTGAATGTCCACCATATGTGTGGTTGGTCACATTGTTTGGAAAAAAATAACCACAGTAATATTGAAAAGGAAAGAGATTCTTGGATTTTAATATTAAACAACATAATATATTTTCTTTGATGGGTGGATACATAAGATTATGAGGTTTCATTTCTATTTTTGGAGAAATCAAACCATGTATCGAGAATAGGAATTGAGTAGTCATGATACACAACATTTTAATAGGTTCAAATACCATACCAAGCTACAGTAACTAAAAAAACTTATAAATTCATGACCTTTTGAAGGTCAAACTAATTTAACATTAACTAGACAGTTTTTTTTTTTTTTTAATTTTTTTTTCTTTTTTAACTAATGTATACTTTTTAACGTTAACATTAATAGAAGGGAGATTTGAGTGTTGCTACATAAACACGTGGCCAAACACTTTTATACTTATTTTTAAAAAGAGTACTGTTGCTACATTTATAAAAAAAAAAAAATATGCAAAAAATAATTTCATAAATTCACGTAATTTTATCTGATTTATTAAATTTATTTTATAATATAAATAATTATATAATTTAATGAATACCAATTTATAATAAAATTATTTTGAAAAAATATGTTTAATTATAATAATACTTATCAAATATATGAAACATCCTATTGGGTACTCCCACGTCAAAGTCACAAAGGTACGTACCATCTATATTATGCGTTATGTTATGTATAAGTAAAATCGTGTATTAATCTGTGTATTAATACTAATTTTTTTATATTTAAAATTTAAATTAAAACTATTTTTAAGAAAATTTATTTTTTGACTAATTATATTAAATTAATACATATATTAATATATAATTATACTTATAACTAGATTTTTTCTTACATTATTCAACTTCAAGTTGTCTGCCTCTGATGCGTCCAATGGTGGGATTCTAGCAAACTATGGTACATGTATATGTATGTGTATATATATATGTATGTTTTAATTTTTATATTGCTGTACACCATCCAAAAATAAAATCAAACAGAATATATTGTTGTCTTCAATAGCTAACCTCGTCTTCGCCTCCCCAATACAACAACGTCGTATCCATGCCATCGCACGAGTCATGCCTTCCGTTTTAGTTAAATCGGACGGCTAGAAACATCCCAAACATTTCCATGTACGTATGAATGATATACGTTAGAAAAAAGCGAAAGAATCTCCGGGGAACACGCAAAAGAGGCCAAAAAATCAAGAGGGAGATCGGGGCGTGGAGCCCAAGCGTACCAAGTTGCGCTATTATCTAATATTTCTTTTAGCATCAGTGATATGGTTTGTCGCCACGTGTTTATGAGGAGGATGGTCTAACACATGTCGATTTCTGGTTGTAGGTTCACAGCTCAGCAGGCTATCAAGTTGGCGGAGAGCGATGTGTCGAGGGACTTTTCTTTATTTGGAGAAAGGAAAGAGATAATGAAAAACATAAAGGGCGATAATGACATCCTACGGCGTGTCGTTCGCACGCGTCCCATGGAAAGCTGGTCATCCTACGTTGATTAAAAATGATTGAATGCGGGGAGAGAGAGTGGGCTGTAACAGCTGGTTGGACTTGGCTACCACACAAGTTGCTAAAGTTGGTGTCTGAAAGGAATATAATTCAAGAAAATATCTAAAAGCATTCTGTATGAAGCATGGACCGCGGAGAAGTTTTTGAGTATGAGCACGTGCCATGACAAGATTGAGGGGGAGCGAGGGATGGGAATTTGAAGAGGAAAGATGGAGAGGAAAGATTGGTCCACGTGACAAGAAGTTCTATCGAAAGAAGTTGCCAACAAGTTTGTCGTTTTTCTTTTAATTTTTCCCTTCTTTTTTCAATATTGATGGCGCAACGCACGTGGCATTGTTTTGCCCATCAATTTCCGGATATAATTTGGCCCCAAAAGGCATACTTTCTTGTAGTCCTTACTGTTCATTAGCCTAATTTCATACACTGTAACTTCTTCCATGGCCTTGCAACCAGCTCTTTCACGGGTTTATGATGTGTTCTTGAGTTTTAGAGGTGAAGATGTTCGACATAACTTTATTTCTCACCTATATGACGCTTTGCGTAGAAGGGGAATCAATACTTACATTGATGAGCACCTTGAAAGAGGAAAGGAAATTTCACCAGTACTTCTCAAAGCTATTGAGGAGTCAAGGATTTCGATTATCGTTCTTTCTCAAAACTATGCATCATCCACGTGGTGTTTGGAGGAGCTGATGAAGATTCTGGAGTGCAGAGAAATGAAACAACAAATAGTTCTACCGGTGTTTTACAAAGTGCATCCATCGATAGTGCGGAGACAAAAGAAAAGTTATGGAGAGACATTGGCCAACTACAAAGACAAGTTGAATGATGATACGAAGGTGGATAGCTGGAAGGCTGCGCTAAAGGAAGTGGCCAATTTGTCTGGGTTCCATTTAAAGAAGGATGGGTATTTGATTTTTGAATATTTATTTTATATCCTCATACATTTTAGATGCATACACATGCGTGTATATGTATGTTTGTGTGTGTGTGTGTATGTATATATATATATATGCATGTATGTATGTATATTAATTGATCTAATACTCCTATTGTTTGTTAATCTTTTTGATCTCGATCTGTTTATTTTTGTGCCTTTTTCTTATGTCCTTATAAAATGGTAATTAATTAATTCTATTAAAAGGATCGTGTTAGTGAAATAATGTTTTACATGATTATTAGTAATGGTTCTAATGATATTAATTAATGCTTCTATGTTTAATAATGTCGTAACAAGTATAACCGTTGATAATTCTTCTCGTTTGAATTGATAGGAATGAATCTGAATTTATCCATAGCATCATTCAACTGGTGGACTCAAAAATAGTAAATCAAACATACTTTGAGGTTGCCAATCATCCAATTGGAGTGGTGTCTCGTGTGCAGCATGTATATTCCCTTTTAAGCATCGGAGAGAATGATATTGTACATATGGTAGGGATCTTTGGAGTCGGGGGAATTGGAAAGACAACTATTGCCAAAGAGGTATATAATATAATTTCTTCTAAATTTGAAGGTAGTTGTTTCTTGAAAAACATTAGAGAAACTTCAAAGAGTGAGTATGGTTTGGTTCAATTGCAAGAGACTCTTCTTTCTCATATCCTAGGAGCATCTTCGGTATGTAATATTGGCCACGTCGACAAAGGAATCAATGTGATAAAGAATAAACTTTGTTATAAAAGAGTTCTTCTAATTCTTGATGATGTGGATGATTGGGAACAATTGAAAGCTTTGGCCGGAAATCGTGATTGGTTCGGTTCTGGAAGTAGAATCATTATAACAACAAGGGATAAAAATCTACTGAGTAACTATGAAGTTGATGCAACATATGAAGTGGAGAAATTGAACCATTATGAAGCTCTAGAGCTATTTAGTTTGTGTGCCTTTAAAAGAAAAAAACCACTTGATAACTACGTGGAACTTACACAACGTATAATACGTTATGCTGGGGGCCTTCCTCTAGCTTTGGAAGTGCTTGGTTTGGATCTACATGGTAGAAGTATACATGAATGGGAAAGTGCTTTGGAAGAGTACAAACGAAGTCCTCACGAGAAGATTCAAAAAATACTTAGAATGAGCTATGATGGTTTGCGTGAAAGTGAGAGGAAGATTTTTCTTGACATTGCATGTTTCTTTAAGGGAGAGAATGTAGATTATGTTGTGAAAATATTTGATAGTTGTGGTTTAAGTCCAAATATTGGAATAAAAAAACTGATGGATAAGTGTCTCATTACCATTGATGATTGTAATAAATTTGAGATGCATGACTTGCTACAAGTTATGGGTAGAGAAATTGTTCGAGAAGAATCACCAAAAGAGCCCGGTGGACGCAGTAGATTGTGGAATCATGAAGATATTCGTCATGTACTTGAAGAAAATACGGTAAGAATAACTTTCAAAAATGATTTTAGTTTACGCATGTTCGGTAATTTACAAGAAAATACGAGTTTTTTACAACCAAAAACTTTGTCCACAAAAGTCATTTATGTTGCAATGGAACCAATTAGAAAAATGTTGATTCTTCTTATAACTATTTTCAAGTAAATGGTGATGAAGAAATGCATTTGTAAGTGCATATATATACTGGCTGTCCATTGAACTATATATTATAATTCTAGCAATTACCAAACTATTATATAGAGGATTTAATGCTTTACTGTATTGTGTTACCATGCAGGGAACAAACCAAATTGAAGGCATACTGATAGATTTACCTAAAACAGACATCATATGCTTGAGTTCGGAGGCATTCATGAAGATGAAAAACCTAAGATATTTCATAAATCATAATGCACGCTTCTCTGGAAGTCCTAACTATCTTTCTAACGAGTTAAGAGTGCTTAATTGGGTGGAATATCCTTCACAATCGTTGCCATATAATTTCCATGGAAGGAAGCTGGTTGATCTTAGAATAAGTGATAGCCTCTTCAAGGAATTGGGAGTGGGATTCCAGGTACAACCACTATTATAAATATTTGCTTCTCCTTTTAATTAGGTTGTAATCATATTTGAAGTGAACTTTATCTCCAATTTTGCTTTACAGAATTTCCAGAACTTGGCCAGGATGCACTTCTCTCGTTGTGAATTTCTGACAACAATCCCCGATCTTTCTCAGATTCCAAATTTAGAGTGGTTGGATGTTGCTGCTTGTACAAACTTAGTTGAGGTTCATGCTTCTGTTGGATCCCTTGATAAGCTTGAGCATCTCTCATTTACCCATTGCACTAAGCTTACCAGTTTGCCAACAAAGCTCAAGTTTAGGTATCTTAAATACCTCCAGTTTGATGGTTGCTTAAGCCTTCAGAATTTCCCTGAAATTGAGTTTGAAAGGGAATGTTTAAGGCATCTTAGTTTAGCAAACACCGATATAAAAGAATTGCCTTTATCCATTGGGCACCTCTCTGGGCTTGAAGTATTACATCTAAGAGGCTGCAAAAATCTTGTGCATCTCCCCCCTGGAATTCTTCGATTTCGACATCTGAAGGATCTTAGTCTAGTTGGCTGTTCAAAAGTTGTTTTTATTCCAAATATCTTGAAGGATGATTGTTGCTCAATAGACCTTCCAATGCTGGAACGTTTGTATCTTGCAAATTGTCACCTACCAGACCCTGATATCCTGATGAGACTCAATCGCTATTTTACTTTGGTTTATTTAAATCTATCAGGGAGTGATATTATTAGGCTTCCAGAAAGCATTACCATGTTTTTTGACATGAGGTACCTTGAGTTGGTAGATTGTAAGAAACTTCAAGAAATTCCGGCACTGCCCCCAAATATACAAATAGTAGATATAACTGGATGCTTGTCATTGGAAAGATTTCCGGATAGATTAAAAGTACCGCTCCTCTTGACAAGTCAAACGCGAGACCAACGATGGATTGACTCGTCCTTATGCCTCAAAATTCGTATGAATATTGATGGGTTTTGGGTATCTATCTTGCTCATTCGTCTCTTTCTTACTCGTGCTTGTGTGAGCTTTGGTTTATTGGTTGTTTTGTTGAAATTTATTGATATATTTTTGTTTTACAGGAATACTTCAAAAACCATTCAGGCAACATTATATTTCCAGGGAATAGGATTCCAGAATGGTTTAGCCATACGAAGCAAAATTCCAAAAATTGGATTCCAGACCAATTCGACGATCTTGAGCTGTCTTCAGCAAATATGAATCAAGATTGCAACTATTTTAAGCGGACTCTATCTACCAGTTGCTGTCGAATAACAATAAATGGACTTAAAACTTTGGAAAATATAAGAGGAGTTGCTATATGTGTCGTTCTCGAACCCATTCAGGAGATCTACCCCCAAAAAGGTACTACTCTTTTGGTCTGGACCAGAAGGGATGTTTTCCCTTATATTCAGTTTTTCTCGGGACTTCATGTTGATTTAAGGGGTTCAGATGCTCATGTATGGCTAAATTACACCATTTTAGATGATCATATGAACCCATTTAATCTAGAATTTCAAGTTTGTAGTGGACATAAACCGGTGTTCTTCAAAAGCTGCGGAGTCCATCTGATATTCAAGAATGAAAAGGAAGGGGAAGATCATCCAGGTTTTTTGCATTTAATGGATGGTATTGGAGGTTCGAAGAGGAGGCGTGTCGATGATGACCAATACTTGGAATCCACTTCGTGCCCACAACCGAATAGGGGTTCCTCAACCTTGGCCATCAATTTTGAATTTCTAGGACTCTCTGAACAGTTTGGGGAAGGAACTTACAAATAATTTGCATCTTGAATTTTTCCCTTAATTGCGGATCAGGTTTTCTTGTTTAGGAACTAATCATCGCAATTTGGTGTTTTGGTTTGACAGCCTCCAGTATATGAATCTTATCATCATTGTTAGACCGTTTGTGTAACCATGATCCATGTACATTTATTTATTTTTTAATCTTTCTTCTTTAGTTTCCAATTTCCTACGCCGTGACCCACACATAAATTTTTTCGGTCTTCCTTATCTTTCGCCATAAACCATGTGAATCTTTCTACTCCTCTGTTTTTTCTCTCCCAATAGCTCTCACCAACTCTGCCTCTCTCGCCCAATATTTTTTCTCCCGCATATAGAAGTGCTGCAACCTGAGCGTTCTGTGAACCATCTTCTCCGCATAACTGCTGTAAGCCATTTCCCCACTAACCACTGAGATCATGTTAGGACCTTGTGGGTTATGCTACTGTGAATTGGAATGTAATAAGGGATACGGGTAATTGGAGCTGAGACGTTGTAGGAGTGAAATCAAAATTACATATGAGATGTTTGTGATAATGCCTCATAGGGCCATACGTTTACTGATGAGGGAAACTTCAAAGGTCCCCAAATCTCCTTACAATATTCAAGCTAAAATCCAGATTCTAAGATAACTCCCATTTTCTCTCCTACTCCCCTATATTCCCACGCCTCACCTCACGGTACAATTCACTCTTAACAGAATTATAAAAAGGATAAAATGACAAGCTAATACTTTGGCTACATGACAGTCACTTGAACGCATAACATAATTGAAAACGCATAGCATAAGTAAATAACAACACACGCACACAGTAGCTTAAACGCATCACTTCGTGGTCCCAAAACGAACAGCTCCAGTAATAGCTAAATGCACAGTTTCGGCAATAGCAACTAGGGGTGTGCAAAATTCCGACCCCTTCGACTTCGACCGATTCCCTCTCCAATTTCGACTCCGACGGCATTGGAGCGTTCGGAAATCGAGGTCAGAATCAGAGTAATTCCGACTCCGACTTTCAAATTTTTGTTTTAAAATCCAGATGCAAAACGACACTGTTTTGCATCTGGATTTTTTCTAACTGAGTACTGGAATGACGCCGTTCTATTTAAATAGAAACGACACCGTTCTTCTTCCTTATTCCTTCGTTCCTACTTCCCTTCATTCTCAGTTCCTCACTCCTCAATTCCTCTCATGCTGCATGACGCCACGGCCCACAACCAAGCACGATTCTGCTGTAGATTGCTTCATGCCGCCGTCGCCGCAGTGCCTTTTTCATGCCGTTTTTGCCAATTGGTAATTTTAATTTTTAGGGTTTTAAATTTAGGAATTTGCTTCGAATTCTAGTTTATTATTTCTTATTCAAATTGAAAATTGGATTGTGTAGATTATATAATTGTGTGAACGAATGTATTGAGGAAATGGTTGTGATGTTTCTTTTGTTGAAGTTCTTCATTTTGGACCGTGAACATAAGGTGTTTGTGGAAATGTCACAAACAAAAAAAAATTGTGTTTGTCTCTTTATACTTCCCCTCACACATGGATACTTTAGAAACAAATTAGATGAGGGAGATGGGAGATCCGATCCTTATTGCTAGGGTCATTGGTTGATCTATCAATCCTTGTGTGAAAAAAAGTGTTTCTTGAATTATGGTTCCTCGATTATTGGTGGGGCTAGGGATCAGGGACTTGAAAAAGCCATGGGCGGGGAGAAGGTGTAGTAGCAGTGGGGAAAAGTATATTTTATTATTATTATTATTATTATTATTATTATTATTATTATTATTATTATTATTATTATTATTATTATTATTATTATTTTCCTTTGTGAATTAGGAACCAACTACAAAGCAACCCCATTTTGATAATGATGCTAAAAAGTAAAAATAATCGAGAGAATTCAGATTTTCAAAACACAGGGAATTAGAAGAAGTAGAATGATTATTGAAACGGACTCTATTTTAGTAGTAAATTGGTTTAAATAGGGAACCTCCTTCAAAAGTTTTTGAACAATGGCATGATATCCTCACCTTTCATTCACTCATGCATTTTGAAATTGTTCATAAACTAGCTAACCTGGGAGCAGCTGTGCACAAATTTATCCTTTTGATCATCCATAAACAACTATCCTCATATATGGCTGTTGGGCATATACAACTTGGATAGGATGGGAATGCCTTGATTTCGATTGCTAGTGGGCATATAAAAGGTTATGCTGTCATGCATATTGAGTCCAGCTTTCAGTTTTGGACTCTGTCAAATTAATTAACCTAGAATGAATGATAAAAGGATAATTTTACTTCCATATATAGAAAAAATAAACCATTATTTAACCTAGAATGAATGATAAAATCCAATGTATTTTAGAGAAGCCAAAACGCTTTGGGGACCGATAAAGCATTGATTTCTCAAGTTTTTTCAAAACTCCTATTAAGCTGAAGACAGGATCAAATACTTGGGTTTAGAAGCATAACTCAAATGGCATTTTTACTTCTTCTTCAGCTTGGCATGATCAGTTTATTTGGAACTCTAATATTTAAATATGTATGTATGTATATGTATATGTATGCATGCATGCATGCGTGCGTTTATGTGTGCTTTGATTAGCTAGGTCCCTTACGGCTGATCATGATGAATCAAAGCTGAAAGTTGTAAGTTTCATTAATAGACTTATTAATTAGTAAGTCTATTAATAAGTCTATTAATTAATTAAAGCCAAAAGTTGTAAGTTCCATCAAAGCCGAAAGCTGAACTTTCCTATTAATTATTTGTTGCTTTTCCTTAATTATTTTTGTTTTTGTTTTTTTATTACTGTTTATACTTTTTGGATATTTTATATATGCATAGTACATGCAGTTATTCTATAGGCCTTTATATATGGATGCAGCAACGGAGCCATTGCACGGGTTTTGGATTGGCGCGCCCAGACAACCTAGCAATTGATTCCAAGAAATTGAGTATGAGACTTTGCCCGCCTTTTGTGTTTCTTGTAATATGCAGGGTCATAACAAGAAAACGTGCAGAAGAAATCTAGTAAAAAAGAAAGGGGATGTTGGTAAAGGTGAAGGGGAGAGGAAAGAAATGAAGTTGGGTAAAAAAATTCAACGGAGAAACTGAATGTAATGGCGCCTGAGAATGTGCCCGAGAATGATGTGAGGAAAGGTGTACTGGTTGTTGAGGAAGGCGTGGAGAATCAAGAGGATGCCAATCTTGGTGCTACATTAGAGAGAACCACGGCTAAGGAGGGGATGGCTATCATGGAGGAAGTGGTTGAGGAGGAGGAGATAATTGGGGGACCTTGTGAAGCATAACAAGGCTGCTGAAGAACAGGCCCCTGCTTTTGGGGTCTCTCCCTGTAGTCTTGTTGAAACAAAGGAGAGGGCAGACATTGAAATAGTGTTAGTGGTGGATCATGTTAAGGAGGTTGCATATCCTGATGCATATGGTTTGGAGGATCCTGTGAGTTTTGCTCGGGCAGATGGGAATACCCATAGGGCTCTATCCGATGGTGAGGGATTTGAGGAAGAGGCACATATTCAAAAAGAAAAGGAAATTGTATCGGATCCAGAGGAAAACTGTCACGGGTGCTTGGGGGCGAGATCATGAAGAGGAGAAGAGTGACTGTGTGCAGATCAGCAGCAGAAGAAGTGAAGAGGCTATAACAGATTTAACTGTCAAAGAGAGCTTTACGACTTGTAGTTGCACTTTAGTAATACGTTGCGTTTTGTTGTATGCACTGTTTAGTTCTTTAAGCTGTGTTAGTGATACGGTGCGTTTCAATTTCAGGGATTGTGAGTGCGTTTTATGGTTGTAATCTTGCGTTTTGAGTTCTTCATGTGTTGCGTGTATAAAAGCAGTGCATGGCCTGTGTAAAAATCATCTGGAATCATTGAGCTTTAATACAAATTGGAGGTTGGGAATTCCTCGAAAATTCCTTGTCAAGATTCACGAAGGCAATCTTGCATTTAGGCCATTCTTGATTCTTGTTTCTGCAGTCTTGGTTATCTGAGTTTCTGTGTTTCTGCATTTTGGAGTTCTGTATTCAAGGGTTGCATTAAGTTCTTGGTTATTGTAAGATCAAGAACGTTACAAGTGGTATCAGTAGTAGTCGATCCTTACAGTTAGTATCAATAGCAGAAGGCACACGTGCAGCGTTGAAAATTCAACAAGAAGAATCTCAAAAACAGCAAGAAGTGGTTCAGAAGCAATTGGATCAACATCATCAAGCAATCTCTGGAATAACTAAAAGGTTAGATCACATGTCGAATATGTTGAGTTCTTTAGTTGAATCTCTCAATGTCAATTCTTTTAGAGAAAGGGAAGTGTCTGGTGAACCAAGGAATAATGGTGACAGAACTATTTTTCAGAGAAGTGTTAGACTCGAATTTCCACATTTTAGTGGAAATGACCCTGCTGGTTGGATTTTCAAGGCCAACCAGTACTTTGATTGTTTCCAAATTCCCTTCCATCAGAAGTTGATGGTGGCATCTCACCACATGGAGGGAGAGGCATTGGTGTGGTATCAAAATGCCTTAGATTCAGGCTTCTTTAATTCTTGGGAGTCATTAGTAGTGTCTTTACAAGCAAGATTTGAACCATCAGCTTTTGATGATCCAATGGAAGCTTTAACAAGGTCAAAACAGACTACATCTATTAGTTTGTATACAGCTCAGTTTGAGGCATTGGCAAATAGGTTGAAGGGTTTATCTGAAAGGCATAAGATGAGTTGTTTCATTAGTGGGTTGAACGATGAAATCAGAATTCCTGTGAAGATGTTCAATCCCTTGAATCTTGGGGCTGCTTTTGGCCTAGCTAAATTGCAAGAAGAATATGTTTTGTCTACAAGAAAGTCTCGGAGGCAAAATAGTTACTTTGCTGATAATGGCCAATTAATAGTGAAAAGCCTGTCAAGGGGATTAATAAAGATTTGAAGGGTTGGTTTCCTTTTAAGAAGGTCAACTCTACTCACATAGATGAAAAAAAAAAAAAAAGAAAAGGCTGTGCTTCCATTGTGAAGAGAAATGGAACCCCAGTCATGTTTGTAAAAAACCTAAGGTGTACTTTCTCCATGGTGAAAATGGTGAGGATCAGGAAATGTTTGATAGTGTGGGAGAGGCTGTAGAACAGTTGCTGACAGAATCCAAGGGATTAGTGCATAAAGGTTCTGAGGAACTGGAGGTGCCTATTCATGCAATTTCAGGTTGCATGAGCAGTAATGCTATGAAGTTGGTAGGAAAAATTGGGTCATTCTCTTGTGAAATCTTGGTGGATTCAGGAAGCACTCACAACTTCCTGGATCCATTGGTAGTACAAGCTGCCAATCTGAAGGTTATTAAGGATAGGAGTTTGCAGGTGAAAGTAGCTAATGGCACTAAAATAATAAGTAGTGGGAGATGTGAAGAAATAATTAGTGTGCAAGGGACTAAGTTCAGGGTTCCTTTTCATGTATTGACCTTGGGGGGTTGTGACATTGTATTAGGTGTTCAATGGCTCAGAACTTTGGGACCTATTCAATGGGATTTTTCGAATATGTCAATGCAGTTTAAAGTGGGTGATAAAGAGTTGTTGTTGCAGGGATTATTAACTGAGAAACTGCAAGTAGAGGCAGGGGTGAATATTATGAAATCTTCCTTCATTGGACAACAAGGTTGGTTATTGCAACTTATTGTTCAAGATAACACTGAGAAGCAGCAGCTCTTACCAGCAGTGGAAGAAGTTTTACAACAGTATAAAGCTGTTTTTGAGGAACCAATTGGGTTACCTCCACCTAGACACTTTGATCATCAAATTGTTTTAAAAGATGGCACTACCCCAATTTCTGTGAGACCTTATAGATACCCTCACTACCAAAAAACAGAAATTGAGAAAATTGTGCAAGATTTGTTGACTAATGGGGTGATTAGGCCAAGCCAAAGCCCTTTTTCTTCACCTGTCCTCCTTGTGAAAAAAGCTTATGGCACATGGAGGATGTGCATGGACTACCGAGCCCTCAATAAGGAAACTGTCAAGGATAAGTTTCCAATCCCTGTAATTGATGAGCTTCTTGGAGCAAAGTATTTTTCTAAACTTGATTTAAGATCAGGTTATCATCAAATCAGAGTGAAAGAAGAAGATATTCCCAAGACAGCTTTTAGAACTCATGAAGGCCATTATGAGTTTTTAGTAATGCCTTTTGGGCTTACTAATGCACCTACTACCTTTCAAGGACTAATGAATCATGTATTCAAGCCTTTCCTTCAAAAGTTTGTCTTAGTTTTTGTTTTATGATATCTTGGTTTACAGCCAAGATTTAAATCAACACTTGGAGCATTTGAAAACAGTTCTATCTGTTTTACAGCAACATACATTGTTTGCTAAGAGGTCTAAATGTAGATTTGGAGTTATGGAGGTTGACTATTTAGGCCATATTATTTCTGGTGAGGGTGTTAAAGTAGATCCTACCAAGATTTCAGCCATGTTAGAGTGGTCTCTTCCTAAAACAGTTAAGGCTTTAAGAGGGTTTTTAGGCCTAACTGGTTATTATAGGAAGTTTATCAAAAATTATGGTTCTATAGCTGCTCCATTGACAATGTTGTTGAAAAAGAACTCTTTTACTTGGACTGAAGAAGCTGAAACAGCTTTTGTCCATCTCAAAAATGTTGTAGCTCAACCCCCAGTTTTGAAACTGCCAGATTTTTCTCAAGAGTTTTCCATTGAGTGTGATGCATCTGGGATTGGGTTTGGAGCTGTGTTAATGCAGAACAATCAACCCATTGCTTATTTTAGTAAAGCACTTAAGGGTAAGGCCTTACTCTTATCCACATATGAGAAAGAGTTCTTAGCACTTGTGAGTGCAGTGGATAAATGGAGACCATACTTACTGGGTCAGCCATTCAAGATCAAGACTGACCAGCAAGCCTTAAAACACTTGTTGGAGCAGAAGATAGCTACAGAAGCTCAACATAAGTGGATCTCCAAGCTTATGGGATATGATTTTAAGGTTGAATATAAAAGAGGTAGGGACAACAAAGTAGCTGATGGACTTTCAAGGAAGATGGAAGATGATTCTGCTACTTTGGCATTAATCTCTCTTCCAACACCTATGTTGATAACAAAGTCGAAGCAAAATTACCTAGAGTCTTCTCATGTTACTTAGTTGATGGAGGCACTACAGAAAGGAGAACAGACTTCAGGAGGATTTTCATTGCAACAAGGCCTTCTTCTAAAAAATGGCAAGATTGTGATTGTTCCTGGTTCAGCATTTCAGACAAAAGTGTTGCAGTATATACACTACAGTCCAGAGGCTGGGCATGTAGGGTATCATAAGACTCTACAGAGGGCTAAGTTTGATTTTTTTTGGCCTGGCATGAGAAGGGATATAAGAAGGTTGGTGAAAAAATGCCAAGTCTATCAAGTCAACAAATCTGAAAATACTTTACCTGCAGGGTTGCTTCAGCCCTTACCTATTCCTCAGAATCCTTGGCTGGATATAGCTATGGACTTTATTGAAGGCCTTCCTTCTTCTAAAGGCATGACAGTTATTTTTACAGTGGTAGATCGATTGGCCAAGTTTAGTCATTTCTTCCCTTTGGCTCATCCATATACAGCATCTAAGGTTGCAAAAATTTTTTTCTCTGGGGTTTTCAAGTTGCATGGTCTGCCTAAGACAATTGTATCAGATCGTGATGTTGTTTTTACAAGCTCATTTTGGCAGGAGCTTTTTAAGATGCAGGGCACTCTCTTAACTATGAGTTCAGCTTACGATCCTCAAACTGATGGACAAGCTGAGTCTTTGAACAAGGCTGTTGAAGCCTACTTGAGAGCATACAGTGGCTCTACACCAAAGAATTGGAGTACTTGGCTTCCCTTAGCTGAATGGAATTACAACACAACTGTGCATGCCTCCACAGGCATGACTCCATTTCAGGCTTTATATGGCATGCCACACCCCAGGTTGCTGTCATATGTAGCAGGCACTACTACAAATGCTGCTGTTGACTAGCACTTAAAAACTAGAGAACAGTTGCTGTCATTACTGAGGGAGAATTTGAGTAAAACTCAAAATCGAATGAAATTGTATGCTGATAGGAAAAGATCAGAGAGAAACTTTGAGGTTGGAGATTGGGTGTTTTTGAAACTTCAACCTTATAGACAAAAATCAGTGGCTATAAGGCATAACATGAAAATAGCCCCTCGGTTCTATGGTCCCTTTCAAGTCAGTTAAAAGATAGGTTCAGTTGCTTATAAACTGCAGTTACCATCCTCATCAAAAATCCATCCAGTGTTCCATGTATCTTGCTTAAAGAAAAAAGTAGGAGAGCACATTGTCCCTTTGTCTACACTTCCTCCTGTTGATGATGGAGGGGTTATTCAACCTGAACATGAAAAGGTTATGGAGAGGAGAATGAAGAAAGTAGGTAACCATGCTGTCACCGAAGTATTGGTTAAATGGGTAGGTGCTGATATGGAGAATAATTCTTGGGCATTATTGTACAAATTGAGATCTTTATACCCTCATTTAGTAGGCACGGTTTTGTAAAGTGTCACGGGTGCCTTGGGGGCAAGGCTCTTGAAGAGGAGGAGATTGTCACGGGTGCTTGGGGGCGAGATCATGAAGAGGAGAAGAGTGACTGTGTGCAGATCAGCAGCAGAAAGAGTGAAGAGGCTGTAACAGATTTAACTGTCAAAGAGAGCTTTACGACTTGTAGTTGCACTTTAGTAATACGTTGCGTTTTGTTGTATGCGTTGTTTAGTTCTTTAAGCTGTGTTAGTGATACGGTGCGTTTCAATTTCAGGGATTGTGAGTGCGTTTTATGGTTGTAGTCTTGCGTTTTGAGTTCTTCATGTGCTGCGTGTATAAAAGCAATGCATGGCCTGTGTAAAAATCATCTGGAATCATTGAGCTTTAATACAAATTGGAGGTTGGGAATTCCTCGAAAATTCCTTGTCAAGATTCACGAAGGCAATATTGCATTCAGGCCATTCTTGATTCTTGTTTCTGCAGTCTTGGTTATCTGAGTTTCTGTGTTTCTGCATTTTGGAGTTCTGTATTCAAGGGTTGCAGTAAGTTCTTGGTTATTGTAAGATCAAGAACGTTACAAAAACAAATTGATGTGTGGTAAAACGATGAGACCTAAGTTGAGGAGCTCTTTTCAGGCTAAAAGGAGGCCTGAGCGTCTAAATCTATAATGTGTTCCATCTTATTTTGGAATATCAGAGGTATTGGTACCTCAAGACAATGATTGGTGAAGTTAATGAAGATGAAGAAACCCACTCTTATTGCCTTAGCAGAACCGTTTGGTGATTCTCAACAGTTACATAGTTTGCAAAATAAATTTTCCTTTGAAGGTAGTGTGTCGAATATGGAGGAGGGTGGAAAGTTGTGGATATTGTAGAAAAAATAGGTTAAGATTTCTGTGATGAATGCTTTAACCAAAGTATTACTTTGTCTCTGGAGGTGAATGGTACTTAGAGATGGATATCATTTATCTATGCTAAGTGCAAGTATGGGGAGCGACGATCTTTATGGGAGTCGCTTCAATGAGTGAATCCTGGGAATATCCCGTGGATGGTCCTTGGCGATTTTAACATCATGGAGCAATTTAATTTGAAAGGAGAGGAGGAAGGCCTCGCCCTCGCATTGCTATGATGCTGGGTTATCAGAGTTGAACTTTGCTGGAAATTCTATGAGCTGGTGTAACGGGCATTTTAGTATCACAAGGAGTTGGTCTCGCCTAGATAGGGCGTTGATTAATTCCAGTTGGTTTCTGGGTTGTCCAGCAGGACATGGACTTTATCTTCCAAGGCTGAGTTCAAATCATGCTCCGATGTTGGTACTGCTGGAAGCTTAAGTTTGAAAGTATGGTTTTAGTCCTTTTAGGTTCCAACAAATGTGGACTAGTCATCGGCTTTTTATGAGCTGTGTAATAGATGTGTGGAGAGTAGATCTTCTTGCTGTAGGGATGGTGGGTCTTGCCAGGAAACTAAAGAAATTGAGAAGCGTTCCTCGGAGCTGGAACAGAGAGGTGTTTGGGTGGACTACCAACCACATTCGGGAGTTGGAAGAGAGAATCACGTTGTTGCAGGAACAATTGCAGGTGGGTTTCTTGGAGGACCTAGAGTTGGACTTATTAGCTACAAAGGTAGAGTTGTCTACTTCGAGTAGCAGGGAGGAAATGCGTTTGGCGCAACAAGCAAAACAAACGTGGTTGGAGAAAGGGGAAGCTGACTCTACCTTCTTTCGGATTATGGCTACAAAAAATTCAAAAACTATTAAAGAGATGAGGATTAACTAGGAGACTATGTTGAGAACGCCAGAGGAAATTCATTGGGGGGCAGTAGAATATTTTCAAAAGTTTTTGGCCTCTAACTATCAGCCATTATTACCTGATCTAGCACCTTGGGTGGATCCAGTGGTACGTGATGAAGAAAACGTGGCCATTTTAGAGCTTCCTTCAATCCAAGAGGTAAAAGATGCTGTATTCTCCATTCCTACTGATAGTAGTTCGGGCCAAATGGTTTTGGTTCTGGGTTTTACAAAGCTTGCTGGGAGGTTGTTGGAGATGATGTGCTTATAGCTATGCATGATTTTTTCAGAGGGGGTGTCATTCCTAGAGAGTTCATAGCTTCCTTCCTAGTTCTCATTTCAAAGGTAGATAATCCTACAGGCTTCGATAAATTTCGGCCTATCAACTTGTGTTCGGTGTTCTATAAAGTGTGCTCGAAAATTCTTGTGAGTCGATTATCTCCTTTGTTTTCTCGGTTCATTTATGAGGAATAAGGTGGTTTTATTCCAAGCCGAAATATCTTTGAAAATGTGAGTTTGACACAAGAGTTGATCCAGAGTCTCCATAAGCCTACTCATGGGGGTAATGTTGTACTCAAAATAGATATGGCGAAAGCATATGATAGTATTGATTGGTGATTTCTGATTCATGTCATGGTGGCCCTTGGTTTTTCTACAACTGTTCATAATTTAGTGAGGCAATGTATTTCTTCTCTATGGTACTCGGTGGTGATGAATGGAGTGCCCAAAGGTTTCTTTCAAGGTGCTCGGGGTTTGCGACAAGGGGACCCAATCTCTCCCTATTTGTTTATAATGGTGAAGGAAATTTTGTCTCGCATTTTGAAAAAGAATTATCAGGAGGGTCTGATTGGTGCTTTTTCTCATCCTCAAGGTGCACCAATCATCTCCCATTTGCTATACGCTAATCATATTGTCATTTTCTCAAATGGTAGCAAAACCACTCTTAAGGCAATATCCGCCTCTCTTGCGCTTTATGAAACGTGGTCTAGACAGAAAGTGAGTAAGGAAAAGTCATCTTTGATTTTTTCTAAGCACATATCTAATGTAAGGAGACGACAACTCCTAAGGCTGACTAGCTTCTCTGAAGGGGTGCTTTCTTTTAAATACTCAGGAATGCCTATGGTGTCTGGTAGACTTCAAGCCATTCATTTTGATGATTTATTGGGGAGGATTCAGGAGAGAATAGTTGGAGGGAAGTCTCGGCTGCTTTCTAGTGGAGCAAGGTTGTTATTGCTGAAACATGTGCTGAGTGGAATGCCGGTTCATCTTTTATCGATCCTACAAGTTCCGAAGTCGGTGATTGTGGTTGCTCTTAGAAGATCTTTTAGTAATTTCTTTTGGGGGAATAAGGATGGTAAGCCCAAAAAACATTGGAAAGATTGGGACTCGATGAGTCTACCCACGAGTGAGGGGGTATTGGTCTTCGGAATTTTCAAGATGTCCAAAAATCGTTACATATGAAGTTGGCCTGGAAGTTATTAACAGTTGACTCGTTATGGTCTCGGTTCTTTAAAGCCAAGTATGTTAAGGTTGATCATATCTCGCTTTCATCCCCTAATGAAGGATCTCGGTTTTGGAAGACGTTGATGAGTTGTATTCATAGTATCTATGAACATTCAAAATGGAAGCCTAAGGAGGGGGACATTTCCTTTTGGTTTGATAAACGGTTGGGAGAGGAAGCTCTTGCTGATAGTGTTCCTGTTTCTATGCCTCGATTGAAAGTGAAAGAATGCCTGGTTGGATGAGGGTTGGGACGTGGATTTAAAATTCCGGCTAGTTGGTTCTCAAAAGGCTCAAGATATTGTGACCTCTATGTGTGGGCCTACGGATGGTGTAGATAGGCTGGTGTGGTTGCCGAAGGAGGATGGTAATTTCAGTACTTCAGGGGCTTGGGAATGTATAAGAATAAGAGCTCCAAAAATCAGATGGGAAAAATGGATATGGCATCCGTGTATTCCAAAAAAGATGACCATTATTTTGTGGAAGTGTTTTAATAATGCACTAAGTGTGGATGATAGGCATTCCGCTAGTATCTAAGTGTGATTGTTGTACAAAAGGGGCTTATGAAGATCTGAACCATGTACTAGTTTCAGGGGAGGTGGCTAAATCCATTTGAAGGAGATGTGCTAGTCAAGTGGGGATGTTGCATTCTGAATTTGGGTCCTGGGTTGAGATGGTGGCTACATGGTATCACAGAGCTTCAAAGCGGTCAACCCGTGGTCTGTTATTTGGCATAATTCCTGCTATTATCACCTGGGTTCTATGGACTAGGAGGTGTAGTGCTAGGATGGAAGGTAGAGTAGAGTCGGTGGAAGAGATGTGGCGTAACGTTAAATTTTGGATTGCAAAAATTAGTGAGAAGGTTCGTGGACACCAGGCGTTATCTTGTCAAGATGAGAGGCTGCTATTTGATTTAAATATCACTCGGAGACCTGTATATAGGAAGCTAATGACACCTGTTTATTGGCGTCGACCAAAGCAAGGATGGATTAAACTAAATACGGATGGCAGTAGTAGGGGCAACCCAGGGAGAGCTAGTGCAGGGGGTGTTTTAAGGGATGAAAATGGCAAGTTGATAAAAGCTTTTTCTACTCCACTTGATAATGGGACAAACAATTATGCAGAACTGATGGGTTTGCTCATAGGGGTGAGAACTTTCTGTTTACTTGGGTTGAATTATGTGGAAATAGAGTTGGACTCAAAGATAGTAGTAAATTGGCTGCGGCTGGCTATGTGCCCGGTATGGTACCTGGAGGACTATTGGGATGAGCTGATGTGATTGCTTAGAGGAAAATGCTTTACTATCTACCACGTTTATAGGCAAGGTAATGCTCTGGCAGATTATTTGGCTCGACTTGTGTCAGAGGATGGGGCTATAATGTCTTCATGGAGTAATTGGGAATTGGTTCCTCCTATGTTGAGAGGACTTAAGAACCGATAAAGTTGGTCTTCCTTACATAAGATAGTACTATTTTTCTATAGTGGGATGTGGTTTGCATTGTTGATTTTTTGCTTGGAAGTTGATTTGTTTGTTTCTTGGTTGGATGTAACCACGGTTTTTCTCTGTCACAAAATGAGGGTTTTTGAATAAATTTGGGGACGGACCACTAGTGTACATGTGATCCGGACTATTAATTAAAAAAAAAAAAATAGCCCAGATTTATTAAAATGAATTCCTCTCTTCTTTTTTATAATTGAGGGCATGCACAAAGTTGGCTAGTTTTTGTTTTCCTCAAAGATGAGTTAAAAGTGTATTGCAGGATTGGCTGGGAACATCCAATAAATTAGATTTGGCTATGTCCAACACTGAAGCTGTGCAGCCAAGCAGAAAAATGAAACATAAGGAGAAAGGAATTGCATACTGCACACATAAAAAATAACCCAACTTCTATATCCAAACTAAATACTAGATCAGGACTAACTTAGCACCAAATATCTTTAGTAGCAGATATATGGTTCAAGGTAAAAAAAAAAAAAATAATAATATAGTCATGATGGCTCTTAAGATCTGTGTTGAGGGCTACATTAGACCAAAACACTGGAGAAAAAGGTGGGAATCTAAGAGTGAACATAAAGAGGGAAAAACAGAACACGGATGCATCGAGATCTATATTAATACAGCAGGATCACATAAGTGAATACAAAAGGAAGACGTACCTTTTGAATTACACGACAGCCATACATCTGCAGGCTTAAAGGCAAAACCTGACCTGTGAGTTGATAAGCAATTGCCTTGCTCTGCTAGGTGCTTCCATCTCAAAAAACTAAAGATCACAAAAGAAATGCCTTGCTTTTATGCTTTTATTCTTTTGCAGGAGTCTCAAGATTAGGGTGGTCAGTTAAGCATTTTCCTCCCTTTTTCTCAATTATCACAGAAATTGGCAGCAACTGCCAGCAAGTGACAAGAGAATGCCGTAGGTTTTATTCTTCACAATTCTAGACAATTTATGAGCTACCAGACACATTAAAATGAGTGAAATATTGATGTATTTATGCATATATAACAAAGAATCATTACAAAATAGAGTCTAAAATCATCCAAAACCAATCGATCTCAGTCAATCGACCAGTGTAAAATCAGAATGAGAATGGAACGAGCGATTAAATAAACAGATACATGTGTATTCTCATTCCAATCGAACCAAAATTCCAATACAAGAACGAACACTAGCGCGTTTGGTTTCGTGGGAAAAAAAAGGAGTAATCCTACCAACCGGAGTTTCCTTTTGAATTACAAAACTCTGTGCTTATACATGTAGCACCGGTGACTACTTGTCAATATAGAGCAGGCGTGCTAATGGATCGATGGATCTCATTGGAAAGCTTTCCAGAATTTAAAAAAAGTTCCAATTCAAAATCAGCAACTTAAGAGCACTTGATAGATTGAATAGCTCGAATGTCATGATATGTCTGTTTTTTTCTTTTTTACATGTTTGTGTGTGTTTTGATTTATAATTTTATGGTTGAGACTTTGTGGTATATTTTTGACAGGGACATCTAAATAACTAATTATATTTCCGGGAGATACGATTCCTGAGTGGTTCAACCACTGTAAGGAGGCTTCAAATAATACTGAATCATGTGAAATAGATATCGATGGGAGTGATCTATATTTGAATGAGATCAGAGGAATAGCCCCGTGCTGTTATTAAAGCAGGCTCTGCATTCGATCTCTTTCATTTTCTAGTGTTGAGATCACCATTAATGGCGTGCACAAATATCATAGCGAGAAAATGCTTGACACGGATCGATTTCAGAATCTGGAGATCATGTATGGTCGGAGTACTTCGCTCTAGATCAGCCTTTTAAGCTAAACGGGAAAGGTCTGTCTAATAACCCCAGCAGTTTGAATAGAGAACAAATTGTAATGGATGAATGTAAGTCGATGAAACCAATAGAGATGGAAATGAAAGCCATTCAAATATTCATTTATGCTGTAAATACACGGTATTCGAGGTACCCCAACCTCCAGGAAATCAAACAATTTCTTCAAGATTTCAGAATACCCACCACAAACGACTACCCCCCAGTATATATACTGGAAGGGACCCCTAATTGGACAGCAACGACGAACGCCCTAGGCCAGTTCAGAAACTAAGGTACTAAGCCGAATAACTAAAGCTGATAAAATATGGGCCTACATCACAAAGCCAGCCCAGTAAAACAAACTAGTAACTCAGCCCAACAACAAAGAAGACAAATTAGCTAGAGGCACATCAAGCCTGTCAAAGCTAATTGGGTTCATTACAGTCTGAATGCTGAGTTTTCTTGTAATTCAAGCTCATTATACGTTTAAAGTTGCGGAGTTGATTTGCTACATAAGCATGCATGTAGAGAACGCAAAAGATCATTCAGATGTCCTCTATTTTAATAACATGATTACGACTTGAATTTGACTGCCATCAACAACACAACATGAATGATCAAATCACTCATAACATGCATGATCAACCTATCAGTTTTTCTTCATTCATTACCCAAAATGCTGCTTGTGTTCTTTATTAACTTTCAAATCGCACTCCCAAAACTAAAATATACAAAGCTAGTTTTGATCTTCATGACATGGGACCCTGTAATAATTCCTCTTTTGTTCCAAGGTTGACAACTCAATATAATAGTGTGAGGTCTATATGTTAAAGAAATTTATGAGTCTAACTCATCTGATAAAACCAGTTTTCTATACTCCAAACGAAGTAGATATGATCATAATATCCTAAAAATATTATAAATAAAAATGTGATAAAAATTATAATTATCGTAAAAAAAAGTAGGACATATGTGGTTTTATTTTTCTTGAAGTGTTGAACCATGTCATTATTATTGATATAATTCTCATATTATCTCATTATCCAAACATGTTCTAAATTTAAGAGAATTATTGTTCTTCCTCTTAAATTTTTTCTCTAATCATACATGTTGCAAATTAAAGGAATAACTACTTAAAATGCATCACGCCAATATGTTTAACAAACTTTAAAATAAAAATAAATAAATAAATAATTATTTTCGGTTTATTTCTTGTCGCTGACCCAAAAATATTATATACATAGAGTAGGATGCAATTTCAATTAGAAAGTGAGATCAAGTGCAATGTTGGTGGAACAATGTGACGTCTACAATTGAAAGTTATTTAGAGGAAGTAATTTTCAAAAGTGTCAGAGTCATCTGATATACAAGAATGACGATTTCAATGATCGTATTCAATCCTTAAAGAGATCGGTGTCAAGATGATGGTGATCCACATATTCAACTTTCAAAGATATAGCGAGATTGGAAGCCATCTTCAAAAGTGTCAGGCATAGATATGTATATAACTTTACTTGAATTTGCATCATAGATGTGACTGACGTTACACATTTTTTCAATACAAGTCAAAATAAATAAAATTCCAAATTTTGAATAGATTAATATTTAGTGGTTAAACTCAATGTGAATGGTGCTTAATTTGTTTGTGGATCCATCTCTGGCCATAAATCTCGATTGGGCGTACACGAATATTTAGAGGAATATTGATGCGGAGGGATATATATACTACAAGAAAACTACTTATTTGCGACCAGTTAATTCCAGCAAAATGATTATTTTCAGCTAAAATTAGTTACAAATAGTCTTTTGGTTGCAATAAATTGGTCCCAAAAGTCCATTTTTCTTGTAGTTCGATGCTTATGGCTCTAAGCAAACTAGAACATGAAGTGAGTGACCAGGTGAGTAGTATAAATGTAAGTTTTAGCTATGATGAGATGATTGCATATGGTAATCCAGATTGAAATTAGGGAGAAAATTACATTATTTATAGGGAAATTCAGATTTGGGCTAAAAAAAACCTCCCAATATATAATAGTATATAAAACTTTGCTGATGAGTACTTAAAGTACCTTCAAGTTAGTGGGAGTGGAATTATTTGTTAAGATGATATTTTGCTTTCAAACAATAGTTTAGATTTGCTTTCAAACAATATTTTCATTTTCTTTTTGATTTCCTTATTGTTAATTAAAAAATAAAGTTTGTTTGTAGAGGTTGAGTATCTGTTTAGACATAGTGATGTCTCTTGCACGTTTGTTTGTAGAGAGTTTTAATAATAATGAAGATAAGACCAATCACGGAAGGAAATAGTATATTAGTAGAGCTTTAAATGCATTATTTTAATTTATGATGTCATGTTTGATATGACGACATCTCAGAATGTATCCAGTTATAGATGTAAATTTCTCTGATAAATAAATGATGACAATTTCCCTTAAAAAAATAATTTAGATTTGCTACATGAGACTAAATAGTTATCAAAGCTTTGAAATGAAAGATTTAGAGAGCCGCTTAACTCACCAAAAAAAAAAAGATAGAAATTATAAAATGCAATAACCATTTTTTCTTTAAAAAATAAAACATAGAAATAAGATCCAATAACAAAATGCATAATTGTTTTAGATTTCCCCAGCTATAAGATTTGACGAAGCAGATTTAGGATTCTTACTTGCTACAATATATACAAACTTCTATATATATATATATATATATATATATATTAAGTCGGAATTTTGTATGAAATGAAGCCTGCATTAACCATTTTTCTTCTTCTCTTTTTTTTTTTTTTTTTTTTTTGATAAAAAGGAAAGTGAGAAGAAAGAGAAATGAACTAAAATAAGAAAATACACCTGGACCAAGAGTTTAGCTTAGCTTAGCTTAGCTTAACGACCACCCATTTTCTTTTTCAATCCTGGCCATAATCTTATTGAATACTTCTATTACAGTTATAAAAAGGCAAAAGGAGCTGTGAACTTGCACATATATATGTAAACTAATTTTTGTTTTTCACTCTTTGCTCTAATAAAAAATTTGTTTTATATGGTATTTTGTTGTACTAACCAAAAATAATAAAAAAAAATAACTTAATTTTGATCTAAGAATAATTTGAATTTTGTTATGTCATGTTATAGTAGTTGAGATATTAATTATGCATGGACTTCAATTCGCTTGAAAGCAATTGAGATTTTTTAATTTTTTTTAATTTTTATTTTTACTTAGTGATTAAGTAAACATTTTTAAATGAATATATAATTTTTTTATTTTTAAAAAAATATCTAAATAATTTTTAAAAATAGTGAAAGAAAAAAAAAACTAAAAAAAAAGGTTTTAAAGTGATCTGTAAAAATCTTCTGTAAAAATTCTATGTGGACGTAGTCCCTTTTATTTTTGGCCCTTTCTAGTCATGGCAGATTATTCTTTTTTATTTCAAGTCAGTCCTCGTCCGATGTTGGGTCCCATTTTATTTGTTACAAAATACCTGTAATATCTTGTGTTGGGTTGGACTTGATTTTAAATAAACTTGTGATTGAGTTGGAATTATCATAAGTAAATATTAAGTGGAATTGAATAAACATGTTAGTCATACACTTTAGTTTACGGAAATAAATTAGAGTTTAATGTATGAGTCAGAGAAGTTAAATAGATATTGATGAATTTGAAAAGTGATGATATTTTAGAGTTACCAAAAATTTAGACTTTTAGAAAAAATAGGTTATTTTTGTATTTCAGGCTTAAATATCAAAATAGGTGTGAAGAACACCGATTTTGAAGTGCAAAATAGTTTAACACCTAGCTTGTCTCCTTCTATCTTCACAGATTCTCCTACAAAGATTATGCCAAATCGATGGTGCTTAGGATGCTCCTGCAATACGAAAATTATAAATGTTTAACAAGATATGCTGGCAAATTTTGAAGAATACCAATTTTTTTGTTGTTTTAAATGAACCATTGGCATTCATATTAATATATCCAACAACAAAGTTAATACCATACAATTACAAATTAGAAATCAAGCAAGACACTAGAATGAATAAAATCTAGACATTGATGCTACCATTGAATAGTATTATCTACAAAGCGTGTGTGCCTTGCAAGTAAATGAGCTGCCTCATTTCCTTGTCTACTAATATGAATTGCATCATACACTACAAATCGAGAAATGAGACTTTGAATTTCATAAATCAGATTTTCTTGACTTGAAAAATTAGGTTCTTTAGAACCAATAGCCCCAATAACTGACAATGAGTCCCCTTCTAATAGCAAACTTGAGAAACATAAAGTCAAGATCATCTAAAGACCCCTTAAAGCAGTCAAAGCCTCTAGATCATCTAGCCCAAAATCCATCTAGACTCAAAGTAAATAAGACATCATATTTTTCATTCCTTAAAATAGCCCCAATAACCAAAAAGTCAAAGAATACCAATTTTGAAGTTATAGTTGTCACATTCGGTTAAAAAAGACAAGAAAAAATGAAAGGAATTTACCACATAGACTAAATAGCCAGAATTGCATATTCAAAGTGACCATATAATTAGCAAAAATAATGAAAAATAGGTCTTTTAGAGTAAAGCAACCAGCTTGATATCTAAGATTTAAATGCCTTTGCTAGATTACACAAATGCTGCAAAACTCAGACCAAAATCATACATATACTAGCATTGCAGGTCACATTCAAACTTAGCACAAGTACTAAAGCTATTGAAACTGCTTGAAATATTTAGGTTACCCTGCACTAGCTTGTTCTCAGTCAAATGCTGGAGCTAAGTGTCATTCTAGCATCAATAGTAACAATTATTTGTGTTTTACGCTTGCACGTACTTGTAAGCTCAAAACCGTATATATGGGTGCTACACTGCTACTTGACTTACCATAAAAAATAAAATATAATAAAATTTTAAATTATTTGTCCATCTTCACGCAGGACACCTAGGTGAAGCAGGATTTGCACTACTGGCCTACAAGGGAGGTGAGATTTGATCCTGACATCAATATGGAGCCAAAAGATGATCAAGGCATTGGGTTGCGCTAATGTATGAAAGAAACACACAGAATTGGACTAGACTCCTGACACTTCCTCCTTGGGAAATAGCACCTTAAAAGCATAAAAGATGTATGAAGGCCTTTTTATTTTTTAGCTATATATCTTATTTATGGATACATTTTGCATCTCAAATTTCCCATCCCCAAGCAAGCAAATGTTTTTCTCTAGCAAAATGTATTTGGAATTTGATAACTACCAAATAAGCAATACATATTTAACCTTAGTAGGATCCTCTTAAGATTTTCAGGGTAACTCAGCGGTGAAGTGTAATATCCGCTCCTTCTCTCTTCTTCTTCTTTATGAGCCTCGATCCACGTGTCAAACTTCAGTGTATGTGCTGAGCCTCATTCTACGTGTCGAGAGTCAGTCTATCTGACGAGCCTCGATCTATGTGTCAGACTTCGGTCAACATGTCGAGCCTCGTTCTACGTGTCGAGTTTCGATCTACGTGCTGAGCCTTATCCCACGTATTGTATCTCGATGGCGTGTTCTGAAAGTTATTATGCGGATTTCAAAGTAAGATAGATATTTTAATACTTACGGATATTTTAAATATTATGAAAATATCTATAGAAGATATCTATAGAAAATATCTATAAAAGATATCTATATTTTCAGAAAATATCTATAGAAGATATTTTCAGTATTATTAGATAAGCTTGTTTTAATGTAGCACAATTATAATATTTTAATGAGCTCTGAAAATATTATAATTGTGGATAATATCTTATATTAGATATTTTAGTTGTTTTAAAATATTAAGAGGTTTAACTTTACGTTGAAAACTCTTATTTAAATTAAATGGTTTTATCCTCTTTGAATGATTAATGATACATTATCAATTTAGATAATGATGAAGAAATATTATTTTATAAACTTTAGTTTATAAAATAATATTCTATTTTAATTCCTCTCAGTGTTTTGCTTAAGTGTTTTATGCACTTTGATTAATTAATGATACTTTATCATTTTATATAATGATGAAGAAAATATTATTTTATAAACCTTAGTTTATAAAATAATATTTTATAAAGTGTTTTATTAAAGTGTTTTATTTAAAATAAAACACTTACGCGTTTTCAAATCAGTGTTTTAATTCATCGTTAGATCCTTTTGGGGATCCCGTAGCGTAGGATTGAAGATAAATACCTAGGCCCCTACCCTTTCCCTTTAGTCTTTTCTCTTTTTCTTTTTTCTTCTTTCTTTTTTCTCTTTCCTCTCCTTCTCTTCGTGCCCGACGTGAGCCTTCCTCCATGTCCGTTCGGTTGAAGCTCCAGCCGGCGCCACCTCCAGCCGCCGTGCCTCACCTCCCACACCGGCGTGATCCTCCATCACCGGCGACCACTACCTCACCGGTGGTGAGCTAAACCGGCCACCGAGTCTCTCTCTTTCTCCCTTCAAAGAAATGGGTCTTAAGGCCATTTCCACCTCTTTGGACCACCATACACGGTTGAAACGGCCACCAAGCACCACCAATGGAACCACCATGTCAAGGGCTTCCTCCCCATGTCCTTCTTTCTCCCTAACTCTCACTCTTTCTCTGATGGGTCTTCACACACACACGTTCGGTTGCACCGCCGTGCACCACCGTACATGGCCACCCATGGTGTTTCACCACCACCACCTTGTTCCTCTCATCACCACGAACTTCCCCTAGAAATTTCATAGCCAACGGAGCTATGTGTAGCTCTCACTCTCCCTCACTCTCCAAGGCCGAAACTGGCTTCAAACGGCCGATCCGCCGCCGTGAGCCAATGTATGGCCACCACCTCGCCACCACAGCTTCACCACATCTTCATCTATCTTTCCCTAGCTTCCCATGAAGTTCTATGGTCTTCTACCACCTCAAGCAAACACCTAGCATTTCGGATTTACTGTTCACGGCATGATGCCGCCGTGCTCCGCCACCTTTGACCACCACGAGGCCACCATGAGCCTTCCAAGGCCACGTCTAGCTATTCTCACGTCCAAATTACCACTTTATGTGGTGGACAGCCACCGTACGCGGTGTTACCGCCACGTACGCTCCTCCGACGCTTAATCGTGACGAGCAGCGAACGACGCACGGGTTAGCCCGTCGATGGTATAACCTTCTATCTCTAGTTATTAATGTTTAAAGTAGTTGATTGGTTGGATTGTAGACTGCGTAATTAGTAATTGTGGAGTTCGCTGCGTAGTTGTGAAGCTAAATGTAGTTGTGAAGTGTTGGGCTTGAATTGTAGTATTGTGGATTGTACTATGAAGTGTGGACATGAGATGGATGCCGTAGTTGTGATATGGCATGATGTGTGAAGAGAGTACGCGTGGAGCGTATTTTGTGTAGTGCAGCGACGCGTCGTGTGACGTGCGTTGTAGTAAGGTGTGGCGTAAAATGAAGGGAGTGCACGTGGAGTGCACTCTGTGTTGTATGGCGATGCACCGTGTGATGTGCATCGTGATGATGAGTGTTGTAACAAAAGGAGTACGCGTATCGCGTACTCCATGTTGCGTAGCGATGCATGGTGAGTTGTGTATTGTAGTGATGTTGTCGTAGTGTGGATGGAAGAGAGTTCACGTGAGTGTACTCTGTATTAAGTCATGATACACCGGATGGCGTATTACAGAGGGTCGAATGGCATAGCAGAGAAGTGTGGAGTGTATGGTGCAGCGTCGGGAAACTGTGTAACAGTGTTCCGAAGCAATGGTGATGTGGCTGTAGTCCAAGGTAACGGGTATTGCCTTGAGGCTGAAGTATGGCTGAAGGTATATGTGAAGCGGTGGAAAAGTATCAGAGAGTGCAGCGGAAGCATGATGGGCATAGTTCTGTTAATTGGGAATGTGCCCTGAGCTGCATAATGTGACAGAGGTGCATTTGTGGATGCAGTCCTCTTGTCAAGTGGCGGGAACTGTGTAACAGTGTCCCAAAACAGTGGTGACATGGCCTGTAGTCCGGGGTGACGAGATTCACCTTGTGGTTGACTATAGCTAAGGGTGTATGGAAGTGGTGAAAATGTATCAAAGAGTGCAGCAGAAGCATGATGGGTATCGTGACGTAACTCGAGATTCATCTTGAATTACGTGACGTGACAGAGGTGCATTTATGGATGTAATCCTCTCCTATCAAGTATTGGGATGAACTTATAAAGAGCTGGGAAGTAGGAAGAGTCCTATCGACCGGGTCTTAACTAGTTGGTATTGGAGTTTGGAGCTTGTTTATATAAGCAGGCGTTTATTCGAATTATAAGTTGCTCTTAGGTGATAATAAGGGGATGAGATACGTGTGTCTCTGGCAAGACGAGTGTACAAGACAGATTTATCATATGTAATGAGTAATCTGTCTTGATCATAGTTACATGGTATTTTAGCCCCAGAGCTGGCTTGAATTCATGTAGTCTAAGTGGACGGGAATGAAGATGTAGCATGGGCTAGGATACATGAAAGTAGTGATGAGTATATAGTTTAAGGTTGGGACACATGGCTCTGTATGTCAGAATCATGCGTTGGATTGTGTAAATAGAAGAACGAGACAGAGGTCTTAATGTCTTAACCCTAAGGTAAATCACAGAGGTTCACTTTAAGGAATAAGACCCCGAAGGTTTTAGCATAGTAAATAGTACGTAAGAGCCCAGAGATGGATAGAGAATGTTTCAAGCAAAGCATAGTTCTATTTTCTAGAATAGTTACTTATGCATTAGATAGATGATGACATAAAGTTATATGTATGCATGTAGGTTGCCATCTGACACGCACATGAATGGACCGTATGAATTGAGTATGACATGAAGTCCAGGTAAGTGTTACGTTCATACTCTTCTAGAGTTTTCTCTATAAAAATGAAGAAGAAGACGAAAGCTTTTCTATAAAAAGGAAAATAAAACGTAAGTTTTCAAGTATAAGTACGTAGCGGCCTTCCTTGGCAGCCCCTTTTTATGCACCCAAAGTATGTACGTGTATGCATGTGAATGGATGCTATAAGCAGTACGTATTGTATGTATATTTATGAAAGGAAACGAAATGAAGCTTTAAAAGACGTCAGAACTGTTAAGGACTGTAAGGATTGATAAAGAAAGAAAACTATATTTTTTTCTCTTAAAGCAACTTTTATGAAAAATAAAGAAAATTATGCTTTAAACGATACGAATAAAAAAAAGGAAAGGACTGTAAAGAAATGAACGGATTGAATGTATGATGTATGAAAATACGTAATGGCCACATGGACTGGAATGGAAATGATATCAAAGTATGGGCAGATTGCAATGCCGGGTAAGTAGTACTGGTAGTGCACCCAGTGCTGCACCCTGACTGAATGGATTCCCAACCCGAGGCCACGGGCGGAATCAAGTCCAAAAGACCGCTAACCCCAGCGCACGGGGAGTAACAGTGTGCAACGGCCACATGAAAGTGATAAGAATGAACGAATGCATGTTAAGAATGGATGCAAGATATGTATGTATGAACGGACCGAATGCAAGAATGTAAGTAAGTAAGAAAAGATGATTTAATGAACGTATGTATGCATGAATGTATGTAGAAATATAAATGCATGAAAAGATTCTTTAAGAGATGAAGGCAGCGATGCGTGGGGAGCTGTTTTAAAGAAGAAAACATGTTTTTAAGGAAAAACCCCACCTCGAAACGTTTTTAAACGAAAAGAAAGACGTATGCATGCTACGTAAGATATGTATGTATGGAATGATAACTGCATGACTGAAAAAGTATGTTATTATATTTTGACTGTATGAAGTAATGCTTACGAGTCATCGACTCATTTTAGTTTTTATGTGTGCCCTCCCAGGCACAAGATGAGCATGACAGGTCAGGACAGGCACAACCCAAGGGAAAGAGCACGAAGGCCTAGGCAAGATGTTTCATATTAAAAGCTTTAATTATGAAGTGTAATGTTTTTCCGCTGAATGTTTTAATTAAAAAAATGAGATTTTATTTATAACATGGAGTTTTTTGTATCTTGGTATGTATGGAAAAGAAATTGAAAAGGAATCGTAATTCCCGTCGGTTTTTATCAAAATCGATATGAAAAAGGACCCACCACAAGGACGGGCATTACATGAAGTTTCTTAAAGATCATTAATTGAGAAAGAGAATCTAGTTATAAGTGACTCAGCAAGATATTACAGGATTGCTTTACAGACTCTAGCAATCCGACCACTGCTCATCTATAATCCAAAAAGGTTAAAACCTTGCATAAGCTTAACAAAAACAATACAATACACTATTCAGCATCTGCCTATATTCGCCCCCCAAGTGAAAACAAACAACAAAACAAGGAAAACATACCTCAATGTTGAACAGACGGTTTGAAAAATCAGAATAGGGGGATTTATTTAATAGTAGTAGGGAGATGAAGAGCCCAAATCAAATGGATCGCTACCCGAGCCTAGAAACAGTGGCATCCTTCCAAATAGTGGGCTGTGCTACACAAACTCATTGGAGCACAAATCCATATACGGCCCACTAACAGTTGAGTATAGTCCATTGTTCATTTGTTTAGTGAGCTCAAAACAGTTGGTGTCACTCCAAGCTTCTTGATCCATATTGGAGCCCATCACTCCAGCCCCATAAAAAGTAGATGTGTCAGGCGGCAAAGGTGGGAGAGCTCGGTAATGTCATGAGATGAGTATGAGCTTGGGTGCGCGTGCGCTGCCCACCATTCATAATAGCTGTAATGGGCTGGTAACTGGGCCCAAAATCCGTAGCCCCTGAGCCTAGCCATCCCAGCTGGAAAATGGACACCATCAGTGGCTTTTCTATGTGGATAAAGCATTATCCATATATATAAGCAGTGGCGGAACCAGCAACTGAGCAAATAAACCTGAAGTAAGAAAAGGTCAGATCTTTTCTTTAGGTGCAACACGAGCTTCAATGTAACCATTTGCAACAATATAAAAATCTTGCATTAAAAGATCGTTGGGCAAAAGCAACTGAGACCGCGGTCACATGATTTTATGCCAAGGTAAAAAAGCATTTGATATTTTCAATTTTTTGCTTTGTTTCTCACAACAAGTACAAAATCATTAGTGAGGCCAGATAGTCATAATATTCCATTGACCACTAGTTTTGTTCTCAACTATAATGGCTTTTCTACAGTGACTTTGCAATTCATTTAAAAAAATCACTCACATCATGCTAAAGGATGACCATGGTCCAGGAGGAAGTTTTCTAGCACATACAATGGAACCACTTTGAGGCTCCACAAACTTATTGGAGTTGGAAGATCAACCTACTAAAAAAAATACTACGCTAAGACATATAGATAAATGGGCATAAATTTGAGCGAATCCATAGAATAACTTGTTGAGAAAAAAATCCTGAAAGATCAATTCTTCATGTATCAATTGATCTATATATGGAAAATTTCTCACAGGTGTGCTTTTGTATGACAGAACATCATCATTAGCAGGCCGTTCCGTAGAACTTTCAATGTTGCCCTTGACAGGCTCAGATTCTGCAAGCTGTGCTTTTGAATCATCAGAAGAAAAGGCCAAGAAAGCTTTACGAGCTTCTCTCCGAGCATCTGTGAGTAAATAATGAAGACATGGAGTTAGATATGCTTGTGCTGAAATATAACTAAACTAGGAAATTTTGCACTGAACCATAATATAATCAGATGAAACCATAAAATTGATGTGATTTCAACTTCCAGCTTAACAAAAAAACTAGGTTTTTTTCTATAGAGGTGCTGAAGATAAGACTGGCAAACTTGATGAATATTCTAGAGAAGAATGTAGCATCAGAATTCAATGTGTATGAACACTATGGTGTTTTAACAGACTTCACAGAGAATCATTGTCTGACAGTTCCAAACCCCGTAAGGGGGACTGTTACACGTGAAAAACCCATTATGCATGAATGTCCAGCCAATTATAGCAAAATAAATGAAACATGGTAGCATACTTATTTCATCTTGTAACACAAACTACTAACAGGCTGCAGGCATTCTGTGCATATGCTTATACAGACCCCTGTACTAATTTCTAGAACTCTAAGCCCAAGGCTGTCTCAGATTGAAACAGGAAACTCTTCAGATAAGAACATCAAGATTGAAATCAAAAACCTACAACCAGATTAAATTAAATATATAAATATATTTAATTTAGTGACCATGGTGCAACCCGAACCGACCCGGCTTGCCAGGCGGATACCCCGCATTGACCCGAACCGACCCGAGTTTACCTGATTTACTTTTAAGCTTTAACAGGGTACTTGAATCTCAGAATGGGATTTTTTTGGCAGAGCATTCGATATGGGTTTTATGGGATTCCTGGATGGTGCTTGGGCAGAGCTGATCCTCATGGTTGATGCCCGGAAGCTCTACTTTTGTGCAACAAATTGAAGTTAGAGATGATGATAAGAAAGGTGTCCTTCTATATTCGTTTTCCAAGAAACCTGACTTGAGCTCCCTAGCAAATTGGAGACTTGGAGTGTATCAAACTACATGATTCTTACATCCCACAGCCGCAAGGTAGGAAATAAACTTTTTGTTTTTGTGTTTCTTCACGGGTTTGCTAGAAAATTGTTTCATTTTTTTCCGTGATCAAATGCTCTATTTTTTTCTTTTTCTTTTTTCCAAATCGGCATAAAACTGAAGATTTTCCTTGTGGTTGAACAATGGATCAACAATCCGTATGGCATATGAGGCTCCAACTCGTGCTTTAAATCGATTGCAAGTGGTAATGACGACAGAGAGAAATAGGGAGGGATGGCAGCTAGGGTTTGAGATCAACTGGTAAAACGTATATTCGGTTTGAGCGGGTTCGACCCGCAAGCTATTTCAAACCGCTTTTTGGTCGGGTCGGGTCGAGTCTTGCTGAAGGACCGGGTCACAACTTTATTTGCATAGGCGTAGTTGCCATCCCATCTTCAGCAACAATTTTACACGTATTCAAAAGCAGCAAACAGGGGCGTATCTTAGAATTTGTATCAAAATTACCATTATCTCAGGCATCACTCTATATTAACCGAAACAAACCAATAGACTCTGTGACTGCAAGAATTATTTCATCAGAAACAGGCCCAGGAATAGCTGATGGCCTGCAATACACAACAAACATATCACAAACAGACCAGCAAGACATTTCATGCTGATGTATTTAGGAAGTAGAACTGTGTGTGCGTGTCCAACAGTGACTTAAAACTCTCAAAAGAGAAGGCATTACATAAGAGACTCATATGGCACCGAGTGTCCAAGAAGAAAGTCCCAACTAATCCCCGGGGTGATTGTAGTCTAGCTAATGTTCTTTTTAGTTTCTCAGTTGAAGCTTTAATTTATATGTTTTTATGGTGTACAATGCTAAATGGTCCATCTGGTTTGCCTTTTGAACAGATTGATCCCTATACTTTCATATCAATATTTTTTAATTTTTTATTAGTTTTTATTTTTATTTTTATTTTTATTTTTTCTTCTACTTTTAGATTTTTTATTTTATTTTCACGACACATGGCATGCCAAGTCAGCATTTTTAACGATTAATTAATAGAGTGTTAACGAAATGGCTGATTCAATCAAAATTGAAACCACACGGACTACTTATTCTCTAATCCTTTTTACAAGTCTTTGACAAAAATAATCAAAAGATTGTGAATTATGAGATGGTAAATAAAAAGTAGATCAAGAAAATATAAGCCCATACATTGCGAGGTCTAGGCTAACTCGGTTTAATAGGAAGACCGAATCAACTCTCTATGTCCTATCCGTCATTTAGAACACCAAGCATAAGAACATTTTCTAGGGTGTCCCTATATTAGGGTATCTTGGCACCCATCTACAAGTACACTCTAGCATCAATAGTTTCCAAATCTTAATTGTTGGGGAAAGGATCAAACACATCCAATATTCAGTCTCAGTCCTATTTCCAAATAAATCAGACTCTTGACTTCCTTCATTGTATAGCTAAAATTATGTTCACACCATATGGTTGGGTTGGCCAAGGATAATGTAATACATGCTACTACTTAGCTTAGTCCACTGAATCCCACACTTGCAAGTCAACTTGCTCAACCAATAGATAGACATCAGCTTCTTTACGAGCAAGTTCTGCAGCTGTAAATCCAAATGAATCGAACTGCATAGATGTCTCAAGTGATTGACCATCCAATTCCTAAATGTGAAAACAAAGGAATCAAAAAAGTTGATTAAGAATCTTGTAATTTTTTTTTATAACATGTAGAATAATAATATATTTAAAACGATAATCTCAACAAAATAGCTTCCTCAATCTCTGTTTACCATGCCCGTTGTTAGACTTCTTAAATAGATGCGTTCAGCACAAGGCTTACAATATTACCAATTATAACTTGAGCTGTTCTATGCATCATCGAAAATACTCTTTCCATGAAACACAATGCCATCGTAATTAATAAATAAATAATTTTCAATTGTGTGATGCTATTTCTTTGTTTTCCTTTTTGATAACTAATTTTTAAATACTAATTCTTAAACAAGAAAAATGTTACATGTTCATATTAAAGCAAACCCCCCTTTTCGGCATTTGGGGGGTTTGCCCACTGGAATCCGCCACTGCATTCCAAGGGCGGGGCCCCCCGTCCGTGTGCCGGGGTGTAGGGGCAAACCCCTGGTCCATCCACCCCCCCCTCTTCCACCGACCACCCACATCTGTCACAACCAGGAAAAATAAAATAAAAAGTCAAAGAAACGAGGAAATCCACAACATAATACACAACAAATTAGAAACAATTAAAAACAAAAAACCTTAAACTAGTAAAAACAATTTCTCAAACCCACAGGCCCACGATGATTGTGAGAGGGAGAGAGGGTTTGAGAAGAAGAGGAGGGAGAAGCCGAGGAGGAGGAGGAGGAGGAGGAGAAGAAGACGATGTGGGCCATGTCACTGCTACAACTGTGAGAGGGAGAGAGGGTCTGAGAGGCAGCGCCACAGAGAGGAAGAGAGAGAGAGAGAGAGAGAGAGAGAGAGAGGCTGTGGGGGGGGGGGGGCAAGCCCAAAAAAAAAAAAAAAACGACGTCGTTTCGTCATTTCCCTTAAAAACAATTCTTTACTAAAATGACGTCATTTTGGTAACGAATTTATTTGTATATATATATAGTGGTATTGCATGTGCAGAGGAGGGGGAGAGTCGATAGACCACCTCCTCTTGCATTGTGATACAGCAATGTTTCTCTAGAATGAGGTATTCATTCGAGTGGATTTGGCCTAGGTTATGCCGAAGACCGTGGAGGTAGCTTTGGCTAGCTGGAAAAACATAAGAGGCAGGCAACCGATCAAAGCGATTTGGAAGATGATCCCTCTATGCATTATGTGGTGCTTGTGGCAGGAGTGCAATGAGCAAACATTCAAACGTGCCTACTAGGAAAGATCGTTGGAGGAGCTTAAAGTTTTATTTTTTAGAACTCTTTGTAATTGGGCCATTGCTGTGGATTTTAATTGCATGGTCCTTCATGATTTTCTTGCTTCTAATGTGTCTACCTAGTTAGGCCATCAGACTTTGTTATTGGCCTTGCCATTCTTTTTTTGGATAAGTTTTTTTTAGGGGTCCTGAAGTTAACAGTAAGGTAAACCTCAAGTGACCATGAAGGGACTCGAACTGGTGATAATTGGAAAGCAAACCCAATGCCTGACCAACTAAGCTACACCTCAGGGTTTTATTGACCTTGCCATTCTTTGATCAATAAAACTTGATTATTTATAAATAAATAAATAAAATTAAAAATTTTTGGGTTGGGCTTAAGCCTAGGCCTAGGGTGCAGAGGGGGCTGGGCCGCACCCTGGGCCTAAAACAACCCCCCTCCGAGGTACAACTAGGTGTTTTCCCTTTGGGCAGCAGCCCCCAACCCATGTGGGATTGCCCGCGCCACCCACACAAGGCCAAGGCGGTGGACGCATGGCGGTGGGGGGCAATGCCCCGCCACCCACCCCTAATGTTTAGCTAGCATAATCCCTTACCCTTGTTTTTAGTAATATAGTATAATCCTTCAAACTATAAATAGAATGCTTTCACTAGTACTTTACAATTTTTTTGTGAAGAAATACATGTAGTCTGTTTACATTTCCTAAGCTATGTCATCTGTATCTATGGCATTCACAGTACTTAAAAATCACTAAAAGTCATATACTTCCATGCAAGTGCAGCTTCCTTGTCACAAAAGAAATTGGCTGGAAAAAATGAAACGGAAATGACAAACAGGTAAATGGCAAATCTTCTTCAGATAATTTTCCCATTGGAAGATGTTGTTGACACCTAAAAGAACCCAAAGTATAGGAGTGCTTATATCCATTTAGTTACTCAATTTACACTCAGCATCTTTTATGCTTTTTATTTTTATTTTTTTTAAGAATCTGCATCACTAGGAAGCTCTCTCTACCATACTCTGTATCAGATACATGTCCATTCCCCCCCTCCCTTCAACATATCATCATATTTGTATCATGTCTATACATACCTATGTGTACTAATGCTTCTGAGACAAACCCCATAAAGCCCATTAAAATTTAATCAAACTTCAACAATTACAAACATTGATCACAAATTTCTCCCCATTCTCAATTTACATCGTACTCATCCTTTGCCCTCCGTCTACTCTACAAACAAGCAAGATGAGAGAGATTCCCACTGAATCGTCCACTCAACCCTCCCATTATTAGTAAAACATTCTAACAAAGGAATCAAAATTCTCTCTTTTCTCTTCTCTATCCCACTTTATCCTCTCGCCTCCAAACTCCCAAAAAAAGTGCAACCTCCAAACTCCCAAACAAGGTGCAAAGGAGGAAAATCTTCAAAACCCCCAAAGAATTGAGAATTTTTCATAACCTTGGGTCATGAATATCACAAGGAACGATTGCAATACAAAATATAAAAAATTTCACAGTGTCTATTAATTTGCATGCCATTTTTAGCCCACTTCCCTCATTAATATTCATACCAGAGACATATATCTTGTAAAATAGTACATGTATCAACAATGTCCAAACATGCACCATTTCCAACATATAGAACCTCCAACAACAAATCCACGAAGTTGACAATTGCTAAGTGAAAAAAATCTCTTAGCAAACCAGCATCTCGGCTAAGACGATAAAAACGTACAGCTTTTTTGTCTTCATCTAAAAAATTCAAAATGCTCTGCCGCTTGACTTCAGCTCTATTCTATCGGGATGATACAGATGTCTGTGGAGCCCACCCTGCACATTTGTTTGCAGTGTTAACATTATTCTACACTCAAGTCTTAATTTAGAAATTTTAGTTCTTCTAAATGTAAATAAATTCTACCCTTTTCGGACCCCACGGTATTGTAATAACCAGCAGAAAACCCTCCTGCAAATGCTCCATGAAATCTTCATCGCCCTTTTTTTTTTTTTTTTTTTTTTAAATATAATTTTTTTTTTTTATAAAGAGGGAGGGAGGGACCTCCAGGATATATTCAAAACCTCATGTGTGCAGAGGAAAACCATGGATACAAAAATACCATATATAACAAAAACCAAATACAAAAAAACATATTAGCCCTCTCGTATATATGGTAGTCCAGCTTTGTCCAACTTCAAGAGGCCTCGAAGCTTCCAAGGTAAATCAGAAAAGAATTCCCAGAAATTAGTACATCCTTCCGAACCCATTCTAGCTAAAAACTCTGCTGGTGCATTTGCTTCTCGGTAAACATGAGTGATATTTACATTCATACTTCTCATCATAGCTGTCAATTCTTCCCAAAAGTCTTCCACATACCATAAACCACAAAAAGATGATTTCAGCCATTTTATCACAGTACTAGAGTCCAGTTCTATATCTAGTTGGACAATACCTATACTCTTGGCCAATTTTACTCCATGATATACTGCCATGAATTCTGCAAAGGAAACTGTTCCTTGATCCAGAGAAACCGAAAAGGCTCTAACCAGATTACCTGATGAGTTTCAGATTATTCCTCCACCTCCAGCTTGCCCCGGATTGCCACGGCTACTTCCATCGGTATTGAGTTTGTATCTACCCTGGTGTGGTTGAAGCCATTTGACTACCTGTGTTGTTTTCTTTGTAAACATTTTTGAAGGAACATTTAGCTCTTTTTTTTTTCAATTTTTTTCCAGCCTTTAATTGTTCTCCTATTCTGGCAATCCAAAACCGAATACTTCTCCAAACCTGTTCCACGGAGTCGCCGCTGCCTTCCATTCGGGATTTGCATCTTCTCAGCCATAATCTCCACGTAACAATAGAGGGGATGATTCCAATGAGGTTGCCCATAGTAGAAGATTTAGTAGCAGTATTGAACCAGCTACCAACTGTTTCCTTCCAAGACCGACCCTCCCTCGCATTCATTCCCACTTGTAAAGCACATTTCCTCCAAATACATTTATCAAACTCACCTTCAGCCAGCACATGATTTAGATCTTCATAAGCTCCATTATTACAGCAGTTGCATTTTGACACAATAGCGATGCCAATTCTTCTCAGTCGGTCATCTACACTCAACGCCCCATGGAGCCCCTTCCACATGGTAGAAGCCATGAATTTAGGAAGAGAAGGATGCCAAACCCAGCCCGCCCACACATCAGTTGGCATTTTGATCCTAACACAATCTCATGCGCTTTTTGTAGAGAATACCCCATCAGGAGAAGGGGTCGATACCAGCACATCTGCTTCATTTTTTCTCTTACCCAAAACCTTCAGAATTTGTTCCACGCAGTTAGGGCCAACCAACTGAGTTATGAGCTCACAATTCCAGCCATCCTCCAGGATGCAATCTTTGATTTTCAGGGACAGGTTTGTAGCACTACTAAAGTAATTACAAAGAGGACCATCCTCCAACCAGGTATCACACCAGAGGATACGTTGCCATCCTTGACTCACCATCTTGCAAATTGAAGTACTTCGGGAATGCATTTTATAACCATACGCCAAAAGCTTGTACCTACTGAGGGGTTAAGTAAAGAGATATGAGAGTTTTTAACATACTTAGATTTGAAGAACCGAGTCCATAGGTTATCTTCGGTAAGTAGCTTCCAGGCAAACTTCATATGTAGGGATTTTTTTATGTCTTCTAGATTTCTCAAACCAATACCCCCTTCTTTTTCTGGACGGCACATCCCCTCCCATGCTCTCCAATGCTTTTTCGGCTTCCCCTCATGGTGTCCCCAAAAGAAGTTGCTGCAATACCGGTTGAAGGTTCTTGAAATCGACTTTGGAATTTGCATAATGGATAGGAGGTAGACAGGCACGCTCGCAAGGACATGTTTAAGGAGGAGAATCCGTGCCCCACTTGATAACAGTTTAGCTTGCCATCCTCCTATTCTATCTTTGATCTTCCCCAAAAAATCATCAAAATGGATGCCCTTTAGCCTTCCAGAAACAATGGGGGCACCCAAGTATTTGAACGGCAAAGAGCATTCAGAAAAACCAGTCAAACGAAGCAATATCTGACGTCTAGCATGAGGGATATGTTTAGAGAAAATAATCGATGATTTTTCCTTACTCACCTTTTGGCCCGACCATTTTCCATACAGCTCTAAGGACTCCGAGATGTTTTTTAGTGAGGCTTTATTTCCGTTAGCAAATATGACTATATCATCCGCATATAAAAGATGGGAAATAAGAGGGGCGTCTCCGTGGTGGTGATAAGGTTTTATCAAACCTTGTTGAAATTTTCCTTTCAACAATCTAGATAACATGTCCTCTACCACTATGAATAGATAGGGGGAGATGGAATCTCCTTGTCGAAGCCCTCGCTCACCTTTGAAAAAACCCTTGGAAACCCCATTCATGGTCACCGAATACCACAGAGAAGATACACAACTTTTGATTAGCTCACAAAACTCCACAGAAAATCCAAAGGCACATAACACATGAATCAGAAAACCTCATTCAATGCTATCGTATGCCTTAGCCATGTCAATTTTAATGAGAACATTACCACCCTGAACTGGCCTATGAAGTCCGTGTGTCATTTCTTGCATCAAGCTTATATTGTCAAAAATGCTTCTTCCAGGAATAAACGCGCCTTGTTTCGGGGAGATCAACCGAGAGAGAAGCGGTGAGATACATGCCACTAGAATTTTAGTACAAATCTTGTAGAAAACTGAACACAAGCTGATTTGGCGGAATGACTCACTCAAAAATGAGTAGCACTAATGCTATCCCAAGTGCAGGAGGATGTCGTGTAATAATTAGGAATAAATTCCTAGATCGTCTCCTCAGGGAAAGTTGCTTAAAATTAAACTTGTTGAAAAAATGTGAAAATCTTCACAAAGAGAAAATAAAATGATGGTATATGCAATGGATGGAAAAAGGTACTAGTCATGGACTAGATTCATGTCTTTTGAATTTTTTGTTTGTTGGATTGGAATGTAAAGGACTTATAAATTAAACTCAGAAATTAATAAAACTAAATTAAGCATTAAACTAAATTAGAAAGTAATCGACAAAACATGAACGGAAAATTTAAAATACCCAAAACCAAGATTCTAGAATTCATCTTTGTAATTAAATCACGAATTCTCAAAATAACACATAACAGTTGTAATCACTATTAAATGAAAACTTAAAGAAGTAAGAAAAATAAATAACACGAAATAAGTAAACAGAAACTTAAAAGTATTCTATAAACTTTAAACTGAAGTTAAATAAAATAGGGAATGAAAAGTCTAAACGAAAACGTCCTTTCACGATTCAATTGAATTTCGAAACGAAAAGGAACAATTTCTCACGTATCACTCTTGAAAATTAATCTCTAAACCTTTAATAAAAACTCTATAACAATTCCTCTGCTCTTCACGTATGATATTCAGAAAAATCAAAAACAAAAACAAAAGCTTAAAACCAAACCTTTCTTGCAATAAATTAAGGTAACACAATTAATTAGAACTTCTAAAACAATTCTTTATGAAACAAAATAGCACACTTGATTAAAAACTTCTAAAACAATTTCTTTTATTGTATGAAACAAACTAGTAATGAAACAAACTAGTAACTTAATGGAAATTAAGGTATTACACTTAATGAAATACAATTTTAGAACAAATATTAATACACTAAAAAAATGCTAAAACAACAAAGCTTTGAAACTAAAAAGAGAAACAAAATTTCTTAAAACAAAAAGGAGCTTAATTCTTTCAAGTACATAGCAGAAAATTGTGTGTGTTGAGTTGTGTTTTTCTAAGATTGAGTTGTCCTAATTGTTCTCTTTAGCTTCGGAGTGCACCCATTTTATAGCCAAACATCTTGGCTACTTCATCTCTCATTCAATTGGTTTCACACTTCAATCTTGCATTTACACTCAATTTGCATTCACACCTCAATTTGTTTCACACTTCATTCTTGCATTTCACACCTCAATTTCGGCCACTTGCATTCCTCTTTAATTATTTTGTGTCTTGCATTGCATTCCTCTTCAATTGCCGTGTCTTGCATTGCATTCCTCTTCAATTATTTTATTCAATTGGTTTAGTAATTCAAACCAAACAACCAAGTCCAACATGCCTAACTTCTTGCCTAACTTGTTGCCTAACTTGTTGCCTAACTCTTGCCTAACTTCTACTCGGTTTCATCATTGCCTCTCTAGCCGACTTCCTCAATTTGTTTCTTCAATTTGTTATTTCAATTTCAGCACACAACAATTCATTCACCTACTGCTTTGACCGGTCCAAACTAATTCAATTCATTCCCCCAACTACAATTCACTCCAGCCGAATTCTCTTCAAGAGTCACATGTTTTCTTTCTTTTTTTTTCTTCATTTCGGTTCTTGTCCAATTCAATGGAAAGGAAGCAGCCTTTTTCTTCATATAGTTTCGGTGGACAGCAGCAGCCCTTTGATTTCACCAACTTCTTCCTTCATTTTCCTCACCTTAATTTAGTTTGTTGGATCTGATGAATGAATAAGGGTCTCGGATTCACTTGAGCTACTCCTTGTTGGATTTGATTAAACTGGTCTCTTGAAGTTCTAAGCCTATATTCATCACCATATATGCTTGGATCCATGATATCTTCATTAGCAATAATTTGGCTTTCGAGCATGCTTAACACTACAGACATGGTGAGTCTACTGGTCATGGATTAGCACAAAGTGGAGCAACTTTGATCATTGTAATTATTGCCTCCTCCTTGTTGAACTCGGAGCCCAACTTTGGATCCACCTGCTTCATTAAATCACCTTTTTGTTGTAGAACAAAGGCCTGGAATAGGCATTGCATGAACAAATGGAAATGAAAAGTAGAGAATTAATAGAAGAGAAAGACATAACCAAACATGCAAGATAAACAAAATATACATATATTTGAAGTATGTGAACTCATAACTCATGCACAAAGAGCAAAAATATTTGTCCAATGAACTGTGATCACAAAAATGAAGACATGTGAAGCCATTCCAATATCGACCTAGTTCAGTTTATTTTGTTTCTCAATTCTAGAGGAACAGATCAGAATGCACAGTAATCAATAGTTGGTAGAATTCAAGCAGAAATTCATGCTTTTAATCAATTAAAATCACAACTTTGATTTATTCATTTTAACCATTTTTCTATTTAAAACCAATAATAATGTCATGATGAATTTAAAATACATTGGTTTTAAATAGTAAAAATGTGCAATATTTCAGCTCAATCACACCCCCCAACTAGCATTTTGCTAATCCTGGAGTAAAATAGTGAAAATTAATTGAGATGAATATTGTATAAAGCTCGAAATTCAAACAAAAACAATCAAACATAATTCTGAATTCTCACAAAAAAATTGATTCGTGACTACTCAGCACCATGAGTTGTATCCACAAGGAAAGTCTCAGTAATTGTTCACATAGAATTGGGGCAAATGTTTTAGAATTCAGATATGTGTGTGTGGCTAAACCTCTGTATGTTCCTCACTAATAAACATGATTTATCATAGGATTTTTCAACCTTAAGATTAATCATTATTGATTCTAACTACCTCAAAGCCTAAGGGACTAGCAGTTTTTACGCCAACTCTGTTTAAAGATTGATCATTCAACCCCCAAAGTTTTGGGTAACTGTTTCTAGCCCTTTATTTAGGAAAACTTACACGATCTTTTTCTTTTCTTTTTTTTTTTTTTTTTTTTTTTTTTTTTTTTATAAGGCTCGGTAGTCCTGCAGTTTACTTCTCCTGTTTTAAATCAATGAACATTAATGAGGAACACTACAAGTGTAAGCATGTGCAAAATGTTCTTTCAAAACTTGCCCTTCATTCTAAATAAATCATACTAATTCTCATTTTTGTAAATATCGCATCCCGGTGTTTCAAGTCACTCCTCAACAAAATATGAGGCATCATAAGTCATGTTCTATGCTTAAGGTTGAAAATAAATCTTCACAAAATAATTCCACTCAACTATTCCACCAAGATACACAAATCTAACAAACATGCCAGAAGTGTGTTAATCGTTTATGTTTCAATGCACCTCACAAATTTTATTTATTTATTTATTTATTTATTTTTTTAATTTTTTATTTTTTAATCATTTAACACATTTTTAACAGAAAACCCTCCCCCCAACTAAATGTGACATTGTCCTCAATGTTCAGCAATTGAATATTCGATGATGTATGTTATACAGACATGAATTGGAGCGAGATAAACACTATAGAACATATATTGAGACGAAAATGATTAAACAGAGAGGAAAAATTCACCTGAGATATTCGAGCGTACACAAGGAGTAGATTTCTGTCAAAGTTAAAAATACAAAAAGCAAAAGAAAGAAAAAACAAAACAAACAATGCAAAACAAGCAAGAAAGTAAAAGAATTTTTATTTTTATTTTTTTTTACTTTTACATAAACTTGAGGTTTTTAGCCTCATGTTTGAGACGCTCATGCTCTTCATACAACATCAGGTCATCCTTATCCATGGGAACTGGCAAGCGGAATGAAGAATCTAAAAGAGATTTCAACTGTTTATTCTTCTGCCGAACGATTCCTTCCCTTATGTGAGACTCTTGAACAATTCGTTGAAGTACAACAATTTGTTCTTTAAGCCTTTCAACCTCATGATTTTTGGCTTGTACCTGCTGGGAAAAAGCAACAATAGAGGATGAGTAGCGAGTCCCAAGACTCACCAAGTCGTAGATAGCATCGGAGTCTGACTTATTAGCCATACTAGTATTCTCTTGTTGCAACATGGCACCAATGGTAGCTGCAGAAAGGACAGGAGGTTGAGATGCAGAATGCCTCATGGATGGTTCTAGAGAAATGCTAGAGGAATGAGCCATTGACAAAAGAATAGAAGGCTTAAAACGAGAATGTTGAAAGAATGCAGATGAGTTTATAGAGATGAGAAGAAAACTTGATGCGGATTGGATGAACTTCAGGATTGATTTTATAGAGATAGCACAAAGAACCAGACGAGCTATCATCCAAGTCAAAGAGTAATGTGATTTCGGTGAAAATGACATTTCTTAGAAACTCGGAGCCTTCAATCTTGTTTGTCAACAACATCAGGTGATTTGTTTCAAATCTCCAGCCACACTTGTCAGGTCACGGACGGATCCAATCATTTTTTTTTTCAACTTTCAAATCTCCAGCCACACTTGTCAGGTCACGGACGGATCCAATTATTTTTTTCAATTATCTACAGTGTCTACTAACGCACCGTTTTCTTCAGTCCACACCCCCAAACTAGTGAGAGACATAGTCCTCAATGAATCGAACGAAAGAAAACAAAGTGCACAGAACTAAGCAAGCAATACAAACAATCAACATGAAATATAAAATCAAAACAAACGAACAAATAAAAACAAAGCAAGTAAAGAAAATTGTAAAGAAGGAGAAGCAAATCAAGACACTTCCCTGGGATTTACAATGTACGGCCCACTCCATCGGGATTTGCAAAATTTTTGAAACTGTTTTCTTTCCTCGGAGAGAAACCGACGTTTATTTTGGGTGGACCATTCAGAAGGTATTCGCTCAGTCTCTTGAAATGGTAAAGAAGAATCTGCAAAACAATCAAAAAATTCAAAGTCATCTTCATTATCAGAGAAAGGAGAATTTGAGCAAATAAACTTTGTTGGTGTCAAACTCTCCACAGCATTCAAACCACTTGTGTCATCAAAATGTGCTGGCATCTTGCAAGCGTTGAAAACGTTCAACTCAAGTGCCATGTTCCCAAAGGTAAGTTTCACAACTCCACTTCTGAAATTGATCAAAGCATTTGATGTAGCTAGAAATGGTCTTCCTAGGATGACAGGAGCTTGGTAAATAGTGGAGACCGGCTGCTGCATGTTAAGAACCACAAAATCTACTGGGTAGTAGAATTTGTCCACCTGGACTAACACGTCCTCTACAATACCCTTCGGTACCTTAACTGATCTGTCAGCTAGCTGTAGCATGATGGAGGTCTTTTTCAGCTCACCCAATCCCAACTGCTCATATACTGAGAACGGTAGCAAATTCACACTACTCCCCAAATCAAGTAAAGCTCTCCCAATTCGTGATTCACCAATCATAATGGAGATGTTGGGAGAGCCGGGATCTCCAAACTTCTGAGGAGTCTCGCTCAATATCAATGCACTAACTTGCTCTGTTAGGAAAGCTTTCTTCTTCACATTCAGCTTCCTCTTCACCGTGCACAAGTCCTTCAAAAATTTTGCATATGAAGGCACTTGTTGTATGGCATCCAAGAGTGGAATATTGATTTTCACTTGCTTGAAAATCTCTTGAATCTCCGTGTGATACTTGTTCTTTTTGCCAGCTGCCAATCTCTGAGGATAGGGTACCACAGGTTGGTATCCCTTACTAGTTTCAGCATCTGCACTCACAGGCTTCTTCTGTTCTGGTCTCGCTACCTCTGGTTCTTTTTCAGCTTCATCCGTTTCTGCTGCATCTTTAGGTGTAGGAGCAATTATCTCTGTGTCTATGGTCATCTCAGGTCGGGAAATTTCCTTCCCACTTCTCAAAGTAAGAACAGCTTTTGCTGTCTCAATAACGTCTCCTGAGACATTATGCACTTGATGTTGTTGTTGTCTGTATACTTGAGGATTAGGTTGAGGCTGTGCAGGAAATTTCCCTTTCTCTAGGGTGCTCAAGGTTGTGCTCATTTTATTAACAGTGCCACGCAACTCATTTATGGCCTGAGTATTTTGATTATTTGTGGTGGCCTGAATGAATTGCTAAAGTGTAATGGCCATCTGTGCCATACTGTCATCTAGAGTCTTCTTGGCAGATGATGAAGGCTGAGGACCTTGTGCAGCTACATGAGGCTGAAATCCAGGAGGAGCTACATAAGGATAGCTCTGAGGATTCTGATATGGTGGATACTGGTGCTGAGGAGCACCTTGATTAAATGGCTGCTGCTGAGGTGGTGGGGACCGACCAGGCTGATCATTTCTCCATGAGAAATTTGGGTGATTTCTCCACCCCGGATTATATGTGTTGGAGAAAGGCTGATTCTGTGCTCGATTGACCCAGTTAGCTGATTGTATTGGCTCAGACCCACCTTCTTGAAATACTGGCATGACATGATACATCAATCTAATATGGTAGAGATGAGTGGTTGATGCAAATGAGATGAGTCACCAAAGATAATATGGTAGAGAAAAATAAAATAAAATAACAAGTTTAAATTTAAGTTAAACAACTTATCCCCGGCAACGGCGCCAAAAACTTGACTCACTCAAAAATGAGTAGCACTAATGCTATCCCAAGTGCAGGAGGATGTCGTGTAATAATTAGGAATAAATTCCTAGATCGTCTCCTCAAGGAAAGTTGCTTAAAATTAAACTTGTTGAAAAAATGTGAAAATCTTCACAAAGAGAAAATAAAATGATGGTATATGCAATGGATGGAAAAAGGTACTAGTCATGGACTAGATTCATGTCTTTTGAATTTTTTGTTTGTTGGATTGGAATGTAAAGGACTTATAAATTAAACTCAGAAATTAATAAAACTAAATTAAGCATTAAACTAAATTAGAAAGTAATCGACAAAACATGAACAGAAAATTTAAAATACCCAAAACCAAGATTCTAGAATTCATCTTTGTAATTAAATCACGAATTCTCAAAATAACACATAACAGTTGTAATCACTATTAAATGAAAACTTAAAGAAGTAAGAAAAATAAATAACACGAAATAAGTAAACAGAAACTCAAAAGTATTCTATAAACTTTAAACTGAAGTTAAATAAAATAGGGAATGAAAAGTCTAAACGAAAACGTCCTTTCACGATTCAATTGAAATTCGAAACGAAAAGGAACAATTTCTCACGTATCACTCTTGAAAATTAATCTCTAAACCTTTAATAAAAACTCTATAACAATTCCTCTGCTCTTCACGTATGATATTCAGAAAAATCAAAATCAAAAACAAAAGCTTAAAACCAAACCTTTCTTGCAATAAATTAAGGTAACACAATTAATTAGAACTTCTAAAACAATTCTTTATGAAACAAAATAGCACACTTGATTAAAAACTTCTAAAACAATTTCTTTTATTGTATGAAACAAACTAGTAATGAAACAAACTAGTAACTTAATGGAAATTAAGGTATTACACTTAATGAAATACAATTTTAGAACAAATATTAATACACTAAAAAAATGCTAAAACAACAAAGCTTTGAAACTAAAAAGAGAAACAAAATTTCTTAAAACAAAAAGGAGCTTAATTCTTTCAAGTACATAGCAGAAAATTGTGTGTGTTGAGTTGTGTTTTTCTAAGATTGAGTTGTCCTAATTGTTCTCTTTAGCTTCGGAGTGCACCCATTTTATAGCCAAACATCTTGGCTACTTCATCTCTCATTCAATTGGTTTCACACTTCAATCTTGCATTTACACTCAATTTGCATTCACACCTCAATTTGTTTCACACTTCATTCTTGCATTTCACACCTCAATTTCGGCCACTTGCATTCCTCTTTAATTATTTTGTGTCTTGCATTGCATTCCTCTTCAATTGCCGTGTCTTGCATTGCATTCCTCTTCAATTATTTTATTCAATTGGTTTAGTAATTCAAACCAAACAACCAAGTCCAACATGCCTAACTTCTTGCCTAACTTGTTGCCTAACTCTTGCCTAACTTCTACTCGGTTTCATCATTGCCTCTCTAGCCGACTTCCTCAATTTGTTTCTTCAATTTGTTATTTCAATTTCAGCACACAACAATTCATTCACCTACTGCTTTGACCGGTCCAAACTAATTCAATTCATTCCCCCAACTACAATTCACTCCAGCCGAATTCTCTTCAAGAGTCACATGTTTTCTTTCTTTTTTTTTTCTTCATTTCGGTTCTTGTCCAATTCAATGGAAAGGAAGCAGCGTTTTTCTTCATATAGTTTCGGTGGACAGCAGCAGCCCTTTGATTTCACCAACTTCTTCCTTCATTTTCCTCACCTTAATTTAGTTTGTTGGATCTGATGAATGAATAAGGGTCTCGGATTCACTTGAGCTACTCCTTGTTGGATTTGATTAAACTGGTCTCTTGAAGTTCTAAGCCTATATTCATCACCATATATGCTTGGATCCATGATATCTTCATTAGCAATAATTTGGCTTTCGAGCATGCTTAACACTACAGACATGGTGAGTCTACTGGTCATGGATTAGCACAAAGTGGAGCAACTTTGATCATTGTAATTATTGCCTCCTCCTTGTTGAACTCGGAGCCCAACTTTGGATCCACCTGCTTCATTAAATCACCTTTTTGTTGTAGAACAAAGGCCTGGAATAGGCATTGCATGAACAAATGGAAATGAAAAGTAGAGAATTAATAGAAGAGAAAGACATAACCAAACATGCAAGATAAACAAAATATACATATATTTGAAGTATGTGAACTCATAACTCATGCACAAAGAGCAAAAATATTTGTCCAATGAACTGTGATCACAAAAATGAAGACATGTGAAGCCATTCCAATATCGACCTAGTTCAGTTTATTTTGTTTCTCAATTCTAGAGGAACAGATCAGAATGCACAGTAATCAATAGTTGGTAGAATTCAAGCAGAAATTCATGCTTTTAATCAATTAAAATCACAACTTTGATTTATTCATTTTAACCATTTTTCTATTTAAAACCAATAATAATGTCATGATGAATTTAAAATACATTGGTTTTAAATAGTAAAAATGTGCAATATTTCAGCTCAATCACGGAAGTTGTCAAAACTCTTTGGGTTAGCGATCTTCGGGATAAGTACAATAGATGTATTTGAAAAAAATCTGGGTAAAGGAATACCTCAGGAGAAATCATGCACTGCCTCCACCACCTCCCCGAATATAAGCTCCAAACCGAATTTATAAAAGTTGGATCCGAAACCATCAGGCCCCGGACTACTATTTGAAAGAATAGAGAACACTGCTTCTTTCACCTCTATGATCGAAGGAGGCTCCATTATCTTTTTATTGTGCCACTCCGTAATCACTGGTTCAACCAAGTTTGATAAATTTGGAAGATTATAAGTCTAGCTAGAGCCCAAGAATTCCTTGAAATTCTTCACTGCCCCCTCATGGACTTCCTTCGGGTTTTTTAAATAGCGCCCATCACTCAGCCTCATCTCCCTTACAGCCTTAAAATTTTTTGAATTCAGCACACAGAAGAAAGAGATATTAGCCTCACCTGATTTTAGCCAGCTTTGCTTCGCTTGTTGAGCCAAACGAGTCTCTTCTCTTTGTACCCACGTATCCAACTCCAGTTTAGTAACCATCAAGTCCAGGTCCACCTCCTCATTAAATCCTTCTTGCAAGCTTTCTTCCAGAGCCTCAACCCGATCCTCTAGGGCCTTTATGTTTGCTGTAGTCATACCAAAGACAATTTTATTCCAAGCTCTTAAAGCACATCTAAGAGATTTTAATTTTTGAGCCAGCCGAGTCATTCCTGTTCCACCACACTCAACAAGCCAAGAACGGGCAATGCAATCTCGGAAATCTTCATGAGTCTCCCACATTTTTTGCTATTTGAAGCTGGAGAAACCATATTTAGTGCTATCATTTTCCAACCATGCAATCATTGGAGAGTGATCGGATGATAATCTAGGAAGGTATTTCATGGAGGCAGTCGAAAACTTTAACAGCATGGGGGTGTTTATCAGAACTATGTCCAATCTCGCCCAACTTCTTGAAAGACCATGTTGTCCATTGCACCATGACAAAGTATTTCTAGCATGGTTCATTTCCACTAAACCAGAGTCCTCTATGAAGGAATTAAAGTCTGCCATTGCCCCTGCATATCGAGGTCGGCCTCCTTTGCGCTCCTCATCCTTTCGGATGATATTAAAGTCCCCAACAACCATCCACGGATCTATCCCTGGATTTATACTGCGAAGTTTGTCCCACAAGACTCTTCTCTGTAAATATTGACATTTCGCATAAATGAAAGAAAATATGCAGTATTCATTGTTTTCCTCTACTCTAATTGTTATCGATTGGGAGCATGTCTTCAATACATTAACTTTAACACCTTCAGCCCAAAAAATCCAGATTTTCCCATCGTTTTCTTCATTCGATACACTACCAATCATTTTCATTTTTGTTTGTAACCAACACATATGACTATTTGTAAATGAGCCACCTCCGTATCCATTTCACCTTCCAAAAACCCAATTTGTTCACTGTTTTTCTCCTCAATAAATTTTTCTGCCTTGGAACAGTTTTCAATATGTAACTCCTCCAATTTCTCAAGAGCATATTCCTGCAAAGGCATTTCCACGACCCTCATAGGACTAATTCTCACCAATTCTATATTTTCATCTTGAACCTGGTCTTTAGAAAGCAGAGGTTCGCTTGGTACTCTCTCTTGGGGCTTCTCTCCAGGCTCTTCAACAATTACTACTACCGGCTCTTTATTTCCCATCGAAGAGTTCTCGCCATGTGTTTGGTCCTCAATCCTGACAACATTTCCGTCCCTATAACCCCCCTCCTTTTCGATGGAAATTCCTTCCAAACTTAATATTGCCCCTGTTTCTTTTACTCCACCCTCTTTTGTATGTCTGCTTTGAGCCCCTTTCTTCTTGTTATGAACATCTTTTAGCTTACTATCAGCCTTTTTACATGTTTTAGAGTTATGTCCCTGCAAATGACAATTTTTACAAAATGCCGACAAGCTTTCATAACATACCTCTTGATAACGGCTTGAAGACAGCCGGTGATCACCTATCCAGAAGCCTGGAATAGGAAACAGAGTAGCGTCCATCTCCACACAGACCCTGGCACCATCTGTGCGTGTGGCACATTTTGTGCTGTTATCCCTTCTAAGGTATCTTCTAATCGGCATCAGCAAGTTTCGGAGGAAGCATTCATGGTACAGGTTTGGTGGCAGGCCTGGGAGAAATACCCAAACAGGGACCACGGAAGGTTCTTGATCCTTTGAGAAATCTGTATTCCAGTTGAAGATCCGGTACAGAGACCTCTCCACCTCACAGACCTCTCGGGAAAAGGCTTTCAGATAATTAGGTTCATTGGAGAACCTCACAAAGACGTTCTGAGGTCTTCTCATGCTAGATACTACCGGTTGTTTCTCTAGACCCCAGTGACTCACTAAAAAATGAGTAGCACTAATGCTATCCCAAGTGCAGGAGGATGTCGTGTAATAATTAGGAATAAATTCCTAGATCGTCTCCTCAGGGAAAGTTACTTAAAATTAAACTCGTTGAAAAATGTAAAAAACTTCACAAAGAGAAAACAAGAGGATGATATGTGCAATGGATGGAAAAAGGTACTAGTCATGGACTAGATTCATGTCTTTAGATTTTGATTGTCGGATTGGAATGTAAAGGACTAATAGATTAAACTCAGAAATTAATAAAACTAAATTAAGCATTAAACTAAATTAGAAAGTAATTGACAAAACATGAACTGAAAATTGAAAATGCCTAAAACCAAGATTCTAGAATTCATCTTTGTATTTAAATCACAAATTCTTAAAATAACACATAACAATTGTAATCACTATTAAATGAAAGCTTAAAGAAACAATAAAAATAAATAACATGAAATAAGTAAACAACAAATAAATTACCCAACTAAAACAAAAACAAAAACTCTCAACCAAACCCTTCTTGCAATAAATTAAGGTAGCACACTTAATGAGAACTTCTAAAACAATTCTTTTTGTTTCATGAAACGAACTAGCACACTTGATTAAAACTTCTAAAACAATTTCTTTTGTTGCATGAAACAAACTAGCACACTTGATAGAAATTAAGGTATTACAGTTAATGAAATAAAATTCTAGAACAATTCTTAATACACTAAATAAAAATTCTAAAACAACAAAGCATTGAAGCCAAAAGGAAAAACAAACTGCCGAACACAAGAAAGAGCCAATTACTTAAAGAACATAACAAAGAACATAACAAAGCAGAAAGTTCTTTTTTTGTAAGTTGTTTTTTTCTCCTTCGGATTGCACCCCTTTTATAGCCGAACAACTCCACTAGCTGCCTCTCATATTCACACTTCACTTGCATTCATACTCAATCTTGCATTCACACTCTTTATTCAATCGGTTTCTCAATTCAAACCAAGCAACCAAGCACCTTTCACTCCCCAAACCAAATCCAACATGTCTTCACACCTCCAGAAAATTCAGCATTGGCAACCGACCACTTTCCTTTAATCATGCACCGATTTACTCTTCACTCAATTCCTGCACAACACATTTTAATTCAGCACAACACAATTCCAGCACATCATTCACCCACCGATTGGTTTTCTTCTTTCAACTCTTGCATCAATATATATATCAAGTCGGCGCCAAACTCAACCACAATTCACTCCAGCCGACTTCTCTTATTTCTTCTCACACCTTTTCAATTTCTGCCGTCCAGCCACACACACACTTTAATTCCAGCACAACAGTCACATGCCTCTCTCTATTCTCTTCTCATTGCCGTAAACATTGACCCAACTTGCATGTATTGTCTTGCTTTCCATTTTCCCTTTTCGGTGGTGTTAATTGTTGACTACATCACATGCAGCTCTCTATCTTCCTTCTCCAACAGCTCTTGTCCAATTTAGTGGAAAGGCAGTAGCCTTTGATGTGCTTCTTCAATGTATAATTTCGGTGGACAGTAGCCTTCAATCACGTTTCAACTCCTTCTTCCAACTTGCCAAGTTGTTGCCATGTGAGGTTGTTGCCATGTGAATGGATTAAATTCATGTGATATGCAACCAATTGGAAGACAAAAGAGGTATTTTTCCGTGGGTTGGAAAGGAGTTGGTGGATTTATTTGAGTGTGAATGGAAGAGGTGGTGGATGATTGATGAGAGTGACTTGGGTTGAGTTGGTGGGATGAAGTGCATACGGCACTCTTCAATCTAGAGGTGGTCAACAATTCAATATATCTTTCCATGTCTTGCGTATAAGACCTACAAGCCAAAATTCATTGTTTTGAGTCATGCATGCGTTAATGACTTCCAATCTATTCAAAAAGTTTAACATATGGATCACACACAAAATTTATCTCATACCAAGCTTTCTAAATAAGATAAAATATGCATATGAATAAACATTATCCAATTAAATCTCAAGTTAAGCATAAACTCATGCTATTAATCAATTTAAATCACAACTTGTATTTATTCTTATTAACCATTTTTTCATTTAAAACCAATAATAATGTCATGATGAATTTAAAATACATTGGTTTTAAATAGCTAAAATATGCAATATTTCAGCTCAATCACCCAGCGATTTTTGATGAAGGACTGAATCACATCTAGCGATGGTCTTTGTTGAATAAATTTCATCACAATAGAGAAATGATAAGGCTGGGCTGATTTTTCAATTTCCTCCCTTGAGAACATGATGCAGATCTCCCCATCGATGACCTTCAGCGGACGAATCAGAATCTCTACTTCAGGAAGCGGAGACGGGGTTTGATAAACCAACTCTGCAAAGGAACGCTGCCTCCCAATCGTTGCCGAGGAGCCCAAAAGGGGCCCCACGACAGCCATTCACACTTTGGGGGAACCCTAGCAGAGGGAAAAGTCAAAACATAGAGAAAGTCGTCGAATACGGACACTACTGCTGGGAAGAGTGCTTATAGGCTCGTTAACCAAAATCTTAGTCGCCCTTCTTCATCTGTAACCTGGAGAAAAAGTAAGAGTACAAGGAATTAGGATCAGTATGAAAAGAGCATTATCAAAGATGTCATCTCTTTTTTCTTATGAAATCCTAAGCAAAACACTCGAGAAATCTTTTATTGGCTTTTGATTAAAGCAATACAATGATTTGCAAACTAGATATATAAAGTTATAAATCCAACTATCAGACAGTTCACATGCAATTCAAAATCTAAGGGCTTGCTACGACACATGCTACATGAATATGATCATTCACCACAGTGTTTTAGATCAAACTAGCTAGAAAATGGTCACTATAGATTGGCAGTCATCAAAAACTTTATTATAAACATGCAAATGGATAAAAGGCCGTTAAAATCTGTTGTTTTCTTCTTAATGACTCTCATTTCCAAAGTCCTTCTGGAGAGGATGACATTTTACCTATAATGCCAATTTCGATTTCCAAGGCAAATACTTTCACGGTCTCTAGGTCCAAACAAACAAAAGCCAAAACTCATCCCAATGCAATTACATAGGCTCAATGTGTATGTACTTCGGATCTTATATTGCAACCCTAAAAAAACCATAGAAGGCATTCAAATCTTCCTATTTTACTTTCCTGAGCTTCCTAGGAACCAAACAAGAGGAAGTAAATTTGAACGAGGAGTTAGGAAAATGTGACTGTACCTCTTGCATCCAAACAGGGAGGCTTCGGAGGTGACTTGAGGACTCGGCCACAACTTTCTTCTTACGCTTACTGATTTCTTCCTCCTGCTCTATCGGTGTTCCATGGAACACGTAATCGTCTCCATCGAAGTCCATTTTTTGTGAAATTATCTGTAACCAAATTAAAGCTCTGATTGTCGAAACTAGAGTAGAGAAGACGAGAATTTAGGAGATGGATTAAGGCTTCATTTGGTTCCATAACCAAGCCCAACTGCTCTGAGTACAGTTTTCTTTTTAACCCATTCAAGTATCCAAACACAAAACTAAGCTCATTCCATGTAAAACTCATCCAAGTTTACTTTTTAGTAGATATAACTCTACTGACATGGAGGCAGAGACTCCTGAAAACTTTATTTACTTTTTGTAATTTTTTTACCGTTAACTCCATCTCTTCCGCCTCTCCCTCTCTCTTTCTTGTCTTCTTCTTCCCCAATCTGTCTATAACCAACACAACACTTTCCTAAAAAATTCCACAATATTGCCAGCACCTTCATGCGGCAAAGGATTAGGTAAGCATCTTCAAAACCAAAATAAAAGATTTTGGATACAGATTTCAACTTGCTTGGTCTCCGATCAAATCATCTAAGTCGGCAGCTTCAACAGGAGAAAAGGGCTAATAGCAACCTACTGTGTCAACGGAAAACAACCCACTGTCAACCCCAATTAAAATCGGCAACCCTCGTGCTCCAACAGTTCCTAAAGACAGCTAATCTACCATCTTCATCTGAACTGCTGCAGCCCTCTAGATTTTTCAATCGGCGTGGTAAATGATCAGTACGTGCACATGAGTTTTTATTTTCTTCGGTCAAACTGATCCCCTGCCATCTGCACTCTACTTTATTTCCATCTACCCTCCTTTATTTCCAATCTCTCATTTCTTTGAGCATCATCTCTGTAGGGGTAGACTTGAAAAACATTTGGTTCTTGTTTGCTGTTGTGTTTCGTATATAAGTCCATCATGCCGAAATGTTGATGCTCCACCACAATCTTTCTACAGAAGCAAAGCTCCTCCACAGTCAAGCATAGGCACCGAACTCTTACAATCAAGAGATTATCAATCACGGCTCCGAGGATGCGATCTTACTGGGTAAGCATCGATCTCAACTCAAACTTGAGTATGTTTCCCTTTCAATGTTTCATAACAATTTTGTCAAACGTGTGGAGTGCATTTTTCTTAATTGGAATAATTTGTGCTTTGGCATTGGTGCATTTGATTAGAGAGCACTCAACGGGTGAATTTTGTGTAAGGTAGGTTGTAAAATTAGCATAGAGAGAATTTTTTGATGATCGGCTTTTCATATACGCATATAGTTATTTAATTTGTAGTGGTGGTGATACTTAAATTGGGTTTGAGGATGCACATTATTTAATTTCCATATGTTCTTGTCTTGTTCTGGCGCTAAATCTGGATCTTCTATGCAATGGATGCCACACCTCAATATATAATCTATTATTAAAAAGTTTGTGATTGATGTCTCAGGTGTGCATAATTACTTTATATACTAGTTTATTTGTGATTATTATCTCATGCTAGTGTTGGCTTCTGTATGGGTTTTCGGGTTGTTCATTGAAGTTTTGTTTTTTGAGTATTTTTGGGCAGCCATTGATTTTTCTGTGTCATTTTGGGTCTTTGTGGAAGTGGGTTCTTGTGTTTTTTTTTTTTTTTTTTTGCTTTGGATTGATTTAGAGCCCTGGTTTCTATTTTTATTGATGTTTTCATAATATGGTTATATAAATTTTTGTTTGAATTTAGTAAGGTGGGACTTTCTCTTTGGTTTTACTTTGGCGTCTAAAAGTGGAATTTGCATTTTTGTCACCCTTCTTTGTTTTGTTTTGTTTTTTTTTTTAATGGTTGAGGTTTGAAAATCTAATTGATTTATTGCAATTCTCGTGATGACAAATCAAGAATGCATATTACATGTTATGATGGAATTCCAAGCTTTGTGTGAGAAGCGTGCTTGGTTTTTTGAGGATTTTGTGATTGCTTTGAGATTGTTTTAGTTCTTAACGAATAATTCGAGTTATTTTTCAAATCTAATTTGTTATGAACTTGGATATTGATTCTTTTTCCTACATCTTAGATTGGACATACTTTCTTTGTCATTGGAGGTAGTCTTTTTTTCCCTTTTTTCCTTTAAATTCATCTGTAGTTCTCTCTCTATCAGAGTAACTTTTGTATGCATATAAAGTGACTTTTTCATAATATGGAGAATTGACGTAGATTAATATTTTTCTATAGAGAATCTATTTTATTCCTTACAGTAAATGCTTGAAGTCGCCGACACACAATACACAATTCATTGTCGTTGTTTATTGAAAAATGCAAGATTCTACATTAACATCCATCTGACACTGGGGTAAATTTAGTATGTGTAATTAGAATCATGGATTCTATTGTTTCTCAACTTGCTAAGTTTCTGAAGTTGGTGTAGAACATATACGTTTTAGGCAATATTTATGTTTGTGATTTGGGGATTGGGATCCCCATATATGTATTAAAAGCTGCAGCCCTACCAAATTACTTTCCTAATATTGGCTTGTATTAAAATCTGCAGCCATACTTTCTATGCTCATCCAACAGCTCCTCGTACAAGGTATTAAATATTTCAGTATCAATATATTATAAATTTATCTTACATTTTTAGTGGGCCTGCAATCCTTCTATGATATATTAAATGCATTTGACTCATAAACAAAAATAACATATGACATGTATTTAATTAGTGAAGTCCTATATTTCTACACATTGCATGTACCATGTCTAAGATGCATAGCTTGACATAATAATATGGCTTTAAGTGCATTGTTTATTATTTGCATTGTCTATTCTTTGTGCTGTCATTATTGCCCATTAGTAGCATACCATGGCTGATGTAGAGGTTCAACGTGATCATGACCTGTGGGCTGGTGGGTTTGAGAACAAGCTGATTGACATGTTGTTCCAAGAAACATTGGAAGGTAAATTGGTGGGGTCCAAAATAACAAACTGTGACTGTGTCGGACTATCTGAGCTCCTTAATAACCTGCGTATTAGGCGGGTTGATTCATCACAAGTGAAAGGAAAAATCGCCCGTCTAAAAAAGATACAACACCAGTTTACAGATTTAATGGGTCAAACGGGCATGGGTTGGAACCCCATCACAAAAACTGTAATTGGTTTAGACGAACATTGGGCAAATGCGATCCGGGTAACCTTCCTATTCTTGTGTTCTAATTGATGTATTTTTAATTTATTGCTTTATGTAATCAATTTATTGCCCATTAAATGCATTTAACTCTTACCATTTCTTAGGTCCGATCTGAGTGGAAAAAGTTCAAGAACAACAGTTGTGGCAACTACGACGTCCTCTGCATGATTTTTGGTCAAGCGGTCGCAACAGGGGTGTTGCATTTTGCCTCAACGCAAAAACCCCCCTCCAGGGAAGAGGAGCAGCATCTGGAGGATGAATTAAGGGCCCGAGGTCCTGTGTTTGGCACTGGCACTAGATTAGACTCGACTATTGATCTAGATGCCATCGAGATCACTCTCGAAATGCAAGAAGGGGCGTCGTAGTGAATGACTCCTTGATGACGACGTAGGGACATAGCCGAGCCATCAATCTCACCAGATCTGGCTGATGCCTTGAAAACAATTGCCGCTAGTTCTAAAGCACGGGCAGAGTTGGATGCAAAGATGTTTGACCTATGCAGTTCAAAGCACAGTAGAGGCGAGAGTTCAAATACTGGGTCTGATGCAGGTTATAACAGTGTCGCACAGTGTATGCAGTTTTTGTATGATATCACCCCTCCCCTACCTTTGGACGTCCAGCTTCCCGCAGCAAAAGCTGTTTTGGATTCTAATATGATCAATGTCTTCCAGACCGTGACTCCAGAGCTGAAATTGCACTGGGTGTGGTCACTACGCTGACCACGCATATTGGGCTTGCTTTGGATTTACAAAATTATCCGACACTTTCTTTTACTTATATTTTATCTCGAACTTTATTAGTTGTATGTTGATTTCTAACAATCGTATTTTGTGTGGGCTAATTTAAGTTCAAACATTGGCGTGGTAATTTTTTAAAAGTACTTGCTAAGTTCATACATATTATTGTTCCTTTTATTCCTAGTATTACAAATATTGAAAATTTCTAAATATTTACATACCACATATTTTTAAAAGCACAACATGGACAATCATAGTAGGTGGAATAATGAGATAAACACTGAGGAGAACGAGACAAGCGAGGAGGGCTCTAGTAGTAATGTGTCAAATACATTTGACGAAGATAGATGGGCGGAATGGAACGCATGGAGAAGATGTAACGATGGTACGCAAGAAGAGGCGACCCTTCTGAACATGATGATGGAGGAGCATCAATCCTATGCCCAATGTCGTATGCCTAGGCCACAACATAATATTGGCATGTGTGGAAGGGAGTATATCATCGCAGTCTTAAATGGACATCCTGATAACTGCTACGAGATGTTTCGAATGGAGGTATATGCATTTCGGGCCTTATGCGATCGGTTACGTAGAGATGTGGCCTTGCGTGATTCGACTCGAGAGGTCACGGTTGAGGAAGCCTTAGGAATGTTTTGCTACATTGTCGGACATGGTGTGGTTCAACGAAATTCAGCTAATCTATTTCAACATTCGGTTGAAATTGTGAATCGACATTTGTACGCAGTAATGCATGCATAATGTCGCCTTGTACGCCATGTGATTAAACCAAGTCAGACGACAGGGGTGATGCCTTATATTGAAGGAAATCCCAGATATTATCTATGGTTCGAGGTAAATTTTTCTTACATTATCTATTTTTGTAGATTAAAATGCACTCTACAAATGACATAATGTTTCCAATACATGATTTTGGAATATGCAAGTTTAAAACAAAATCTGCATAAATGTCATGGTGCAATGGATGGGGTCATGATTGACACAGTTATGCCGAGTTCCGTAACTAACGCATATTTAAATCAATATCAGCAACTTGCCCAGAATGTCTTGTGTGTCTATGATTTCAATATGAAATTCACATTCGTTAGGCCGGGTGGGAGGGTACAGCCCATGATGCTTGCATTTTAATTGATGCGTTAAGGCGTCCGAAGAACAATTTTCCATGGCCTCAAGACGGTAATTTCTACACATTATTTAATTTGTACCTAACAAGTGCTTAGTAATTTTCTATACCATATTTATAAAAAGATTACTGTTCTATTGAAATCTCAGGTTATTATTATTTGGTAGATTCTGCATTCCCTTGCACGGAGGGATATATGTCGCCGTATCCAAGGGTGAGATACCACAAATCTGAACGTCATGGAAATCGTACCTTCCAAGGATATAAAGATCTATTTAATTAGTGGCATTCATCCATTCGGAATGTCACTAAAAGAACTTTTGGTGTTTTGAAGAGGCATTTCCGACTTTTAAAAAACATGCTTGAATACCGTCCAACTCGGTAACGTTATATTATTATCACATGTTGTGCGATACATAACTTCATCCGGACCGTTACGCCTAATGATCAAACGTTTCTGGCATTTAACAATCTTGATGATTATTCAGAAATGAATATGGATCAGGACAGCAATGAACAATTTCATGTTCCTGACATGTCGACTGTATCGGCACAGGCAATGGCTGCAAGTAGAGATGCTATTGCACAGGCTATGTGGATGCATACTACTGGGCAACAAGGAAACACCTAATTGCTAGCATGGTGTTGCAATCTTTTTTTTTTTTTAATTTCTGTTGAAAAAATCTACAAAAAAAATGTAGTGTAAAATCAGTTTTTACATGCATTTACTCATTTAAATAATAAAGTGATATTATTTATTAATTTTGTTATTTTTAAATAATTTTTAAAAAACTAATTATATTTTGCATTTGCAAATAAAAATTAAGAAAGATAATGGTACTTGGTGTTACTCATTTAACTCAAAATATAAATAAGAAATAATATATTTTATGAAGTAAAATTATGGAAAATAATAAAATAGTAATATGAAAAAACAAATGAAATGAAATGGATAAAAACAAATTAAAGAAAAAGTAGTATGGAAAACACTGGAAAGAAAAGTGAATTATGAATATGTTTTCATGATGACGAAAAAGTGTGACGGTAGTAGTATTGCAAGTGGCTGCTTTATTCATGAATAAAAAACGATGGCATTTAACAATTTCGGATGATGCAGTGGGTCATACAAACTCATTGCTATTTCGGATGATGCAGTGGGAGTTCACGTCGGTCAGCGCTGTCAGATAATACAATATAAAATAATAGTGGGACCCATTGCTTTTTCAACTTTTTTCATAAATATCTAAACTCATCTTAACATCCAAACATACTTAACTCATTTTAAGTGGACCCCACCAAACTCATTCAACCATTTCAACTCAACACTATTAATAAATAACTCAACTCAACTCAACTCAGCTGACCATCCAAACGCAGCCTAAATTCTAACGAACTACAATATAGTAGATATGGTTGCAAAGCAAAGAGAGCCCTCGTAGTGGCCGAGTGTAGACAGAGAGCCCTAGCTAGGGTTCTACCATGTGATTGAAGCAATGAATTGGAACGATGAGTTGGACAGACTTTTTTTTTTCTATTCTTTTCTTAATGGTTAATGAATATTTTGACAAAAAAATTTACTATTTAAAAATATTAAAAAAATATTTAAAAAAATTACAATTGCAGTCATCAGCTGGGACATCGGTCCGAGTTGCATGATCCAAATAGAAAATAGTCTGCATTTGTATCGGATGTGGTATATATCATCTAATTATCTTATTATGTGGTATTAGATGTAGTATTAAATGATTGAAGATTATTTATTATATTTTACTTATAAATCTATCATTTAATATTATATTATAGAATGATGAGGGGATGACGAAAAAAATGATGATAAATAAATTTTTTCTTTTACCTTTTTCTTTTAACAAGTATGTAACGTAAGGATGATGAGTATAATAACTTTATCTTAAAAAATGACGAGGTGATTTTGGGCCTTTTTAACCTTCTGTGACACATCACTAATCCATTTTAGTTATCGTGAGTCTGCTTACATGTTATAATTGCTCTTTTGCTGTAATGAGGCCCATGAGGAAAATGTTTATCAGTTAGCAGCCCAACTATTTTACTGTAGGATCGGTCCATTATCTTAAGAGAAAATATATTTACAACTATGAATTGTTGTGTAAAAGTAGCGTAATCGATTTTAAAAAAGTTAATAAAATATGGGATCTATATGAAAAAAATTAATTGTTTAATAATAGACCTTACTTTTTTTCAAACTAATTATATGACGTTTACACACTTAATGATTGTACGTAGAATTACTTCTTACGTGTTTTTTGTTAATTAATCTAATTTGTTACTCCTGAAGAGCATAAGAGAAGGGAAAAGGGTGTGGAAGATTATTATGAATTATCGTGTAAGAACTTGGTTCATATGAAGGTTGGGATTTGCCTCGAATTACTTCCCAATTATCAATATATTTCCTAGTTTCTCCATTTTCCATTTGCAGTTCATTTTATATAATTTGTGGGGTTCATAACAATTGCTATCTAGAGCCACTGATTCTTCAGGGACGAGGTAAACTTCAAGAATCAGCAAGAAAATTTCCTCTTGATGGAAAAAATTCTTGAATCGCTCCTATATCTCACAGATTTAGTCGATCGATACCACGAAAATTACAAGGTTTCAAAGCAATCCCTCATGGAGTGGCAAGACCATGAGGACGAAGAAGACTTGGCAACTACAGATTCAAACGAAGAAACAAAAAAAATCAGTAGCGTAGGAAGAAAATGGAATGACGGATAAAGATGAAGTCACAAAGGAAGACATAGAAAAGGCAGTAGCAGTGGAGGAGAGTGTGGCGGTGTCCACAGAAGTTACTCCCAAAGAAATCACTCCATCTAAACTCTCAGATTTCCTTATTTGAATTCATTTTTCTCCATTTCTTCTCACAACTGACTTCTTCCTCCCTTCCCTTTGGGTCGTCCCTAGCAAAATTAATACACTAACTGTAAAGGGACGAGCCCTAGCCATCAATATTCCTCCTAAGCCTCCTCCACCTACTGAGAGTGGGGTTTCTCTTCTTCAACAAGAAAACCCAAACAAGGGAAAACCCATTTCCAATGTGGTGAGCTAACTAAAGAACTTAGATGGCCATCTTTTGAATGGCTTATCCTTGATCTGTCTAAGCGTGCAAACAAAGCAGTAGTTGGCCACTATTTCAAACCAATGTTGGGTGGTGTCCTTGTAATTGCAATGAGCATAGAGAGGAAAAGGCTCACCTCACGAGTAGAATCCACATGCTCCACAAGATGGCCACGCGGTTGCCTTAGTTTGTGGAGCTCGATCTCTCTTAGTCCACTTACCGCTCCTTTTTTTTTGATGTTATCGACTCCAATCTCTCTATTATTGATGATGGCCTCAAGTGCTTTAGAGTGCTCAATTTGCAAATCTCCATGACAACCCAAACTAAGAAGACCATTACATTGGAGATTTAGACCTCCGACCAGTAGCGTCTTCGCCAAAAGGCAACTCGAAGCAGGCCACACCCAAGCCACGACGCAGTGGTATGGGGTGGAGTTGTTGGTGGCTATAGATCAGTAGACCCATAGAGAAACAACGTCGTTACATGAGGAATTCCTAGATTCATCCTATCTGGCTTTCAATTTCCATGAGGGTGAGAAACAGAGCCAGGTTCCCACAAAATTTTATGCGAGTATGATGTTACCATCATGGACTATCCACGACAGTATGAGAAAATGTTTGCAGTCTTTTTTTTTAGGGGGGGGGCTATGACAACTTCATGCATTGAAGGAAAATTAGCAAGTATTTGAGGAGAAAATTGTTTGCAAGAAACAAGCAACAAATTAGCCGCAGTCGAAGCAGGAGTTGCAATCTCACCTCTTGTCTTGTTGGAGCGCTACAATTGGCAAGGTACAAAAGAATCCAGCACAACTAGAACTCATTGAATCGGGAAGTTGCATTTAGAGTAGAGGAGCTCGACTACACCATGTACACCAAGCAGAAAGCCGATCAGGAGCCACCTCCCATTGCCTCCAACAATGGCTTAACATCCAACCATCTTTCTGTTGATTATGCTACAAGCCAAGGTATGCATTGTTGTACAAATTTTGCATTCAACTTGTTCGATTAAATGCGTATGAGAATTTTTTGTGTTGAGATGGGAACACAGAAAGGACCTATGAAAATTGGGGTTTTGTTAAGGGAAATGCCCAAATTGAAGGAAGAATACGTGGTTGGGGTATCATGACTTTTTGATGTTACTACTCTCATTGTTGGATATATTTTTATCTTTTCTCTAGTTCTCTTCTATCTTGGCATTGTTACGTTGAGTCGATACACTAAGGGTGAGCATTTGGGGAGATTCTATGGTATTGCTTCTCTAGCAGAGATATTTCCATCTCTCTTCAGGTAGTTTTTGGCAGCAATAAGGCATTCGATGACCATGATAAAGGTTGATTTTCTTCTTTTCATTGAACTTGGACTATTTCCTCTTATGTGTGGAAGTTGGATAGATATCAATTCTATAAGGATGTTTGTGAAGTCCCTAGCTCAAAGAGTTAAATTCTTCTCAACTTCTCCTTTAGCAAGCTCATTGGTTCATTGGGTTGTTGGAATTGTTTACATGCTACAAATAAGCATATTCGTCAGCCTCCTCAGAGGGGTTTTGCATAATAGAGTGTTGTACTTTCTTTGTGATCCTACTGATCCAAGCTACAATCCATTTTGTGATTTGATTGATGACCCTGTGCACAAGCATGCTTGCAAGGTTTTGCTATCAGTTGTTGTTTATGGGAGTTTTGATTGTCATGCTGGTGTTTTTACCAGTTAAACCTTGGAGTCAAAACGTAGCATGGAAAGGGATAAAGATAACTAACATGTTGAGAGAATAGAACTTTTTGTTTCATCTTTTACGGTTGGGTTTGGATGTTGAGAAGTGTTGATGTATGTTGTAAATTGTAGTGAAAAAATAGGTGAAAAGTAATAATTTTGAATATGACTAGTAGTAAAAAGTAGGTAAAAAGTAATAATAAAGTAATGAATAATAGTGGAGTATATTGAGAAGTGTTGATGTACTTTCAGTACCCAAACACGTGTTCTAGAAGCTAGTAGTTATTTTCAAATATTACTTAATTACCAGTTTACCCTTTTGTAATTCAGTATTTTACAGTACACGTATTTGTTACGTAGTCTAGTTTGTTATTTCTGAAGCGCATAAGAGAAGGGAAAATGGTGGAAAAGATTATTATGAATTATCTTTTAAGAACTTGGTTCATCGGGAGGTTGGGATTTGCCTCGAACTATTTCCTAGTTATCAATATATTTTCTAGTTTCTCCATTTTCCATTAGCAATTCATTCTATATAATTTGTGGGGATCATAACATTTGTCTTCGTGTGAGTCTATATCTTCCTCTTTCTTGGAGTTCACTCCAAAAGTTTTAAATACCATTCTGGTGAGCATATCAGTGTACTGTTTCGGGATAGTCTATATATGGATAAATTAATTATATATATAAAAAAATATTTTTCAAAATAATAACAATATAAGTCATAAACTCAATAATACTTCTTAATACAAGTCTTAAGAACACATATACTTGTAAAACTTAATAATACTTCAAAGTTCCTAATCCAACTATTAAAAAAATAAAATTACACAATCATGGCCCTAATTTCCCTTTTTTTCTAGCTCAAAAAAAAAAAAAAATCTATATCATATGCATGAATTCCAAGGTTCTTGTGGTCCTGCTGATCATCTTTGGAATATATAAAGAAGAACCATCTAGCTTGTTAATTTTAATTTCTTTAATCAAATGGGGTGTTGATACACATGTCCACCACTAACTTCTTCATAATTTTTCTTAAAGAAGAACAGTACCATCTTCTTTTATCGTCGATGCACGATCATCACCCTACTACAAACGCCAACGTCTAATTTGCACAAAATCTTATGTATACCTCATATTTCTTTCCTTTATTTTCCTTTTTTTCCTAACTTTAAATGACTTTGTTAATAAATTAATAAGACAAAACATATGCAAAGTGACAAACTAAAAGTTTGGATGTATCAACGGCAGTGTAGAAAGAAAAATATATTGAAAAAAGAAGAAGAAGAGTTTGATGTCAAAGATCTTGATGCGTATCATATTACATGGAGAAAATATAAGGCACATAGATGACAACTAATAATGCTATAACTCACAGATAATCTCAAAAATGACGGCGAATGATCAAAGACATTTTGGGATTCATGAAAAATATTATTCATGGTTGTGACGAGCTAGGACTTGTTATGTTTGGTCAAGTTCTCGAAGAGTTGAGCCAATGATTGGAGGTTGCAGTGCTTGATGGGGCTGGGCAGCACTAGGGAGAAACATATGGAGAAGAAGGGGAAAGGCCCTTATTTTGAGTTTAATTTTACAAAAAAGCCCTTGCCTTTTCACTTTAATTACAAAATCGCCCAGCCCCTGGTTTTGACATTCCGGTCGAGACACTAAAAACTGGCCGGTATTTACTGAAACACTTCAAAATGGCTAGTATTTGACTTGATACAAAATGCAGACTTCTCTCGTGTCGGTTACTGTTCTGACATGGTAAATTCCAATTGGTATGGTACGGTATTCAAAACTTTGGTTCACTCTCTCCAGCTCGATCGTGCTATCACCCTGATTATGTCAGTTTCTATCCTTTCATGGCCACTACTTCCCAGACATCCTAAAACTTTTGCAACCATTTGATAGAAATCCACAAAAGGAAAAAATTTCAAAACATTGATTATAATAATTTTCAATGGATTTCTACAAACAAATATACAACCTGTATTGTAATGGGGGAAAAGGGAATTGAGAAAAAAAGAATCATAATCCCAAATTCGATTGAATCTAGGGAAATCAACCAGTTACTTTCTCAAACTTATTCGAGGCAATCTAGAACTTCACTCTATATTTTTGCAGTCCAATGAGAGAGAGGATGATGGTATAGTTTGCTCTTCTATCTTGCTTCTTCTACAATTTGTGATGCTAGAGCCTTATGAAGCCACTAACTATAGATGTACTTGGCCTAAAAACTTGAGAACTGGTTTAGATCTTGTGAAGGGCAACTTACCAATAGGGATAAATCTCATATCTAGTTCAACTTAAGGGGAGAGAGAGAGAGAGAGAGAGAGAGAGAGAGAGAGAGAGAGAGAGAGAGAGAGAGAGAGAGAGAGAGAGAGAGAGAGAGAGAGAGAGAGAGAGAGAGAAACCTAGGACTAAGGGGGATCTCCAATTTTGGCTTGAGGGGAGAGAAAAAGAGAGTGGCAAGGGCATGAGATTCGACTTGCTGTCGAGGGAGGGAGAATGGAGAAAGAGAAAGAGAGAGACTGAACTAAGTGAAAGAGAGGGAGACGTTTTGATTTGTCGTCCCAACCGTAAATTGACTATGCTAACACGTGTCACCCTCCTATCAGAGGGTATAAATCCAACAATAACACCGCAACTGGTCTAGAATGGATCTCATAGAAAATATCTATTTTTAAGTCATTGTGTTGAGCACACAATTCACATCATTTAAATGATAAATTTGATTTGTAAGATTTAATGATATGCTTTACATACCAACTTAAGAATAGAATAAGTCAAAAGTAGAAATGAGGCATAGCTGTATAAAACTTTCCAATCAGTGGCATTCGCATATAAACATTTTCATCATAAGTAAAATATATTCACACACAATTAAAATTTATTATTTAAAAAATACAAATAAAAAAAGAAAGTAATAGGCCACGAAGGGAGGTGATCCAAATACCCTACTTGTAACACTCGTCCTTATGGTGGGTCCTTTTCATAACGATTTTGATAAAATCGACGGGAATTACGATTCCTTTGAAATTTCTTTTCCACTCATGCCAGGATACAAAAGACTCCATGTCATAAATAAAATTCTTTTTGTTCTTAATTAAATATTTCAACAGAAAACATTACATTTCATAATTTAAGTTTTCAATATAAAACATCTTGCCTAGGCCTTCATGCTCTTCCCTTTCAGCAGTACCCGTCTTGACTTGTCATGCTCATCTTGTGCCTAGGAGGGCACACATAAAAACTAAAATGAGTCGATGACTCGTAAGCATTACTTCATACAATCAAAATATAATAACATAGCTTTTCAGTCATGCAGTTATCATTCCATACCTACATATCGTACTTAGCATGCATACGTCTTTCTTTTCTTTTGAAAATGTTGCGAGGTGGGGTTTTTCTTTGAAAACATGCTTTATTCTTTAAAACAGTTCCCCACGTATCGCTGCCTTCATTTCTTAAAGAATATTTTCATGCATTTATCTTTTTACGTACGTTCATGCATACATACATACATTCATGCATTCATCTTTTCTTACTTACGTACATTCATACATTCCGTTCATCCATACATACATGCATTCTTTCTTAACATGCATCCGTTCTTTCTTTTCACTTTCATTGGCCATGTAGCACACTGTTATGCCTCGTGTGCTAGGGTTAACGGTCTTTTGGACCTGATTCCGCCTGTGGCTGCAGGTTGGAAATCCATTCCATCAAGGTGCAGCACTGGATGCACTACCAGTACTACTCACCCGGCATTGCAATCTGCCCCGTTCAGTCCATTCCTTTGGTACCATTTCCATTTCAGTCCATGAGGCCCTTACGTGTTTTCATACATCATACATTCAGTCTGTTTATTCCTTTACAGTTCTTTCCTTTCCTTTTCAATCCGTTCTTTCATTTCAGTCCTTACAGTTCTTACGTTTCTTACGGTTATTCAGTTCTTACAGTTCATAAAGGTCTTAATTAAGAAAAAGGGTTTTCTCTCCTTTATTTTGTAAAAGTCATTTTAAAAGAAGTTTTCTCTTCTTTTAGAGAGAGAAAATAGTTTTCTTTCTTTTATTTTAAGAAAAGATGCTTAGAAAGAGTCATTTTTAGGAGAGAGAGTTATTTAAAAAATTTGTTTTCTTTCTTTTCTTTTTAGTTTCAGTCCTTACATTCCTTAACAGTTCTTACGGCTTTTAACGCTTCGTTTCATTTCCTTTTCATGAACATACATACAATACGGATTACTTATAACATCCATTCACATGCATACACGTACATACTTTGGGTGCGTAAAAAAGGACTGTCAAGGAGGGCAGCTACATACTTATACTTGAAAACTTATGTTTCATTCTTTTTCTTTGGTAAAACGTGTATTCGTGGACAAAAGGTTTCATTTTCCTTTTTTTTTTTTTTGAGAAAAGCTTTCGTCCTCTTCTTCTTCATTTCTATAAACAAAACTCTAGAAGAGTATAAACATAATACTTAAGTAGACTTCATGCCATACTCATTCCATGCAGTCCATTCATGTGTGTGTCAGATGGCAACCTACATGCATACACATAACCTTACGTCATCATCTATCTAATGCATAAGTAAATATTCTAAAAATAGAACTATGCCTCACTTGGCACACTCTCCGTCCATCCCTGGGCTCTTATGTGCCATTTACTATACTAAAACCTTCGGGGTCTTATTCCTTAAAGTGAACCCCCGTGATTCATCTTAGGGTTAAGACACTAAGACTTCCGTCTCATTCTTCTATTCCACAATCCGACGCATGATTCCAACCGACAGAGTCATGCATCCCAACCTTAGACTAGATACTCGTCACTACCTCCACGTATTCTAGCCTATACTAAATCTTCATTCCCATCCACTCAGGGCTACATGAATTCAAGCCAACTCTGGGGCTAAAACACCATGTAACTCTGCTGAGGACAGATTACCCATTACATATGGTAAACCTGTCTGGTACACGTGTCTCGCCAGAGACACCTGTATCTCATCCCCTTTTATCACCTAAGAGTAACTTATAGTTCCAATGAACATCCGCTTGTATAAACAAGCTCTATACTCCAATATCAACTTGCTCAGACCCGGTCGATAGGACTCTTCCTACTTCCCGGCCCTGTACAAGTTCATCCCAACACTTGATATGAGAGGACTGCATCCACAAATGCACCTCTGTCATGTCACGTTGTTCGAGACTAATCTCGAGTCACATTACGATACCCATCATGCTTCCGTTGCACATCTGATACTTTTCCACCACTTTCTTATACTCTTAGCCATAGTCAACCACAAGGTAACACTCGTCACCCCAGACTACAGGCCACATCACCAATGCTTCGGGAAACTGTTACACAGTTCCCGCCACTTGACAAGAGGACTGCATCCAGAAATGCACCTCTGTCACACTATGCAGCTCGAGAAATATTCCCTAATAACAGCACAATGTCCATCGTGCTTCCGCTGCGCTCTCTTATTCCTTTTCACTACTTCACCCATACCTTCAGCCACAAGTCAGTCTCAATGCAACACCTGTTACCTTGGACTACAGCCACATCACCAGTGCCTCGGAACACTGTTACACAGTTTCCCGACGCTGCACCATACATCACCATATGTTGCACCATACCATACACAGCCACATCACCAGTGCCGTCCACCCTTCATGACACGCCATCCGGTGTACATGACCTAGTACAGAGTACACTCATGTGAACTCTCTTCCATCCACACTACGACAAACATCACTACGATACACGTCTCACGGTGCATCGCTACCCGACATGGAGTACGCGTCAAGCGTACTCCTTCAGCTACAACATTTGTTATCACGATGCACACCACACAGTGCATCGCCATAGTACACGGAGTACGCTCCACGCGCATCCCCATCATTCTAAGCCACACGTCACTACAATGCACGTCATACGGTGCGTCGCTGCACTACACAGAGTACGCTCCACACGTACTCTCTTCACACCTCACGCCGTATCATAACTACGGCATCCATCTCATGCCCACTTCACAACACAGTCCACAATACTACACAATCAAGCTCAACACTTCACAACTACGCAGCGAACTCAACAAATACTAACTACATAGTCTACAGTCCAACCAACCAACTAATATAAACATAAATAAGTAAAGATAGAGGGTTATACCATCGATGGGATAACCCGTGCATTGCTCGCTGCTCGTCACGATCAAGTGTCGGAGGAGCATACGTGGCAGTAACACCGCATACGTTGGCTGTCCACAACATAAAGTGGCGGTTTGGGCTTGAGGATAGCTAGGCGTGGCCTTGGAAAGGCTCATGATGGCCTCGTGGTGGTCAAAGGTGGCGGAACACGGCGGCATCACGCCGTGAACAATGAATCCAAAATGGTGGGATTTTGCTTGAGGCTGTGGAAGGCCATAGAACTTCATGATAAGGTAGGGAAAGGTAGAGGAAGATGTGCTGGAGCTGTGGTGGCGAGGTGGTGGCCATACGGTGGCTCACAGAGGCGGATCAGCCTCTAGAAGTGGATTTCGGCCTTGGAGAGTGAGAGCTGTACAAAGCTCTGTTGGGCATGAAATTTGTTGGAGAAGGTCATGGTGATGAGAGGAACAAAGTGGTGGTGGTGAAACACCGTGGGAAGCCGTGTACGGCGGCGTATAATGGTGCAACCGAAACTAAGGCTATGGAAACCCATTGGAGAAAAAGAGAGAGTTAGGGAGCAAGGAGGACATGGGGAGGAAGCCCATGACGTGGTGAATCCATTGGTGGTGCTTGATGGCTGTTTTGGCCGTGTATGGTGGCTCAAGGAGGAGAAAATGGCTTGAAGACCCATTTGTTTGGAGGAAGAAAGAGAGAGAAGAGGTGGCCGGTGTAGCTCACCACCGGTGCAGTAGTGCTCGCCGGTGGGGAAGGATCATGCCGGTGTGGGAGGTGGGGCACGGCGGCTGGAGGTGGCGCCGGCTGGGAGCTTGAAGCACATGCACGGTGGAGAAGAACAAAGGCACGGCTGGACGTGCATGGGAAGAGAGAGAAGAAAGAGAAAGAAGAAAAGGAAAAAGAGAAAAAGTAAGGAGAAAAAGAGAGGGGCCTGGATATTTAATCTCAGTCCTACGCTTCGGGATTCTCAAAACGATCTAACGATGAGTTTAAACACTGATTTGAAAACGCATAAGTGTTTTATTAAAATAAAACACTTCAATAAAACACTGAGAGGTATTAAGATATAATATTATTTTATAAACTAAAGTTTATAAAATAATAGTTCTTCATCATTATTTAAAATGTTAAAGTATCGTTAATTACTCAAAGAGAATAAAATCATTTAAATTAAATAAGAGTTTTCAACATAAAATTAAACCTCTTAAAATTTTAAAACAACTAAAATATTTAATATAAGTAATTATCTACAATTATAATATTTTCAGAGCCCATTAAAATATTATAATTGTGCTACATTAAAAAAAAGCTTATCTAATAATACTGAAAATATCTTCTATCGATATTTTCATAATATTTAAAATATTCGTAAGCATTAAAATATCTATCTTATTTTGAAACCCGCTGGGTAACTTTCGGAACACGCCATCGAGGTACAACATGTAGATCAAAACTCGACACGTAGAACGAGGCCCAACATGTAGACTGAAGCTCAGCACGTAAATTGAGGCTCAGCACGTAGATTGAAGCTTGACACGTAGATCGAGGCTCATACTTAAAGAAGAAAAAAGAATGAGCGGATATTACACTACTACCCCAAGGGGTTAGCTGGTCGACCTTTAGGAAGTTCTATGCGGGGTGGCCACGAAATACCTGGGCAAGTAATGGTTAGCATCCTAGCATGGGGTGGCCCAAAGGACCCGTTGATCCTACTGGATCCTACAAGATCCGGGATCCAACTAGATCCATGGATCTTGCAGGATCCGACATATCTCGCCTACCAGCAATTCCCAACAAGAGATGATCGATTGCCACCCTCCCTAGAGTAATTTTCCATACTCTCTTAGGATGGTCAGTGGTAGCTGCCACTCTAGGGACAATTTCTCAAAAGTGACTGCCAGTAGTAAAAAATGGCTTAGGGTTAAGGTAGGGGTTATATTTGAGGGTTTTACAATATTAAAAATTACAATGTGTGGCTTATCTTTTATTAAGAAATATGGATCCCTTTTTTTTTTTTTTAACCAGTTTACAATATTTTATTGATCTTAAAGATAGGAAAGAGCCTAAGTACAAGCATATAAAAGAGCAACGTATAGGCATAATGTTCTAGTAATATAAGAAATTCATAAATGTTCATACTATCAAAATCAATTACAATTGACTAATAGAACAAATTATTAAAAAATAAAGCACTAAGTTCATCAATTTACTGCTCTCGATCTTCAAAACTTCACTCATTCATCTCTCCAAAGATGCCACTATAGGCAGATCATAACCATCTTCCAAATTGAGCAATTTGAGAAGTGCCTGGAAGGATTCTCCATGAAGCTAAGAGATCGATCACAAGGCGGCATCATCCAAGCTACATCCACCCTGACAAATAAGTCAATTCCACAAGATCATAATCGTCTCACAATGTATTAGTAGATGATCAACGGACTCTCTACTCTTTTTGCACAAATAACACTAATCCAAGACTATGATCGGTGTTTCTTTAAGTTGTCTATTGCAAGGAAATTCCCAAGGAGACCTCCCAAGGAAACAAATGTTGCCTTTATGGGGCATTTGTCTTACAAATACTTTTCCACAGAAATAAGTTATTTTTTGTATTCATGGATTGGTAAAAGGAGTAGACAATGAAATTTCCTTTTGTCGAGAGGCACCAAAAAAGTTCATTAACTCCCCATCATAGCCACAAAGTATACTAGATTATAGAGCTCGAAAAAATGAGTCAACTTCCCAATCTTGAGACGCTCTAAAAAATGTGATATTCCAATGGGGAGTGCATTGGATTGATCTAGGAGGTCCACAATCAAGATGCCATTCATTCTCACTATACCATACAATTATAGATAAGCTTCCTTGAGTGTCATTTCGCCATATCATAAATCATGCCATAATTTGATATCTCCATAGCCATTTGCCTAGTAAAGCCCTACTAAAAATCTACAAATTTCAAATACCAAGACCTCCTTCTGAAATTGAAAAACAAACTATGGCCTATTTTACCAAATGAAATTAAAAAATAATTCATACACCTTAGAAAATCTCGTTGAAGTTTCTCCATACGGGAAGTCATCTTGGAAGTAAGTAGAAATAATGATACAAAGTAGGTCAATACCTTGGGGAGGGTCATTTTAGTAAGTGTGAATCTCCCATCTTTAAATAAGTATGTCATCTTCCAAACTAGCGAGTTCCTGCTCCCTTTTTTCTATCATATAATCCAAAATTGATATCGATTTCTATGGAAAACCCAAGGAACCCAACAGGAGGCCAAGAGGTTTCATTGGCAAATGAGATATCTCGTATCTTGCAATGCAAGCTATACTTTCTACATAATGAGCATGTCCCACCGAAAATGTAGTTTTGGTTTGGCCAAGTTTATCTTCAATCCGTAAGGACTTTGAAACATTGAAGAAGAGCCCTTAATGCTCAAATATGGTCTTGGCTAGCATCACAAAATATTAGGGCATCGTTGGCAAATATGAAAAATAAGATATATTGAGAGAACCATCATTTGCTTCCCCCATTAAGAGGCCGAATAAGAAACCACCATTCATAACATCTGACATCATTTTACTAAAGGTTTCAATTACAAAAACAAATAATAATGGGGATAGAGAATCACCATGTCTCAAAACGTTGGAGTGTTGGAAGAAACCTCTTGGTGTGCCATTAACCAAGATAGTGAAACATGCCTAGCTATGGAAGTGCTATAGAAGTAGAACAAGAAGTTGAAGCAAGGCTTCAAACGAAGACATTGGCTCGAAAATGGGTGAAGATCTCAAGCACGATTGGTATGAATGAGTATGAATGAGTTTTTAAGGGAAAATGAGTTTTGGGATTTTATAAGGGAAAATGAGCAAGGGAAGGTGTGAGCAAGAAACAATGGAGGTTAACCATATGTGAGAGAGAAAGCAAAGAAAACACAACCAACCAATAGTTGATGAGAGATCTCGTCGATAAGGTCAAATTGTTTTTTTTTTTAATACATTGTTTTTATACTCTTAAATATTTAAAAACACAACATCATTAAAAAATACTTCCTCAATTATAAAGTAAAAAGAGAAAAAGAAAAATTCAATCGATAGTCACTATGGGTGACTTTTGTCAGTGGATAATTAAATAAAGTTGTATTCAAAGTTTTTAGGTAATTGTTAGGTTTGGTAAGTAAGATAAAACATAAAATTCTCATCTCATCTCATCATTATAATTTTTTCAAATTTTCACACAATATATAATAAACAATTCAACTGTTCAAATTCTAATTCAACTTTTTCAAATTCCAAAACAATAATAATATTAAAAAAATAATATTTTAAACTTTTATCTAAAACTAAAAATTCTCTTCTCACTTACCAAATCACATAGCATCTTTTGAAAAGCATAACAACAAATGTCTTGGAATACATCACACATGGAAACATTTTAAAGCGAAAAATTGTAGATGATTCTACAAAATGGATCATGATCAATATCTACTATACTCTAAAACACAATACCTGGTTGCCTTCTACATATTTGATGGATTATAAATGAATAAACTGTATAGTTCAAAAACAAGGAAAAAAATAGATAAATGAGAATTCTGTTGATTCCGTTTATCTATTAAATTTGATAGATTATAAATGAATAAACTGTATAGTGCTAGAGGCTATTATTATGTCCTGTGGCAGGGCTAGAGGTCACTATTATGTCTCGTGATAGGGCCAAAAGTCACTATTATCACCCATGGCAGAGCCATATATCAAAGCAAAATAAAATCAAAATCGTCGGATCATGACAAGAAACATAATCAAATACATAATCAGAAAATCATGCTAAAAGGTTCTCAGATGCCACACCATATCAAAATAGAGTACTGAACGATTTCATATCATTTTCACATATTCAAAATAGATTTAGAGCATCTTCAAATAACATGTACAAATTTTCAGATTTTGTATTCGCTCTTTTTGCATAGTCAGAAACAGAATACCAAAAATTTGCTCATGTCTACACCAGTCATGACAAAAATACTTTCCTCTTTTATACAAATTTCATTAATAATGCAGAACAAATAACTGATGTTTTAAATTTATTTTCATAACAAAGCATGCATATTTTTTCAAAATCAACCTCAATTCATTTCTTTTATACAAAGTCTAGCATGGAAATCCCGCTTATCTAGACTTTTTTATCTTCTTTGAATTTTTCCATAGCAATGTCAATCAAATCTCAATCGTCACCTATAAAAAAACATGTAACTTACTTAAATATTTAATTAAACACGTATTCTGATATTTAAGCCTGAAATACTAAAATAACCTATTTTTTCTAAAAGTCTAAATTTTTGATAACCCTAAAATACCATTACTTCCCAAATTCATCAATATCTATTTAACTTCTATGACTCATACATTAAACTCTAATTTATTTCTGTAAACTAAAGTGTATGACTAACATGTTTATTCAATTAAAACTAAAATCATGTAAATGCAATTCCACTTAATTTTCACTTATCATAATTCTGACTTAATCACAAGTCTATTTAAAATCAAGTCGAACCCAACACAAGATATTACAGGTATTTTGTAACAAATAAAATGGGACCCAACATCCGAAGAAGACCCTCTTGAAATAAATAATAATAGGCTGCCATGACTACAAATGGCCAAAAATAAAACTAACATTCCTCAAAAGAAAGAGAGAATCTTAAAACCGGTCGGCCTATTAAATCTCAAATAACAATCCTCGAACAAGATATTGACAAATAGACTCCTCATTGTAATTCCCGTGTGCTACAGACTAGATGAAACCCGTTTTTCCCTTTTGACATTTCTGCTACGTGATGTTAGCGTCTCCTTCCACCAACCCAAATCTCAAACTAGAAATAGTAAAAAAATGAAATACATCCAGCAAACATAATGAGTCGGGGAAAATGAAAAATGGACCAACAAGGGTGCTTGTGGCGGCATCGATCTGCTAAACTCAGGTGGAAGAATTGAGCTCCAACCAGCAGTTGCCGCAACAACCCACCACCCACGTCGCCGCCACCATTTTCTCCATCATCGGCACCATTTTTTGGGCTCATTTACGAATTGTTCTTATTCAAGAGTTATTCTCCATTACATGTTATTCTGTGGACGTTTATTTTGTATCTTTGATTTTTGAAGGAGCATTTGTTCATTTTCGTGCTCTAGCACATGGTTTGCCTATTAGATTCATCATAATTTGTTCATTTGTGTGTACTTTTAAAAAAAAAAAATTGTTCATTTGTGTGTAACTGAATATTAACCCACATTGTTTTTAGCTCATTCATACTTTCTTTAGAATTATTACTGAAATGATTCATTACGATCTACTTTAATAGACTTGGGAGATGAAGAACATTCAAGATTTTGAAGCAATAGGATCTAGTAAAGTTAGAAAACAAATTGTCGACATCGATTTAATGTGGGTGACTCATTTAATGTCATTGTAGAGATTAGATGGGTCTGGTAAGGGGGTGACGGTGAGAACAATGCCCCGATGCTCGATGGTGAACCAAAAGTTTACTCATTAAAGCTCGTGGAAGAATAAAAGGAAATGGGAAGAAGAAGAGATGAAGATAAGGGAAATGGAAAAATGGGAAGAAGACAAGGGAAGAAGAAGAGACGAAGCCGAACTCAAGTTTGCCTATAGTGTGAACGCAATAAAGGAGCTTTGGGATTTGGAAAAGGTAGAGAAGGAGGGGCCAAGTTTCAATTAATTAAATATCGGTTTGGCTGTATAAAATTTTTATAACTCAAAATTCTTATCTTATAATTATAATTTTTTTTAATTTTCATATAAAATATAATAAATAATTCAACTTTTTCTTAATTTTTTCAAATCTTAAAATAATAATAATATTAAAATATATTTTAAAATATTTTATCTTAAACCTCAAAATTTTTATCTGAAAATTCTTACTTATCAAACTGAATCTAAATCATCTAGTGTAATGTTCCCTACTTCTTTTGTATGTGCTTGCTTACGTGGAACACTTGAATTGGATGCTAGTTATTGCTTAACAATGTCGGACAGACCGTTGCAAAGCGGCCCTCTAAAAGAAAAACTTGAATTCTTTCTGGGAAGCTACACGGCTAAAAGGGGTGGCAATCATATAAAAACAATTGAGTTTTAATATTGCTTTATAGAAGGCAACTTTAAGACAAAAGTCTGACAAGTTTTACACCAGAAGACCAGATTACACGGCAAGTCTGTTGGGAAGCACATGGGCTCACTGAATGATTTTTTTCGTTATCTAAATTTATCATAAAAAATATAAAACGCATTGCTAACAAATAATTATGATGTATTTTGCATTTTTAGTGATGAATTAAAGTGATGTAAAAAGCTATATTTCTTGTAGTTACGACAGCTAATTTGGATTTGTTTTCTCTTTTTTTTGGAAAATATACTTACAATCGTGAAGTACGTAAATACCGCATAATTTTTTTAAAAAAAGAGTAAAATCTAATATTAAAAAATAATTTTTTTATGTAGATCTCATATTTTATTCACTTTTTTCAAAACGATTACACGCCAGTTGCACAATTCACGGTCACAAATATTTTTTTTCTCCTTGATTGACTAGCATTGACATTGAATTAGTCATCTCAATCTTTAAAATTTTACTAATATGTAATTTTTTTACTTTTAGCCAACTACTTAAAACTTAAAATCTACATTAGATTAGTCATCACACTTTCTATAATAATAAAATATTACTATTTTTTATTATTAATAATAAATTATTAGAAAATTAAAAATATCAAAGTCAGTATTTAGAATTTGGCAAAGTCTTTAGCTTTCCATGTTCAAATCCTTCTACATTTGGCTATTCTTATTCAAAAGGAATGAATTATAGACATCAAACAAAAAGGATTCCTTGTCATTGTCTTCAATGGATGTTCCTACCTCATAGCCTCATATCCTTTGCAGAAAACGTAGTAAATAATACATAGTTTCAGATAACAAATATTGTAAGTTCCTTAGAATGGAGGGATATATGCGGCTCAAGAGTATGAGTAACATGTTTCAATGAAATCAGCCTACAAGATGCAAGACAAATCTTCCATGTTTATGCAGGATGGTAAGCTGTAGTGGATTTGTTGGCTGCTCTGTTATGGTGCTCTGTGATGAGATTTGCTAGGTTAGATGAGCGATAATAATATAGTTCTTGATATATCTAGAACTGACCAGAAGCATGTATATAGATAGATCGAGAGATACATTATATTGATATAAAAAACACCCGGTAATATATATATATATATATTTTTTTTTTGTACAGGTTTGAATAGATTAGATTTATGAAGAAAGACAATCATGGTTAACTTCCCATTTGACAATTACCCTGCATACAAAAAAATAAATCATTTTTTTTCATTTTCTTTTTTCAAGATTTCTAAAGTTCTTCTAATTGAAAATCATTTCCATTTAAAAGACATTTTAAAGTTTTATTTTTGTTGATGGTTGTCATTTGTCACATGAATGTCATTAGATTCTTCATTTGTCTCTCTCTCTCTCTCCGATTTGAGCCTCTCAAGTTCAACTAAGAAATTAATGGACTTTTGCCTCGTGTTCATAATAAATGATCCGGGTCATTTGCTTTATGTTCATTTTGTATTTATAACCAAAAGGTAGAAAAAGGCAAAAAAGAAATGAAAGGTACAACCCTAAACTCTCTTTTGGAAAAGAAGAGAGATCTAGAATATTATCCATAGAAGAAAAGTTTAAGTAGTTGCTAAATAATCAAGAGAGAGAGAGATGCCATTTTTTTAACCATAGAACATGAAATGCAACACGTGATGGATTATAATTGTGTTATTTGCTTGAGAAAATCAGCTCAAGTTGATATTCCTTCTAAACTTTTATGCCCATTTTTATCTCACATCTAATGCCCTTCCATTCTATACCTTTGATCTTTTTCCCTTAACTTGGTCTAGATTGAGCATAGATGTTGGTGCATTGTAACCAAATGTATGAAGCTAGTTTAGAAGAAGTTTGTCCCATGGTTTGGATTTTACTTCATTGTAACAACTTTGATCTTGTATACCCCTTATATTTCACTGTTTTTATGCTTTTAACCCAAACTTTGTTTAGACCGAGTGAGAAAGTAGTGGCTAATATAGTATCTATCAATGTAACTTTGGGCATCAATAGACCAAGTGACAAACATGCACATTTTGTTCCAAGTTATTGCTTGCCTCGTGACATTTCTGTGGGGTTTATTGGTTAATTTGGATTATCTTTGAAGCATGTCAACTTTTTTTATGACATTGTTGAAAATAAAACTAGGCAAGTTCCAAATTTAGATATGTGGGCTACCATTCGAACAATTAATGGCTTGTGACTGCTTTTTTCCCTTTGATCTCTACTTTACAGCGTTACTACCTCCGATCTTCCACTCGTGCTTACAGGAAGGTACGATTGCACTTTCACCGGACCCATTTCAAGTTGATCCTTACTTAGATTAATTTTGCATATTGATTATAATGTTAGAACATGTGCTGAATTTTTTGCTTAAATATTCAGTTAGAATATTTAGTTATTCATGTATTTTGTCCATGTTAGAATATTAATTAAACATACTTAAATAAACTTCTATGTGTTGAATAGTTTACAACTAGTAACCATTAGCTGTCTACTGGGTTGGATTGCATATTCTTATTTTTGTATTGAGTAGTGCTTGATGGATGACACTAAGGTCCAGCGTGATCACGGCCTATGGACGGTTGAGTTGGAGAATATGTTGGTAGGCATTCTCTAGCAAGAGACGATGGACGGCCAACTGGTTGGGTCGAAAATCACAAACCGAGATCATGTCAGGCTGGCAACGAAGCTGACTGAACTTGGGAAGAAGATAGTTGATGTGGGACAAATTAGAGGGAAAATCACCCGCGTGCAACAAAGGCAATGACTCTTCATTGATCTCATGGGTCAAACAGGAATGGGTTGGAACTAGGCCATGAAAACCGTAATTGCCACAGAGGAGCATTGGGCTAATGCAATACAGGTAAATTGCAACTTTTTCAATAAATTTCTTGACATTATTTATTAGTGTTGTACAATGAGGATTTTTGTAAAGTTCCTCATTGTATTCATGCCATAGTAACAGTTTATTTGTATATGGTAGGTGCAAAGCAAATGGAAGAAGTTCAAGACGAACGAATGTTGAGACTACGACCTCCTCTATACAATTTTCGGTGGGTCTGTGGCCACAAGAGTCCTCCATTATGACTCGACGCAAGAACCCCCCACATGTGAGGAGGAGGATCGCCTTGAGGACGAGCTAAGGTGAAGGGGCCTGGTATTGGGAACTGCCACGGAAGCGCCCATTGATCTAGATGAGGTGGACATCAACTTAGATGGGCTGCCCCGTAGACAAGCAGTGAGTACTTGTCGGCGTAGAAGGGAGCCACCCCAGGGTAGCATTTCCCCAGAACTTAGCAAAGCTCTAGAAGTAATGGCCTCTAGTGCCACCGCAAGAACTGAGCTAGACAAGAAGATGTACGAGGAGCATTGTAGTAAGCACAGCAAAGGCGATTCATCTGATCATATTGGATCCGTTTCGTCAACTTCATTGGTAGCTAAATGTATTAAGTTTTTAAATGACATCAACCCACCCCTGAACATGGATTTATATGGATGAGCAACAGGGATTTTGAAGGATGCGCAGGAGTTGTTCCTTGAAATGCCACTGGACTGCAGAATTGGTTGGATACAATGGTTGCAGTGATGTAGCGTAGGGCGATGCTACGCTATTTAATGCGGATTTACAACGGTTACTTACTATTTAGTTTATCTTGCTTATTATTTGATGTGGATTTTATTATTTATTATTGAATGAGTTTATGACATTTTTAACCATTTAATTATATGCATAATTTGCTAATGGTTTATTTTAGGTTATCTTGGATAATTGCAACTTATTATATTTGATTGTCTCTATATTATTTTTGGTATATATAATTTACAACCTATATATTAGACGGCTCATACTGCAAAAATAGTTGAATATTTTTTTTGTTTTTTTTTTGGTTCAAAGCCATAATATGGACATGCTTATTATAAATTAACAAGTGAAGCTTAGAAGTGTTTTTAAGCTAATTATTTGATATAGCGCAGAATGGAGTTCGGAAGTGGTTCAGATGATGAGGCCCAAGTGGAGGCCAACAACGCGACCGAAGGTGCATCGAGTAGTAACATGGGTCAAATGTGGGACAAATACCAAGAATGGAGGAGGCGCGATAACACACATTGGGATCACATAGCTATTCTGTTGGCTGCGGTAGAAGAGGATGAATCTATAAGGCTAGTGGTTGAGCGAATGCCGCAGCATAATATTGGCTTACGCGGATGAGACTACATAGTCACAATCCTCAATAGACACCCCAAGAATTGTAGAAACATGTTTTAGATGGAAGTTTATGCATTCCAAGCGTTATGCAATACATTACGCACCTACACATGTTGTGTTATGCAATACATTACGCACCTACACATGTTGTTGGGGTGTTGCCTTATATTGAAGGCAATCCCAGATATTATCCATGGTTTCAGGTAATAATTTATTACTCAGTTTCGTAAGGAAGTATTTATAAAGTTGACATTTTATACTATGGTCGGTCTAATTTGTAATGAATTTGAGAATTACAATTTCAAATATGATGATTGCAGAAATGTTATGGTGCAATAGATAGGACTTATATAGATGCATGTGCACTCGCCGAGGCAACTAACACTTATATATCTCGGCATCACCAAGTTAGCCAACATGTGCTGGCAACATGTGATTTTGATATGAAATTCACATTCATATACGTTGGGTGGGAGGGCACTACCTATGATTTGCGCATATTTATGGATGCCTTGAGTCGTCCAATGATCAATTTTCCATGGCTTCCTGCGGGTAAATATTATTTATTAATTAATTTCTGGATGAGCGGTATTCAATGAACCCATACAGGCTTACAAGGCAACGGTATATTCTTGTAGCATGTTGTCTCATACACAACATTATTCGCACGATTACACCCAGTGATCACATTTTCTATCGTTTTACCAACCCAAATCATTATGAAGGCCGGAAAAATGAGGATAACCCGGATCATCTATTGCGTACTCCTGATATGTCATCTACGGCGGCACAAGCCATGCTTCAACCAGGGAATCTATCGCACAACCTATGTGGGCACATAGGAATGAGAATTGATACTTTTAATATTTTTCATTGTATTCTATTTCTATTTTTGTACGTGTCCAACATGTTTTGGAAATTGTAAGCTTTATGTCGTTATATATAAGTATTTTTTATTAGCGAACCTACTAAATGAGAAATGCAAGCTCTGGAAGTTGGGTGAATTTTTTATGAAGAAGATCGAATATTGGCTTTTATCTCTTTCATGAGCACACTGACAGTAAAAAATTGATAATGGCCGGAGCATGAGAATATCATCTTCATAATTGAAATAAAATGATTTTTTTTTACAAGTTTGTAAAAATAATTTCCATACTCGAAGAATTTTAAATGAAGAATCTGTTGGCATATAATTTGGGAATTTTTCATTAAATAAGTATTGTGTGGAAAAAAATATTTATTACAATAAAATATTTCATATAATTTATATATTTTTAATTAATAAAGTTTTGGAGTGAAAAAAAGGTGAAATAACTCACCTGCAGGTTGTGATTATAATATATAGCCAAAGTTTGGAACAAAATGGGGAAATGAGAATATTGTAGGAATAATTAGTTGGTATTATATATTTTTTATCAATTTTGATTTAAATAAATTTCTCTTAAAAAAAGCTTGTGAAAAATTAATTTTTAAAAGTGTTAGGAATTAATTTATGATAATAATTGTGTTTATAAATATAATCTATAAATAAAATCAATATTTCACCATCATTACTAATAAAATCAATCATTAATGGGACCCATACGTACATTGTTCAACTTCCTACTCAAAAGTCAACAACTCAACATCTTTCATACATCCAAATACATCAAACTCATCTCAATGGGACCCACAAACCCACTCAATCTCCACTCACAACTATTCACAACTTTTATCGACTATTTTTAACACCCAAACGCAACCTTAGTATCTAATACTAGTACTACCACATGATTAGTCTCACATAAAGTTTATTGAAGAAATAGAAGAACATGAAATAAATCAAATGCATCTTTTTTTTCTTTTTTTTTTCTTTTTGCCGTTTGTGTCTTTTGATGAATATATGAATTAAATATATAGAGGAATATATGAAATTTTGTCCATCAAATAACTGTTCAATGATAGTTGAAAAAAAAATTAAGAAAAAGGATGGGAATTGTTTATTATTTGGGTTATATAAAGAATAAGATTTGGGAATCATTTAAATAAGTAGTGGTTTTTACTTTCAATTTGTTTCTTGATATAAAAACTCACAAATACTCTTAAATAATTATAAGTTTCAGAGTCAAGAATGGAACGAAAAAACAAAAGTTAAAAAGTTTGTTAATAAATACATGAAAAGAATAAAAATGTAAGTCTAAAGATGGCACAAGGACACAACAAATTAATGCACAATCTAGTATTGAAACATTTAGATTTAAGAAAGGAAAATGCTATGCTTTGACATCATAACATACTACTGTCACTTTAGTGGAAAAAAAAAAGGAAAAACTCTATATACTTTTAACTCAATCATATTCAAATGTCATTTACCTTGCGATGCCTAAATTTTTCATCTCTTTTTTATTGATAGGCATGAGTAAGAATTTATCCAAAAAATCATTCGCTGGGTGGACTCAAGAATAGTAAACCAAACACCTTTAAGTGTTGCCAAGTATCCAATTGGAATAGAGTCTTGTATACAAGATATTTAACAGCATTTAAGTATTGGAATGAATGATATTATATGCCTGGTAGCGATATTTGGAACCGGTGGAATTAGTAAGACAACTATTTCAAAAGATATTTATAACATGATTTCTTCTCAATTTGAAAGAAGTTGTTTCTTGAGAAATATTAGGAAAACTTCAAAAGAAGTGGGAGGTCTAGTTCAGTTGCAAAATACACTTCTGTCCAAGATCTTAGAAACAATATCGAATATTAAAGATGTTGATAGAGGAGTCAATGTGATTCAGGATAGACTTTGCTTAAAAAGGGTTCTACTAGTTCTTGATGATGTGGATGAGTTGGTCCAACTAGAAAAACTAGTTGGAGATCGTGCTTGGTTTGGTTCAGGAAGTAGAATTCTCATAACAACAAGAGATCAACAATGATTAGAAGTCTTTGAAGTTAATAGAAAATACTAGGTGATGGTTTTGAATGACATTGAAACTCTTTAGCTTGCATGCTTTCAAGAAAGATGAAACACTTGAAGATTATCATGTGAAAATCTCTAAACAAGTAATAAAATATGCTCAAGGTCTTCCATTGGCTTTAAAAGTGCTAGGTTTGGATCTAACATGTCAAAGTATACATCAATGGATAAGTATAAAAACATTCCCAACAGTGATATTCATAAAGTCTTAGTGAGTTATGAAGGATTGCATCATACTGAGAGGGAATCTTCCTTCAAATTGCATTTTTCTTTAAATGAGAACCTTTGGCTAAGGTCATGGAAATATTTGATAGTTGTGGTTTTTCTCCTATTCATGGAATCAAGAGGCTTATAGACAAGTGTCTTATTACTATTGAATGGAGTGATGGATATGTTTCGATGCATGACTTGCTACAAGATATGGAACGAGAAATTGTTCAACTAGAACCACCCAAAGAACCTAGCAAACATAGTAGGCTATGGTTTCATGGGGATAGCCATGAAGTGTTGGAAGAAAGTACAGTAAGAGTAAAAAAAGAATATCTTGGGTTTTACAATTGTTTCCTTTTCCAAAAGTGAAACCTAGTGGATTATTTTTTTATTTTTCAAGAAAATATAAATCGTATAAATTTTTACCTAAGTGAGTATATATACACAAAAGTACTCGCATAAATTGACCTAACTTGATGTGGTTCATCAGATTATAAAGTTACTTTTATTGTAAAGTAGATCTAATGTATCAGATGAAGACACGTCAGTTTGTGGGATTGTTTTTGTGTAATTCTTTTATAGATGTAGCAGTACTCATATATATATATATATATATATATATCCTTTAAATTATCTATATGAATTTGTAGATATATATAGAGTTCGTATATTAATAATTAAAATGAGTCAATAAAAGTACCAAATCTAGATGTCCTTTTCTCGTTCCAAATATCCTATATTTTCTAATTTCATGTCTACTATCTTCTCAAGCTAGCGTGCTTCTTTTATTGAAAGTTGTAGGAGAGTTCGTAAGTTGGTAAAAAGACAAATCCTTTATATTATAGTATGCGTCTATTTAGTATTGGAGATTTCAGCAATTGATAAATACTACTTATTTTTAAAATATATTATAGAAAAATAGTGGGTAATATTAATTAATAAGTATAGAGTGCTATTTTGAAGGCATACTATTAATTAATAAGTATTGTTTGGCCCCTATTATGCACTTATAATAGGGGCCAAACAAAATTGAAGGCATACTGTTAGATTTACCTAAAGGCGATGAGGAGATAAGCTTGCATCTAGAAGCATTTCTACATATGAAGAGACTTAGAGTTTTTATTAATCGTAATGCACGTTTTTCTTGTGCACCCAATTATCTCTCCAACAAGTTAAGAGTCATTGATTGGTATAACTATCCTTTCCAATATTTGACACATAATTTTCAAGGGAAGAATCTCATTATTTTGAGAATGCATGATAGCTTCATAAAGGAGTTAGGGGATGGATTCAAGCCCAAGGTACGTACACAATTATAATCATCAACACTTTTTTTTCTTTGAAATCTGTAGTAGATTCCATTAAACTTTTCCTCTTTTCTGTTACAGAATTCGAAGATTGTAAATTCTTAAAAAAGATTTTGGATCTTTCATGTGATGACCCGCTTTTGCGTGTATTTTCACTGAATGAGTGTTTTTAATTTAATTAATATATTGGTTTATTTATTTTAAATTAATGTATTTTAATTGGTTTTAATTTATTTGATATTGTGTTTAATTTATTTAGTCGTTTTACGGTTTTTTAAAATCATTTTCGGCGGATCTGTTTTGATTTCCGAAGTGAGGATTGGACCTCATTTATTTTCTTCTCTCTTTTTCTTTTTCCCTTTTTCATTTTCTTTTTCTTCTTTTCTTTCTTTTTCTTCTTCTTTCCTTCCCGTTTTCTCTCTCCCCGCGAGCTGCTCTCTTCTCCCTCTCCTTTCCGTCACCCCCCTTTGACCACCTAGTTCTCTCGCCGTTCGGCCACTGTTTAGTGCACCACCACCACCATTCTCTTCCCCTTCCACCAAAGATCATCCCCACCAATTTTCAGAGCCATCGGACCAGCCGTTAGCTGCCACAGAACCGCCGCTCGCCGGTGGCATGGCCTACACCACCCACCCAGTTTTCTTCCCCTCTCACCGGTGAACATCCCCACCAAGTTTCACCTCCATCCGAGCCACCGTTAGCCACCACGAGCTCCGCCAAGCCACACGATTTTTCACCGATTCCGGCGCCGTCGCACCACCTCCGGCCACCATCTCTTGACAGCTTCTTCCCCCACCTCTTGCGGACCTAACCCACCTAATTTCGGCCCCGATCCGTTGCCGGAGTAGCTCCCACGAGCTCATCTCCGTTCAACCCCTTTTTGGCCTTCGACCGCCGTTTCCACCACCACCCACGGCCAAAACTCGTTTTCATTAGCTTCATAAATATCTCAAGACCATTTCCTATCAATTTCGTGCCTTGGTTTGTTCCTGTTCGAAAGTGGGTAATTTATTACCCACGGCAACAGTGTAAATTACACTGTTACGTTGCTTTTCTTCCGCCGTTTGCAACGCCACGAGCTTTCGAAAAATACCATATAGCGCTGTAAGTTTTTTCCACACCCTACTTTCAGATTTAAATATATTTTGCTCATTCAATAAATATTTGCTGTTGGTTGGTTGATTCCGGATTGAGTCCGAGGAGTTTGGGGGTCGGATGGATGAGGACGAAGTTGCTTGGATTGTTGTTTTGTGCATTGTGGTTGCTTTTACATGGTGCATGCACGTGCATTTTATTTATTTGAGAAAATCATGTTTTGTTGGCGTAAATGGAATTTTGGGTGCGTGTGTCTCACGAGCCCAAGCCGGGATGGGTTATTATCTCGGTGGAGCTCCTCTGGTCACTCGGGAGTGGATAATACTGAGTGACATCTCCTGGGTTGTCACAGGGCGACGACCGGATCGCACGATACGGTAACGCTATCGTGTCGACTCCGTGGTCCCTAGAGTGGCGGGGACTAGAGGATGGCCTGGCCAGGTACGCGCTGGGCGCGAGTCTGGGCATCACTCGTTTAGGTGTCACATGCGTAGTCGTTACCTGCGGTGTGGCACAGAGCCAGGTGTGCGGATGATCCCTAGGGGAGATCATGGTGCATGCATAATTGGATTGATTGGCTTGATTCAGAGGCACGTGTAGGGATGGTGGTGAGCAGGCATGGTGGTAGAGTCCCGCCTGCGATTTCTGCCTACGGTGCACACGGCGTAGGGATGGTGGTAGAGTCCCGCCTGTGATTCCCGCCTACGGTGCACTCGTAGGGATGGTGGTGAGCAGGGATGGTGGTAGAGTCCCGCCTGCGATTCCCGCCTGCGATTCCCGCCTATAGTGCTCTGATGGTTTGGTTTATGGGCCATTATCTGGGATGATGGCGAGGTTCGGTTTTGAGGCTTTGTGATCCATTTTCTGGGAAAATGGTGGTTTGGGCCATTATCTGGGATAATGGCGAGGCTTGGTTTTAAGCGATATGTTTTTGTGGGCCAAATGGGTTTTTGGCGTGCGTGGAAAATTTATGGTTTTACGGGACATGTGCATTAGCTTTTCTTGCATACATGTTGTTTGAGTTTTATATGTTTTTATCTGGTGGTGTTTGGATTTTACTTACCTGTGGCACCATTTTTGGTACCGTAGATTTTGGTGCAGGGATCGAGGAGGAGGAGGCTGAGCCCGAGGATGCGGCTCCGCCGGAGTTCTGAGTTGAAATTAATATCTTCTTGTTGCTTTGAATAATATTTGTATCTTGTAATATTTTATTACGTATGTTTTAAACAGCTTTGTATTAAATTAAGAAAAATTCTGGTACTTAGTTATTGACTTTCTTTATCCGCTGCGTATTTTTCGTGCATATTTGTTGCTTTTACACACACTTGGTACTCGTCGATAGGGTGGTGACCCGTGTTGTCATCATCCAGACGTCTCGATTTCCCCATGTCCGTGTATGGGGATTTGGGGGCGTCACATTTCAAGCATCTCAAATTTGAAGGAATTGTTTGTCAGATATTGTATAAGATTAGTTGAGGTGCATGATTCCGTTAGATCTCTAGAAAATCTTTCTATGTTGGATTTCACTGGATGCTCTAAACTCCAAATCCTTCCAAGAAGCCACAATTTGAGATCTTTATGCTTTCTTCTTCTTTGTAATTGCTCAAGTCTATGTTATCTTCTTGAAATCGAGTGTAAAATGGAATCTTTGTATACATTGTCTCTAGATGGCACCACAATAGAAGAACTACCTTTATCCATCGAGAACTTCGTTGGACTTGGGGAATTATATCTACGGGATTGCAAAAACCTTATGCATCTCCCAATTGCTTGCGTTCGATTGCAACATTTAAGGCTACTCGAGGTTGGGGGTTGTCCAAAACATGTAAAGAACATAAGGGATGATGGGCTATCTCTTTTGGCTATTAAGTCTACAAAAATGAAAGAGGAGATGTCATTAAATGAAGAATGACTTCATGAATTGGCGCCTCCAACGAATTCAAGCAATGGGAGCATTGCATTACAAGTACCAAATCTTCAAATTTGTTGTTCCCAATCAGAAAAAATTTTCTTTCCAATATCTATATATTGGACAGACTAGCTAGGCAAAACACATATGAGCTCAGTTCTCCTCTGTTTTAAACTTGAAGGATTTGAACATACTGCAGGGACCCTCCCTAGATTGCAAGTCTTCAGAATCTTTTGAAAATTGTTTTAGATTGTGTACCCTCTATACCTTATATATAGGGATAATACTTTATCCGCATAAAAAAGCCAACGATGGTGTCCATTTTCTAGCCGAGATGGCTAGGCTCAAGGGACTATGGATTTTGTGTCCAGTTACCAGTCCATTACAGCTATTATAGATGGTGGGTAGGCGTGCATGCACCCAAGTTCATACTCATTCCAAGACATTACTGAGCTCTCCCAGCTTTGCCGCCCGATGCATCTTGTTATGGGGCTATAGTGATGGGCTTCAATATGGGTCAAGAAGTTTGGAGTGACACCAACTGTTTTTAGCTCACTAAACAAATGAACAATGGGCTAGACTCAGCTGTTAGTACTTGTATATGGATTTGTACTCCAATGAGTTTGTGTAGCACAACCCACTGTTTGGGAGGATGCTGCTGGTTCTAGACTTGGGTAGCGATGCATTTGGTTTGGTTTCTTCATCTCCCTACTTCTATTAAATAAATCCCCCCATTTTGATTTTTCAAACTGTCTATTCAACATTGAGGTATGTTTTCCTTGTTTGGTTGTTTGTTTTCTCTTGGGAGGCGAACATAGGTAGATGCTGAATAGCATATTGTATTGTTTTTGTTAAGCTTATGCAGGATTTTAACCTTTTTGGACTATAGATGAGCAATGGTTAGATTGCAAGAGTCTATAAAGCAATCTTGTAATATCTTGCTGAGTCACTTATAACTAGATTCTCTTTTTCAATTAATTATCTTTAAGGAACTTCACCACTGAGTTACCCTGAAAATCTTAAGAGGATCCTATTGAGGTTAAATATGTATTGCTTATTTGGTAGATATCAAATTCCAAATATTATTAAGACTTATTCTATTGAGCCAAAAGCAACCCTTCAAAAATTAATATGCTAGAGAAAAACATTTGCTCGCTTGGGGATGGGAAATTTGAGATGCAAAATGTATCCATAAATAGCATTCATACATCTTTTTATGCTATTAAGGCGCTATTTCCCCAAGGAGAAAGTGTCAGGAGTCTAGTACAATTATGCGTGTTTCTTTCTTACATTAGTGCAGCCCAATGCCTTGATCATCTTTCGGCTCCATATTGATGTCTCAGGATCAAATCTCACCTTCCATGTAGACCAGTAGTGCAAATTTTGCTTCATCTAGGTGTCCTACATGAAGATGGACAAATAATTTAACATTTTATTATATTTTATTTTTTATGGTAAGTCAAGTAGCACCCATATATACAGTTTTTAGCTCACCAAGTACGTGCATGCGTAAAATACAAATAATTGTTGCTATTGATGCTAGAATGACACTTAACTCCAACATTTGATTGAGAACAAGTTAGTGCAGGGTTACCTAACTATTTCAGACAATTTTAGTAGCTTTAGTACTTGTGCTAAGTTTGAATGTGACCTGCAATGCTAGTATATGTATGGTTTTGGTCTGAGTTTTGTAGCATTTGTGCACTCTGCAAGACCTATTTTTCATTATTTTTGCTAATGATATGGTCACTTTGTATATGTAATTCTGGCTATTTAGTCTATGTGGTAAATTCCTTTCCATTCTTTTGTCTTTTTTAGCCGAATGTAACAACTATAACTTCAAAATTGGTATTCTTATGACTTTGTGGTTATTGGGGCTATTTTAAGGAATGAAAAATGTGATGTCTTACTTGCTTTGAGTCTAGAAGGAATTTGGGCTGTTTGAAGTAGATGATATAGAGGCTTTGACTGCTTCAAGGGGTCTTTAAATGATCTTGACTTCAAGTTTCTCAAGTTTGCTAATGGAAGGGGAATCATTGTTAGTTATTAGGGCTATTGGTTCTAAAGAACCTTATATTTCAAGCCAAGAGAATCTGATTTCTGAATTTCATAGTCTCATTTCTTGGTTTGCAGTGTATGATGTAATTCATATTGGTAGACAAGGAAATGAAGCAGCTTATTTACTTACAAGGCACGCTCGCTTTGTGGATGATACTATTCAATGGTAGCATCAATATCCAGATTTTTTTTTTTTTCATTCTAGAGTCTTGCTTGATTCTAATTTGTAATTGTATGGTATTAACTTTGTTATTGGTTCTATTGATATGAATGCCAATGGTTCATCTTTTTTTTTAAAAAAAATTGTATTCTTCAAAATTTGCTAGCTTATCTTGTTAAACATTTATAATTTTCGTATTTTGTGGATGATACTATTCAATGGTAGCATCAATATCCAGATTTTTTTTTTTTCATTCTAGAGTTTTGCTTGATTCTAATTTGTAATTGTATGGTATTAACTTTGTTATTGGTTCTATTGATATGAATGCCAATGGTTCATCTTTTTTTTAAAAAAAAATTGTATTCTTCAAAATTTGCTAGCTTATCTTGTTAAACATTTATAATTTTCGTATTGCAGGGGCATCCTAAGCACCATCGATTTGGCATAATCTTTGTGGGAAACAGTATTCCAAATTCAATTATGTTAGTTCAAATCATGTAATGTGTTCAGAACATGTCAGGTTGGGCTACTTTGTTGGAGAATTTTTGAAGATAGAGGGAGATAACCTACGTGTTAAACTTTTTTGCACTTCAAAATTGGTATTCTTCAAAACTTTCAGAATCCATTTGATACAAAAGCATGAAGATCAGAGAGTAAAACATCATCCAAGCATGCTGCATGAAGATGAATGTTTAGGTGGAATCTTCAATTTTTGTTTTGTGTGTTCAAATGAAATGATGCTAGCTATGTTTGAATGTGATTAGAGGAATCGTCATATGTGTGGTTAGTCTCATTTTTTGGAAAAAAATAACCACACTAATATTGGAAAAGAAAGAGATTCTTGGATTTCAACATTGAACAGCATAATATATTTTCTTTGATGGGTGGTGACTCACTCAAAAATGAGTAGCACTAATGCTATCCCAAGTGCAGGAGGATGTCGTGTAATAATTAGGAATAAATTCCTAGATCGTCTCCTCAGGGAAAGTTGCTTAAAATTAAACTTGTTGAAAAATGTAAAAAAAACTTCACAAAGAGAAAATAAGAGGATGATATGTACAATGGATGGAAGAGGTTACTAGTCATGGACTAGATTCATATTTTTAGATGTTTGATTGTCGGATTGGAATGTAAATGACTAACAAATTAAATTCAGAGATTAATAAAACTAAATTAAGAACTAAACTAGATTAGAAAATAATTGACAAAACATGCATTGAAGATTGAAAATGCATAAAACCAATATTCTAGGGTTTATCATTGTATCACAAATTCTCAATTTAAACCATAACAATTGTACTCACTATTAAAATGAAAGCTTAATGAAACAATGAAAATAAATAACATGAAATAAATAAACAAACTAGACAAATAAATGAGAAACAGCCGAAAACTAAAATTCACCAAGGAAAAGTCTAGAACGGAAATGTAAAGCAAAGAAAAACAAAACAATAACTTCAGCTCCGAACCAAAACGAAAAGAAGAAGAAATAAAAATAAACAGCCGCCCAAGAGTCTGAAAATCCCAAAGAGAAGGCCTCACGCCGACTCTAAGTTCCACCAAGTTCCGAAAGAAAAGAAAAAAAATAAACTAAGCTAAAAAAAACAAGACCAGCCGACTCCTTGGTCTGAAAACGTAAAAAGATTGAAATTAAGCTAAGGACTACTCTAGTCTGCTGCTGAAGATCTAAACGGAAGGAAAATAAGTAAACAGCTCAAACTGAAAACTGCTCTCCAGCGTCTAAACAGAAGGAAAATAAGTAAACAACTCAAACTGAAAACTGCTCCCGTCTTAACGAAGAGAAAGGAAATTTAAAATAAACTCCCGACTACTGCTCGTGCTATGCTAGCTTCTAAACAGAAAATAAAACAACTGAACTGCTGCTGCTTGCTTCTAAATGAAAATAAAAACAAGTTAAAAACTAAAACTGCTGCTCCCGAAAACAACTGCCTCTCGAGAAAAACTGCTTCAAAGTCTGATCGAAAAGCATGAAAAAAAACTTTAAACTAAGCTACACCACGCACTGAACTCCTACCCCCCTCTCTTTTTCTGGACGAAAACCTTCCTTCCTTTTATAGCCGTGTGTCTTGTGAGCTGCTAAAGTGATGCCGTATGGTGCTTGCACTTTTCTGCATGTGTGAGTTTCTTTTGAGTGCTGTCCATGTGCTGGTTTGATTGGCTGTCAAAGCATGTCCGAAAGCTGTTTTGCTTTGCTGCTGTCCGAGTGGTCTTGTTGCTGCACATGTAAGTTCTCTTCTCCTGCTGTAGTAGCTGCTGCACAACCGAGTGATCTGAGCATCTTTTTGTTGCTGTATGTTTACTGGTTTGCATGTGCATTGTGTGTCACTTTTCTGCGTGTGAGCTGGTGTGAGTCCACTGCATGGTCCGAATGTGAATGGTCTGCATGTTTGAGTGGCTGTGGGTCCCATGCATGGTGCTGTTGTATGTGTACTTCATGTGTGCTGTCCGAATGTGTTCTGCTGCTTGCATGTGTGAGTGCAGTTCCTGCTGTCCGTGTGCTGCATGTGAGCATGTGTGCATGTGTTGCTTTCCTGCATGTGTCCACTGCATGGTGTGAGTGGCTGTGTGCTGTCCAAATGAAGTGTTCTGCATGTATATGGTTGCATCGTGTGATTTGGTTGCTGTCCTGCATGGTGTGAGTGGCTGTGTGTTTGCTTCGTGTGAGTGGGTCCCATGCATGGTGTGAATGTGTTCTGCATGTGGCTGTCCGAGTGAAGTGTTTTCTCTTTGGATGGCTGGATGAAGTATATGGCATCCATAGAGGGTAATGCCTGCGTCCGCTTGTATATGTCTTTAACCACTGCAGAGAGGAATGCAAAATATTATTACTGTCTGACTTACTCAAGGCCCAGTATGATAAACAACTTAATTTCCATGTTGTTTACTTAGTACATGGAAATTATTCAGTACATCTAAGACCACTGAACAAACTTATTGAAATATTAAACAAAAGAAGCCTAATTGCACATATTAAATTTCAAGCATGTATAGAAGTAACAGAGGCCAAGTTCTTGATCCTGAACCTCATGCCAAAGCGCACAATTAGACCGCAAATTCTCAAACTTCCAATCACCACCAACTCGGTAACTCAACATCCAATTAAGCTCAAGATCAGAGCCCCCAAAATTCCCATGACCATTGGATTTAGGAGCAGTAATCAATAGTTGGTAGAATTCAAGCAGAAATTCATGCTTTTAATCAATTAAAATCACAACTTTGATTTATTCACTTTAACCATTTTTCCATTTAAAACCAATAATAATGTCATGATGAATTTAAAATATATTGGTTTTAAATAGCTAAAATATGCAATATTTCAGCTCAATCAGGTGGATACATAAGATTATGAGGTTTCATTTCTTTGTGGATTACGGGTGGATACAACATAATATATTTTCTTTGATGGGTGGATACATAAATCAAACCAGGTATCGAGTATAGGAACATTAACTAAAAAAACTTATAAATTCATGACCTTTTGAAGGTCAAACTAATTTAACATTAACTAGACAGATTTTTTTTTTAAACTAATGTGTACTTTTATTTGTATTTTACTAAAATAATATAAATATATTTTGTTTATTTAACAATATGAGGATGTGACATACATGTATATAGGATTACTAGTCTTTTATTATCTTTTTAATATTACTCAATTTATTTAATTGTATGAAGAGATCGTGCATGCAGAAAAATGTTGTTCTACCAATCACAAATAATGAAAGTCAATTATGAGTTCAAAAGTCTTCCCAATCTGAAACCGTAATGGGTGTTAGAAAATCTCAAAAGTCTTGAGTTCATACAGAGAATTAATGGGTGAGGCTTTTAGAAAATCTCAAAAGTCTTGAGTTCACATAGAGAATTAATGGGTGTGAGATCTAGATGTTTGTTTTGTCGTAATACTTGAATTTCAAACCATGTGAAGGGATGCAAGTAGACTTAAAGGCAGTTGGTCATTTTCATATATTATTGACTAGTATACCCAAGTTGGTCCACGAGGAGTACTTGTTCAATGGGAAAATGCGGAAATTGAGGGGGAGTGAGGGATGGGAATTTGAAGAGGAAAGATGGAGAGGAAAGATTGGTCCACGTGACAAGAAGTAAAAGAAGTTGCCAACACGTTTGTCATCTTTCTTTTAATTTTTCCCTTTTTTTTTCAATATTGATGGCGCAACGCACATGAATATATTGCTCAACAAGTTTTTTTTAGAGAAGAGGATTGTACCCAATTTTATTGATTATCATCATTTACCATAGAGGAAACTTGGGGATTAAAATAACTAAACCAAGTTCCTATAAAATAACTAAAGAATTAACATAGATATGTTAGCACCGAATAGAAGGAGTTGAAGAAAGACAAAAAACTAAAATAATAATTGCGTGATGGAAAATGCTATTTGGCCGCTTCAATATTACCGCTGTTCCTTACCGCTGGATGTGGATATGCCACGTGTTAAATAATTTAAAAACTAAAACAAAATTCCCTAAAACTATCCCTGAGCTCTGTAGGAAAGGCAAAATGCCCAATGCCCTTTGTAGGAAGCCCTCGTCCCCCATCCAGAATTGTGATTTTCCTTCTCCAAATCGACCTCAAGTGGAATCCTAGAGTCTTTCCATCTATTTTGTTCTTTCCACCGAACATTTCCTTATTTCTATTTTGTTTATAATTACAGAGCTTGGTGTATGAGCAATTTCGTATCAGAGTATTTTGTTCTTGTGGAATCCATGGTAGAAGCTACAAGGAAGATCTTATAAAGATTTGCAAAAATGGATGATCTTTGTGAAAGCCATGGCATAAGTCAAAGGAATATCGCAAAAATGGGTACGTATCAAAGTATTTTGGTCGATCACCATAGCAGCCCTCTTCTCTCAATTATATCTCCAATGTTTAAAACGAAAAAAATATGAACCTAGATCTCAAAATTGCTAGTACGTGTGTCTGATGATATTTTGATGGAATGTTTCACTTTGGACATGAAAATGGCCAAGGTTTTTCCTGTACCATTTGATTAATTTTTCCCAAACATTAAAAGAAAATAGAAATAAGAGGAAATGATAAAACACAGATCTAAGAGCTCTCTTGAATCCTTGAAAAGCAGACGACGGTAGCTTGGACGGAAAAAATTATTCTTCATTTCGCTCGAGGTCAATTTGGGGAAGAAAAATGGATATGCAGACACTGCAGAGGGCAGTAGCTTGGACGATAATTGAGACTGATTTGCTTCTTCATTTTCGTTTACTTTAGATGAACTGAGAGAGGAATATATGAAAATCGGTTTTTTTAATATAAATACATGGCTACCACATGGTGAAGCCACGTCATGCGGTATAAGGGAGCGGTAACGAGTAGGCGGCTGAGTAGCTTGACCCATTGGGTGATTGTGCTATTTAACATTCAGTGATGGTCATATGGTGCACCGTATTGGACAAATCCTAGTAGTTTAAGGCAGAAAGTACAAACTGACTTCATTCATCAATGATCATTACATGAACTCTCACTATCAACAATTTGCTTAATACACTCGGGTATGTTATCAATCCATACCAAACTAATCTGTAAAGATAGACTTTCCTTAGCTAATAAATGGGCAACTTCATTGTTTGATCTGTTTGTATACTGTACTGACCATCCATTCCTTTGCTTTAGTATAATTTTTATATCCTCTACTAGACTACCATAGAATGATAGCTCTTCTGTAGCCGAGTTAACTGCCTGTACCACCACTTGAGCATCCCCCTCAAACACAACCTTAACCAACCGAAGCTCTTTGCATACTTCCATGGCCCTCCACAAAGCATATTTAATAGGATGATGGATGTTTTTTGTGCTAAAGGCACCGTATTGGAATTTTAGACTTTGGATACTTCTTTATCAAAATCCAGACGTGGGAAAATTAATTGTTGTGCTAAAACATTTGGATACTTCTTTATCAAAATCCAGACGTGGGAAAATTAATTGTTGTGCTAAAACAGAGTAAATTTAATTGTTGTGGGACCAATTAATTGATCATTTTAATTAAACAACTTTGAAAGTTTAAAGTTCTATCTTTGTGGGATATTCTTCTGTCTTTTTACAACAAAGTCATCATCTGAAAATAGAAAGAAAGAGGGCCGGAGAAGTTTTGATACTAGAAAAAGGGAAAGAGAGAAGAAAATAGAAAAAGGAGGGGAAGGGAAAACAGGGGAAAAGGGAAAGAAAGAAAGAAAATAGTTGTGAAGAAATTTGCACGAAATATGGTGTTCATCCATAGAGAAATGAACAACCATATGTTTAGGATGTTTTGAATTGGTTGTTTATTTAACAATATGAGGATGAGACATACATGTATATAGGATATTAGTTAAACGACTTAAAACATATTGGATTACTAGTCTTTTATTGTCTTTTTAATATTACTCAATTTATTCAATTTATATGTGTAGTCTGCCACATATAGCACATAGCACATGGTGGTGTGTAAGAACATTGTTTAGGCACATTCTATGTAATATCTGTTGGTACCTTAGTTGACTCATCATGAGCACTAAGGGGAAAAAGCACTACTCAATAGCTTTCGATCTATGCATATATAGATGCAATAACTCTAAATGAAAGCAGGTAATTGGACTTTTGTATTTACATGTATTTGAAATAATGAAAGACAATTATGAGTTCAAATGTCTTCTCGACAACTTTTAGAAAATTTCAAAAGTCTTGAGTTCATACAGAAAATTAATGGGTGTGAAATCTAGATGTTTGTTTTACGTTGTAAGACTTGAATTTGATATCGTGTGAAGGGATGCAAGTAGACTTAAAGTCAGTTGGTCATTTTTATATATTACTGACTAGTCTAACCAAGTTGGTCCACGAGGAGTACTTGTTCAATGGGAAAATGTGAAAATTGAGAGGAAAGATGGAGAGGAAAGATGGGTCCACGTGACAAGAAGCAAAAGAAGTTGCCAACAAGTTTGTTATCTTTTCTTTTAATTTTTCCCTTCTTTTTTCAATATTGATGACGCAACGCATGTGGCATTATTTTGCCCATCAATCCCCGGATATAATTTGGCCGCAAAAGGCATACTTTCTTGTAGTCCCTACCGTTCATTAGCCTAATTTCATACACTGTAACTTCTTCCATGGCCTTGCAACCAACTCTTCCATGGGTTTATGATGTGTTCTTGAGTTTTAGAGGTGAAGATGTTCGACAAAACTTTATTTCTCACCTATATGATGCTTTGCGTAAAAAGGGAATCAATACTTACATTGATGAGCACCTTGAAAGAGGAAAGAAAATTTCACCCGCACTTCTCAAAGCTATTGAGGAGTCAAGGATTTCGATTATCGTTCTTTCTAAAAACAATGCATCATCCACGTGGTGTTTGGAGGAGCTAATGAAGATTCTCGAGTGCAGAGAAATGAAACAACAAATAGTTCTACCGGTGTTTTACAAAGTGCATCCATCGATATAGTTCGGAGACAAAAGAAAAATTATGGAGAGGCATTGGCCAACTACAAAGACAAGTTGAATGATGATACGAAGGTAGATAGCTGGAAGGCTGCGCTAAAGGAAGTGGCCAATTTGTCTGGGTTCCATTTAAAGAAGGATGGGTATTTGATTTTTTGAATATTTATTTTATATCCTCATACATTTTAGATTCATACACATGCGTGAATATTTATGTTTGTGTGTGTATATATATGCATGTATGTATGTATATTAATTGATCCCGATCTGTTTATATTTGTGCCTTTTTCTTATGTCCTTATAAAATGGTAATTAATTAATCCTATTAAAAGGTTCGTGTGAGTGAAATAATGTTTTACTTGATTATTAGTAATGGTTCTAATGATATTAATTAACGCTTCTATGTTTAATAATGTCATAATAAGTATAACCATTAATAATTCTTCTCTTTTGAATTGATAGGAATGAATCTGAATTTATCCATAGCATCATTCAACTGGTGGACTCAAAAATAATAAATCAAACATATTTTGAGGTTGCCAATCATCCAATTGGAGTGGTGTCTCGTGTTCAGCACGTATATTCCCTTTTAAGCATCGGAGAGAATCATATTGTACATATGGTAGGGATCTTTGGAGTTGGGGGAATTGGAAAGACAACTATTGCCAAAGCGATATATAATATAATTTCTTCTAAATTTGAAGGCAGTTGTTTCTTGGGAAACATTAGAGAAACCTCAAAGAGCGAGTATGGTCTGGTCCAATTGCAAGAGACTCTTCTTTCTGATATCCTAGGAGCATCTTCGGTTTGTAATATTGGCCACGTTGACAGAGGAATCAATGTGATAAAGAATAAACTTTGTCATAAAAGAGTTCTTCTAATTCTTGATGATGTGGATGATTGGGAACAATTGAAAGCTTTGGCCGGAAATCGTGATTGGTTTGGTTCTGGAAGTAGAATCATTATAACGACAAGGGATAAAAATCAATTGAGTAACTATGAAGTTGATGCAACATATAAAGTGGAGGAATTGAACCATTATGAAGCTCTAGAGCTATTTAGTTTGTGTGCCTTTAAAAGAAAGAAACCACTTGATAACTATGTGGAACTTACACAACGTATAATACGTTATGCTGGGGGCCTTCCTCTAGCTTTGGAAGTGCTTGGTTTGGATCTACGTGGTAGAAGTATACATGAATGGGAAAGTGCTTTGGAAGAGTACAAAATAATTCCTCACGGGAAGATTCAAAAAATACTTAGAATGAGCTATGATGGTTTGCGTGAAAGTGAGAGAAAGATTTTTCTTGACATTGCATGTTTCTTTAAGGGAGATAATGTAGATTATGTTGTGAAAATATTAGATAGTTGTGGTTTAAGTCCAAATATTGGAATAAAAAAACTGATGGATAAGTCTCTCATTACCATTGATGATTGTAATAAATTTGAGATGCATGACTTGCTACAAGATATAGGTAGAGAAATTGTTCGAGAAGAATCACCAAAAGAGCCCGGTGGACGCAGTAGATTGTGGTATCATGAAGATATTCGTCATGTACTTGAAGAAAATACGGTAAGAATAACTTTCAAAAATGATTTTAGTTTACATATGTTTGGTAATTTACAAGAAAACACGAATTTTTCGCAACCAAAAACTTTATCTTGTAATGGAACCAATTAGAAATGTAGATTTTTCTTATAACTATTTTTGAGTATATATATACTAGCTGTCCATTGAACTATATATTATAATTATAACAGTTACCAAACTATTATATAGAGGATTTGATGCTTTACTGTATTGTCTCACCATGCAGGGAACAGACCAAATAGAAGGCATATTGATAGATTTACCTAAAGAAGACTTTATATGTTTGAGTTCGGAGGCATTCATGAAGATGAAAAACTTGAGATATTTCATAAATCGTAACGCACGCTTCTCCGAAAGTCCTAATTATCTTTCTAACGAGTTAAGAGTGCTTAATTGGGTGAAATATCCTTCACAATCGTTGCCATATAATTTCCATGGAAGGAAGCTGGTTGATCTTAGAATAAGTGATAGCCTCTTGAAGGAATTGGGAGTGGGATTCCAGGTACAACCACTATTATAAATATTTGCTTCTCCTTTTAATTATGTTGTAATCATATTTGAAGTGAACTTTATATCCAATTTTGCTTTACAGAATTTCCAGAACTTGGCCAGGATGGACTTCTCTTGTTGTGAATTTCTGACAAAAATCCCCGATCTTTCTCGGATTCCAAATTTAGAGTGGTTGGATGTTGCTGATTGCACTAAGCTTACCAGTTTGCCAACAAAGCTCAGGTTTAGGTATCTTAAATGCCTCCGGGTTGACGGTTGCTTAAGCCTTCAAAATTTTCCAGAAATCGAATTTGAAAGGGAATGTTTAAGGAATCTTAGTTTAGCAAACACCGATATAAAAGAATTCCCTTTGTCCATTGGGCACCTCTCTGGGATTGAAGTATTAAATCTAAGAGGTTGCAAAAATCTTCTGCATCTCCCCACTGGAATTCTTCGATTTCAACGTCTGAAGGGTCTTCGTCTAGGTGGCTGTTCAAAAGTTGTTTTTATTTCAAATATCTTGAAGGATGATTGTTGCTCAATAGACCTTCCGGCACTGGAATGGTTGGATCTTGAAATTGTCACATGCCAGACCCTGATATCCTGATGAGACTCAATCGCTATTTTACTCTGCGGTATTTAATTCTATCAGGGAGTGATATTATTAGGCTTCCAGAAAGCATGACCATGTTTTTTGACTTGACGTACCTTGAGTTGATAGATTGCAAGAAACTTCAAGAAATTCCTGCATTGCCCCCAAATATACAAATCATAGATATAACTGGATGCATGTCATTGGAAAGATTTCCAGATGGATTAAAAGTACCGCACCTCTTTACAAGTCAAACGCGAGACCAACGATGGATTGCCTCGTCCTTATGCCTCAAAATTCCTATGAATATAGAGGGGTTTTGGGTATCTATCTTGCTCATTCATCTCTTTCTTACTCATGCTTGTGTGAGCTTTGGTTTATTGGTTGTTTTGTTGAAATTTATTGATATATTTTTGTTTTATAGGAATGCTTCAAAAACCATTCAGGTAGCATTATATTTCCAGGGAATAGGATTCCAGAATGGTTTAACCATACGAAGCAAAATTCCAAAAAATGGATTCCAGACCGATTCGATGATCTTGAGCTGTTTTCAGCAAATATGAATCAAGATTGCAGCTATTTTAAGCGGACTCTAGAGAATAGTTCCTGTCGAGTAAAAATAAATGGGCTTAAAACTTGGGAAAATATAAGAGGAGTTGCTATATGTGTCGTTCTCAAACCCATTTCGAAGATCTACCCCCAAAAAGGTACTACTCTTATGGTCACAACCAGAAGGGATGTTTTCCCTTATATTGAGTTTTTGTCGCAACATCATGTCGATTTAAGGGGTTCAGATGCTCATGTATGGCTGAATTACACCATTTTAGATGATCGTATGAACCCATTAAATCTAGAATTTGAAGTTGGTAGTGGACATAAACCAGTGTTCTTCAAAAGTTGCGGAGTCCATTTGATATTCAAGAATGAAAAGGAAGGGGAAGATCATCTAGGTTTTTTGCATTTAATGGATGGTATTGGAGGTTCGAAGAGGAGGCGTGTCGATGATGACCGCTACTTGGAATCCACTTCGTGCCCACAACCGAATAGGGGTTTCTCAACCTTGGCCATCAATTTTGAATTTCGAGGATACTCTGACCAGTTTGGAGAAGGAACTTACAAATAATTTGCATCTTGAATTGTCCCCTTAATTGCGGACCAGGTCTTCTTGTTTAGGAATTGATCATCGCAATTTGGTGTTTTGGTGCAAATGACAGATGACGTTCCATGTGTGAAGGTGGGGGACAGAGCCCTTGAATCTATAGCGGCGCCTTAGCATTCGAACCCATTTTCCCTACAGTTTTGTGTAGGGAAAGACAACCACCTGTTTGAGATGTGATCATTAGGTCGAGTTATTTGAGGAGAGTGTTTCCATCTCTCTCTCTCCTAGGAGAACCTTTGGTCAAAGAAGCTGGGTTACAGATTTATAGAGTTGTCTGAAACAGGTGAATTTCAAAATGGGAAGAATTTAAGGTTTCAACTTGAACATAATTCCAATTTCAGTGAATCGAATATCAAAACCAAGCAAAATCTATTGGTTTGACTGTCTCCAGTAAATGAATCTTATCTTTTGCCATAAACCACATGAATCTTTTCTTCTCCTCTATGTTTCTCTCCCGACAACTCTCATCAACTCTGCATCTCTTGCCCAATATTTTTTCTGCTGCATATAGAAGTGCTGCAACCTGAAAGTTCTGTGAACCATCTTCTCTACATGATTGTTGTCAGCCATTTCCCCACTAACCACCGAGATCATGTTTAGGACCTTGTGGGTTATGCTACTGTGAATTGGAATCTAATAAGGGATACGGGTAATGGAAGCTGAGACATTACAGGAGTGAAATCAAAATTTCATATGAGATGTTTGTGATAACTCCCATTTTCTCTCTTGCTCCCCTATATTCCCACGCCTCACCTCACAATACAATTCACTCTAACAGAATTACAAAAAGGATAAAATGACAAGCTAATACTCTGGCTACATGACAGTCACTTGAAACGCATGACATAACTGAAAATGCATAGCATAAGTAAATAACAACACACACATAGCAGCTTAAACGCATCACGTCATGGTCCCAAAAGGAACAGCTTCAATAACACCAAACGCACCGCTTCAATCTTCTTCAAAATGCAGCCTCCATTTTCCTCAACGACATAAATAACACTTCAGCATATCCACTTCGTAAGCTTGGATTCCATCATCCATTTCCCTTTCTCTAGCTGGGTTCCTAACAAACCCCCTCTTTAAGCACCTTGCCCTCAAGGTGTTGTAGTGCTTCGGCCTTCCAAGTCAGTGGCTTCTCTCTTGGAAACATGGAGAATAGGCTCAAACTTGAATTGGCCTTCACTGAGGAATGTTTCATAGCCAAGTAGTCTTCTTAAACATTAGTAAGGCTCTTATAGATTGTAGCATACTCTCTTACAATTGCATAAACTTTCTCTACAAGCCCACTTAGAGGGCTCAACTCCTCCTCATAAGAAGTAAAAGGATCCTGGCCTTCCGCTAGAAGTTCAAACTTGGCCTCTTCAATACGGTTGGGTCTCTTACCAAGACCAAAATGACTACTAGAACCACTATCAGTTACTAATGGTGCACTATTTGAATCCCTTGAAATTCCATACAAGTGACTTTGATTATCTTTACTAAGGAATGTAGCATTTTCCATTATCTTCAAACACATCAATAGTTGTATTAAACTTTGTAGATTTAGTCCATTCTTGATGAGTTGAGTGACTGAACCATTCTCCATCCCAATTTAACTTGTCTAGCTCTAATGCATCACATCAACATGCTCCTTTAACAAATCTCTTAACGCTGGATCACTATAGCCAGCCGGCAGGTAATAAATTGAGTCCATAAATTCTTCTCTACCCCTATCAAAGGGCCAATGAGGTGGCATTATATCGAGCAATTGAAGAGCAAAATTATTATCTACTAAATCTTGCAAACTTTTGAGCCTTTTTCATTGCCCTGCTCCTTCAATTTCATTCCATTCAACTAGGAAATAGTCACCATCTTCACTTGTTCCACTAGAGAATAATAGTCTACTTCCATCAGCACTAGAGAGCATTCTAGTGCACCCTTGTCCAGGTGATAGTCACCCCTAGAGCCCATATGTTCATCCAACCAAGCATTAATTTTTCCGTCAATAGCAATTGAAAATATAATTGAATATTTTCTTTTTGGAGAAGACAAATGGAATAAACATGTGCTTCATGACCTTCAAAGTTAAAAAATCTTCTTCCAGACAAATCCCAAACCTTTAGTAATTTATCAATTCTACAAGTTACCACACACATCAAAGGAAACACTCCAAGTCCAGTGACAAGAAGAAAAGCAACCTTTATCATGGTCATCAAATGCCTTATTGCTGCCAAAAACTACTTGAAGAGAGATGGAAATATCTCTACTATAGAATCAATACCATAGAATCTCCCCATAGTCAAAGGCTCACCCTTATTGTACTAACTCAATGCCACAATGCCAAGATAGAAGAGAATTATAGAAAGGATAAAAATATATTCAACAACGAGCATAGTAACATCAAAAAGCCGTGATACCCCAAGCAATATAAGTAATAGAGTTGTAACTAACAATGCCCATCGCTTAGCATATGGTGGACTGATAAAAATGCATCCCAGGTTTTCCATCCAAACCAGTCCACATGTGCTGGAAGCTCCTCATTTTCTATGTTACTGAATATACACTTGTGCTTCTCCAATATCTTTATAGAGCCTTTAATTAAGGCAAATGGGTTGTTCCCTGGATTTATAAAAATGGTTCCCTAGATCTTAGAATTCCTCCCCACAAGATTCATTTCTCTTCCTCTATCAAAGGGCCAAAACAACAACCTTAAGGGGCAAAACATCAAGCAACAGGGAAGCAAAAAATCTCTTACCCGTAAGTGTCTCAACAAACTCAACCACGCGGCCTACTTCATCAATCTTCCTTGACCCACATGCGGTGGCATGCTTTCCAACCATGGGACGTGCGGCCACAAATAGCCCCAAATACTATCTTACAGCATCAACTTGCCAAAGAGCACCGTCATCTCTATTGCCAGAAACATAATATTCACGGGCAAACACATTGATAGCATGCTAAAAAATAAAGGTAACCTCTTCACCCATTTGTAGCACATGAACAGAAAATTTGTAATTTATATGGCTGACAATAAGAAGATGGTGACACTGCACTTTATCTACATTAATTTTGTAGAATGGAGTTAGAACTTCTCCAATTTGTGGAACTCGTGTATGTTCAAGGACATGATCAATTTTCATGAACCACCGCTCGAGTTCTTTCAGGTGAACAACAACACTTGTAAATTGATAGGGTTTCTCCCTTAGAGGGTGAGGACCTCTAGATTTAGACGACAGGAAGAAGAGAGAATTCAAGAGAATAATTGTTGATTTACTTTTTGCATAAAATGAGCCATCATGCATCTGCCCATACATACAACAAATTAAGCTCTAACAGAAAGTGGTCCTCACCAATAAGATGATGACACATCAAATAGGGATATAAAAGACAATACAATTATAAAAGCTAATAAAGTTGTAATTACAAGCAAAGTCCTTAATAGTAATTTTTGCTACACCCATAATGTCTATATTAGTGCTTCCACGTGTGAGCTGCAGGTGACTCCTCACTGTGTGAGCCAACAACTACAAACATGCTTCTTTCCACTAACCCTTTGACTGAGAGTCTTCCATGAACATACTCATCTTCATCCTTATGACTGACTTCAAACCCTCCCAAGACTCTACCATTCTTCCAGCCATTTCCACTGCTTGTGACGAATCCCAACCGTTAGAACACCTTTACTACCATTCTTCCAACCTCCTCAAGCTCTAGTTTCAAGACCCCTATAGCATCGATGGGGTGTAAGCTAACTAAAGGTGTGACCTTTGCCCCAATTTTAGTCTTCAACTATGACACGTGAAAAGTGCCATGGATCTTGGTTGATGGAGGAAGATTTAGGTGATAGCCCACCGATCCGACCCTCTCCAACACTTGGAAGGGACCGTAGTACCTTGGAGCCAGCTTGAGGTCCCTCCTCTATGAGACTGAGGTCTGCTTGTATGGCTGTAGATGGAGATAGACCCACTCCCCAAAGGTAAACTCCCTCTCAGTCCTCTTTAAATCTACATACCTCTTCATTTGTTCTTGGGCTCGATGTAGGTTCATTTTGAGGGTTCTCATAATCTGTTCTCTGGTTCGTAACTCCTCATCCACTGACTCACTTCTTGCTATGCCAGGCATATAGCTCTTGAGATGGGGTGGGGGATACCTGTAAAGAGCCTCAAACGGGGTTAGTTTCGTGGAAGAGTGCACGTTGGTGTTGTACCACCATTCAGCCAAGGAAACCCACTTGGCCCAATTCCTTGGCTTCTCCCTTGCAAAACTGCATAGGTACTTCTCTAAGCTCTTGTTTACTGTTTCCGATTGGCTATCTGATTGTGGGTGGTAAGCTGTTAAAAAAGCCATTTGAACTCCCTGTAGTTTAAAGAATTCCTACCAAAATTGGCTGGTAAATGTAGAGTCTCGGTCTAATATGATGGTTAGGGGTAGGCCATGTAGTTTGAATATGTGTTTTAGGGAGAGTTGGGCTATGTGTTTGGCTGTGAAATAGGTGGGAAATTGGTGTGAAATGGCTTTATTTGATTTTGAGTTTAGATTTGTTAATTCTACTTTCAGCATTTTTAAGAATAATTTTTACATTGGTGGTGGAATAAAAGTTGATGGTTTATTTAAATTTATGTTAGATCCCAATTTTGAGAATACATATTGATGTTGGTATTAAGTGGAGCATCATAAATGAGAACTCATCTATGTTGTGGCATAGGAGATTGGGACATATCTCCATAGAATCTAATAAACTCTTGATTTTACTAACTTTAAGACTTATGTGGACTGCATAAAGGGAAAACAAACCAACAAGACCACTAAAGGTGCCACAAGGAGTTCGAGTATCTTAGAAATCATACACATTGATATCTATGGACCTTTTCCTACTCCCTACATAAATGGTTAGAGATATTTTATCTCATTTATTGATGACCATACAAGGTATATGTATCTCTACCTTCTAAATGAAATGGCTGAGGCATTAGATGCTTTCAAAACCTATAAAGTTGAAGTAGAGAAACAAAAGGAAAATGACATCAAGATCATAAGATCTTATAGGGGAGGTGATTATTATGGTAGGTATATAGAAAAGAGACAAATGATGGGTCCATTTGCAAAATTCCTCGAAGAAGGCATTATTGCACAATACACAATGCATGGCACACTTCAACAAAACGGTGTAGCTAAAAGGAGAAATAGCACGCTTCTGGACATGGTAAGAAGTATGATTAGTAATTCTGAATTCCAATTATTCTTGTGAAGTGAAGTCTTGAAAACCGCTGTATATATCTTGAATAGAGTTCCGTCTAAGGCTGTCTCTAAGACACCCTTTGAGTTATGGGCTGGACGAAACCAAGTTTGAGTCATTTACATGAATGGGGTTGTCCTATTGAAGTGAGGATTTATAATCCTCATATAGAGAAATTGGAACCATGAACAAGAAGTGGTTTTTTCATTGGCTATTTGGTAAACTCCAAAGGTTTCATGTTTTGTTGTCCTTTAAATAATCCTAGAGTTGTTGAGAGTAGAAATGCCAAATTCCTTGAGAATGCTGAACCTAGTGGGAGTGCTTATTCTCGTAAGTTATAATTTGAGAAAGCACAAGAGCAGACTAAAATTCCTTCATATGAAGGACGTATGATTATGTTAAAAGAAGATCAAATTGATTACTATGAATAACAATCATTTCAAAAATAGTGTACTCATGAAGAACAGGTTCAAGCAACCTACTCCTAGTTTACAAACTGAAAAGGAGGTAGTATTAAATAGATCATCAAGAGTAAGGAGACTATCAATTTCTAATGACTATATGGTTCACTTTCAAGAATCTGACTTTGATGTTAGACCTAAGGAAGATCCAAGCTCGTTTTCAGAGGCCATGAGTGGAGATAATTCCACATCTTGGTATGATGCCATGAAAGATGAGATGGAATCCATGGCTAAAAATCAAGTCTTGGAACTCCTTGACTTACCTAATGGAGTAGCAGACATTGACTACAAATGGGTTTATAAAACCAAAAGGGATGCTTCTGGTAATGTTGAACGATGTAAGGCCAGACTTGTAACTAAATGATTTACTTAAAAGGAAGGCATTGACTACCATGAAACCTTCTCTCTTGTTTCTAAGAAGGATTCATTCATAATAGTGATGGCATTAGTAGTTCATTTTGATCTAGAGTTACATCAAATGGATGTGAAAATGACATTTTTAAATGGGGATCTTGAAGAGGAGGTATATATGTTATAACCTGAGGGTTTTAAAGAAAACGATCAGAGAGTTTGCAAATTTAAAAAAAAAAAAAAACATATATGGACTTAAACAGGCCTCCTACCAGTAGTATATAAAGTTTCATGAGGTTATTAACTCATTTGGATTTATTGAGAACCTTGTTGATTAGTGCATATACCTTAAAGTCAATGAGAGTAAATTCATTTTCTTAGTTCTACATGTAGATGATATTTTGCTTGCAAGCAGTGATTTAGGCTTGCCTTACGACACCAAGCAATTTCTTTCTCAAAACTTTGAAATGAAGGATTTAGGTGAAGTCTCTTCTGTCATTGGCATAGAGATTTACAGAGACATAGAACAAAGAATTTTGGGATTGTCTCAAAGGGCCTACATTGAAAGGGTTTTGGAAAGATTCAACTTGAAGAGGTGTAAGGCTTCGGAAGCACCTATTGTCAAAGAGGATGCATTTTGTAAAATCCAATACTCTCAAAATGCATTGGAGCAGGAGCAGATGAAAGGGATACTGTATGCATCTGCAGTAGGAAGCCTAATGTATGCACAAGTTTGCACTAGACCTGACATTGGCTTCGCAGTGGCATTATTGGGTCAATATCAAAGTAACCTAGGATTGAGTCATTGGAAAGCTGCAAAGAAAGCTCAATGATATTTATAAGGAATCAAGGATTATAGATTGACCTATAGACACACTAACCGATTAGAGGTGGTTTGCTATTCAGACTTGGATTTTGTCAGACGTGTAGACACCAGAAAATCTACTTCAGGATATTTTTCTACTAGCTAGGGGTGCTATATCTTAGAGGAGTTGTAAGCAAACTATTGTTGTTAAGTCTACTATGGAGGCAGAGTTCATAGCATGCTATGAAGCTACTACATAGGTATTATGGTTGAGGAATTTCCTCATTGGTTTTAAGATTGTTGATTTAGTAGAGAGGCCACTACAGATCTTCTGTGATAGTACTGCTGCAGTTTTCTTCTCCAAGAACAATAAAAGCAATAGTAGAAGTAAGCATATTGACATCAAGTACCTTAGTGTTAAAGAGAGTATTAAGAGGAATAAGGTGTTTATTGAGCACATAAGTATTGAGTTGATAACTGCAGGTCCCATGCCCAAAGGCTTACTGGTACTGCAGTTCAAAGTTCACGTGGACAATATGGGACTTGTCAACTTATTTTATGTTTAGTTTCTCTTTATTTGGTCTGTAGACATACAATATTTATTTTGATTTTGTTTTGAAGAATAAAGTTGTTTTACGCATATTATTTTTATCTATGGGAATAATGTAAAGTAGGACCCGAATGACTTATTAGAAGTTCATTGATAAAGTTATTTGCTCATACGGTACTTAATTTTAGGGTATTGTACATGTGATACATGGAAGGGATGGCTTGACTTTATAAAGGCTTTACCATCATGATCGTGTATGATATTCTTCATCTGAGTGGGACTGTTCTATAACTAGTTAAATAAACAATGTTTGGCCATATTTGTTTTTCTATCACCCTATATGGAATATGGAAACTTGTGTGACATGAGGGTCGAGTGGGAGAATGTTTATTTAGAGTGACCCTCCTGCCTATCAAGTTTGTTAAGATTTTATCTGTTAAGAAGTTTAATTTAATTTAAACTTGGGTGTTAAGAGTTTTATTTTGACCAACTAGTAATGGATAAGCCATATCCTATTCCTTGATGGGAGGAATAGTTCAAGTCTAACTCTGTTAGAGGGTCCCTTGCCTAGTCCATAAATAAAGGGCCTATGTATACCATTAGTACTGTAATAAAAAAGAGGCATAGGCTAGAAAATTCTCTTCCTACTCAAATATTTCTTTCTCTTTAAGTGAGTTTTCTTTTAGACTTTTGCTCGTTCTTGAATCACCATGGCAGGATGTATGCAATTTATTATTTTTGTTACTGTCTACTCTGTATTTTATATGAAAATATTGCATCTCTCTCTCATGCTCAGCCACTCATGCGTGATATACGACTAAATATATTGAAAGGAAAGTGATACAAATATAAGACCAACAAGTCTCATAGAACCAAAGCAAACCAATGTAGATCCTGCACGCAACTTGCCTTTAATGTCCAAAGAAGCTGCTCAGATTGACGGTATCCTCGTTGCACCACCGTGATCCATCGTCACATGCTCCACCCTCAGCCCAACTTTTGTCCCACCTCCTTCCCTCTACGGTTGTTCTGTTTTTGTTTTCTCATGGGTAAGTTGCCACCTCCGAGTATAGTAATGTGTTTCTACGTTGAGTTATTTTTCAATTTTACTTGTAAGTGTGTAAATTACAGTCATGCCCTTAGGCAACTTTTAGCAAATGTAATGCTTTTGGCTTGGGATGGACCTAGTTTTACTTAAATATTTATGTTAGTTCAAAAAGATTATGGACCTAGATTATGTTAGTTCAAAAAGATTAGTTCTTGGGAATAATTTATATTTTTAAATACTAAATTCTTGTGTTAATAGATTTTAGTAGTATTTTAATTAAGTAATTCATACTATATTATTTATTATTACTTTTACAATTCGATTTCAATTATAAATAGTTTAATCTTTTAATTTAAACATTTAGGTCTATTGTATGTAATGAATCATCAATGTAAAGCTGCTTCTCCAGCTCTCTCTCTCCAGAATAGAGTTCTCTCTAATACTACTGATAGTGCTGTTGAATATCTTGCCACCTTTTTCTCCCACACTCTAGTTCCCCAATCCATTTCTCTAGTTTGACTATGGAATAATTGATTTCACAGACAGAAGCCCTTTCTTGGGAAGGTTCGAATTTATCTCCAGAGAAAGAACGGACAAATGGTGACCCTGATCTCGCTCTCATTGGTAGATTAGTGGCTCTCAAACCACTAAATAGAATTTCAAAGCATGCCACTATCAGAGCTGCATGGAATTTCCTCAGTAAATTCCACATCGAAGATTTGGATGCAAATATGTTCCTCTTCACTTTCCAAAATGCTAGAGACAAAAGTAGAATTCTAAACCAAGCCCCTTGGAATTTCAAAAGACATCTCCTCATCCTCAAAAGTTGCCCTGCAAATGCCACATGGAAAGAGATTAGTCTTGATTCTTCACCATTTCACGTTCAAATCCATGGACTGACAAAAAATCACATGACAGAACATATTGCTTTCAAAATAGGAAGTGCTCTAGGTAACTTTCTCTCAGTGGATGTTGACCCTTTGTTTGGTTTAGCTTCTAAAAAATTTATCAGGACTTAAAGTGGAGATAGAAATCTCCAAACCACTAAAACAAGGCCTATGGGAACCAAGAGACTTTAATCTCGACACTTGGGTTTCTTTTAAGTATGAAAGACTATCTGACTTTTGTTATGCATGTGGGAGAATTGGACACTCCCAGTTTTTCTGCAATTTCCTAAAAGCTACACCAGAACAAATGCCATTTGGGCCTTGGTTAAGGGCGGAATCTCCATTATTCATGATTGTCCAACCACCACACAACGGTCAAGAAAGTCTTTAAATGCTCCCAACTAACCAATGGGCTGTAGATGAAACAAGCCAGGATAATTCTCGAAACCCAACTGAGTTAGGAGAAAAAGACTCTTTCGGTTCTTCGACATTGTTTTTGCCATTGTCCCCACCTGTTGAAGAAAATCAAGATGCAAAAAAGGCAAAATCTCTAATGGGATTAGGGAAAGGCAAAGGAGTACTAGAAGATGACAGTATCTCAACTACAAGAAATTCGTTTGTCACAGGTGATTTGAAGAACAATTCGGACCTCTATCAAGGGAATAATCAATTGTGTTGAAAAAAAAAACCCTATGAAGATTCCGATTAGAGTTAATAGTCCTCATGAATTAATCTCCACTCCCATTCACTCAGAACAACAACTCAGAAATCCAACCAAAGATTGCAGCAATTTTACCTCAGGGCAATCAGCAAAACAGAGGAAGTGCATCCAAGAAATTCTTTTCCATCAATACACCTCGGCCCCTTGTGGTGGTGCTTCAGAAACGGAAAAAATTGACAACCTGAAGATTAATACAACTGTTGGCTACTATAGCCCTCCAAATCCAGAAATAAATGCCCTCTCACCAACCGGAAATCTCCCTCTTCATCATACATTAACTCAATAGCCACTGAACCATTTCCCATCAATCTTTCAAGCTTCATATCCTGACCAGCCTTTTGTACCTTTCGATCCTTGCAGTAATGAAGTGGTGTGACGCCCTCAAATTTCCGTTTGGGATCGGACGGACATTTGAAGCGTCGAGACATGCAACACAAGGTTACCTGCCCCCGTTCATGACATATAAGATGCAATATTCTTAACATGCATCTAACATTATGCAATATTCGCAGCGGATAATTTTTTTTTTTCTTTAGCAATACTATGCACCAAACTGAAAATATCCCAAATACTTAAAACATACTTCATATATAAAGATCCATTGAATAACTAAGATCATAGCACTATTCCAAAATAGTTATGATCTAAAAGCACTGGAGATGCAACTCCATCGTACAAGTAGTAATTTAACTACTATATTAACATTAACGACACACCGTCGTTCAGTCGACTGTGTCTAGTTGGTCAGCTCCTGATCCTCCTTCAGATCCTGTAACAAGGTCTACCATTCGGGGGGAATGGTAGTTGGGACTACCACAGTGAGATTTGATTACAAATCTCAGCAAGTTAACAAAAAACTTCCACACAGTCTAATGATGCATGGATGATAGTAAAAGCATAAATGCATAATCAAATTCTTAAGTAATTAAAGCATAACTTAGCGTACAACATAGCATAATTGACATAACTTAAATTGAAACATAAGCTGAACTTGACTTGACATGAATTTGATCTGAAACTTGACTTAGCATGAACTTGCTCTGAAACTTGAATTAACATGAAAAATACATACTCTACAGTTGTTGTGGCCCCATGTATTCTACGTGTAAATACATACTCCACAGTTGTTGTGGCCCCATGTATTCTACACAAAGTTGACTTAACATGAAAAATACATACTCCACAGTTGTTGTGGCCCCATGTATTCTATGTGTAAATACATACTCCACAGTTGTTGTGGCCCCATGTATTCTACACAAACTCAAGGCAGTTAAATACATACTCCACAGTTGTTGTGGCCCCATGTATCTTACATAAACTTGACTTAACATGAAAAATACATACTCCACAGTTGTTGTGGCCCCATGTATTCTATGTGTAAATACATACTCCACAGTTGTTGTGGCCCCATGTATTCTACACATCACAATGCAGTTAAATACATACTCCACAGTTGTTGTGGCCCCATGTATCCTACATAAACTTGACTTAACATGAAAAATACATACTCCACAGTTGTTGTGGCCCCATGTATTCTATGTGTAAATACATACTCCACAGTTGTTGTGGCCCCATGCATTCTACACATCACTATGCAGTTAAATACATACTCCACAGTTGTTGTGGCCCCATGTATTCTACATAAACTGAATATACTCATGATGAAACGTGACTGGAATATGAAAGGACTGAAGCCCTGACGTAACATAACGTGACTTGAACATAACTTGAAATACATAACCAACTTGAGATAGTAACATTTCATAACATGGCATAACATATAACAGACAATATATTTAATATGACATATTTGTCATGTATAGTAATACATGACAGAATATATTATGTAACAGATAAAAATTGATGACAGAATAAATTCTGTATAATAGACAATTACATGATAACTTGGCATGACATAACATATATGATAACATACATACATACACTGTAGTTCTTTTACTTAGCACACATACACAGTAGACTGCTAGTAAGTTAAAAGCTAACTTACCTCGATCTCCGCGTTTCTTATAAAACCTCAAGCGCAATCACGAGGAACTGTAATTAGTGATTCTAAAAGTTAGCACTAAATCACTAATAACTTGAAATATGGAAAATACTAACTTAAAGAGTAAAATTTCCATTTTACTCTCTACATGTAAGAAAATGACCGTTTTACCCATAACTTAAGGATTTTGCATACTAACTCCAAAAGTCACCAAAATTTACATGCCTCATGTAAATTTTATCCTCAACTCAAATATCAATTTAGAAAAAATTTAAAACTAATCACAACTATTAAAACTCCATAGAGCCGAAATTCCCATATGTTATTTCCATTGATTTTTGTTTCCAACTTGTTTTGATCAACCTTTTGATCTATGACTTATAAATATGTGATCTTCAAACCAAACCATCACATGGTTTAAAAAGATGTCCTAAAATATATATAAGCTTCTAATTCAAGATCACATGGTTAAAAATTAACCAAAATATAAATTTAGCCAAGAACATCCACACTTTGGCTTATCTGAATATCTCTTTACATAAAATTTCATATCTTTGAAACTAACATCAAATATCTTCAAAATAATAATATAACATGTATATAAGATGCTTAGGATCCTTCAATAAAATTATCAAAGTCATTAGAATAGGTTTAGACCACCAAAGAGTTAAACTTTCTCAAAACAGAAACTGTTTTTCCTCTTCCAGTTTCTAAGTTTCTAAATCTAAGAAAATCTTTCATCAAAACCTTTAATCATGCAAAAATCCTCAACCAATAGTCATATATACATGTTAAAAATACTCCATAAAAATTTCGGACCAATATCTATCCATTAGCTTAGTCAAAAACTCCAAACTATAACATATTCTCCAGTTTATCTCCAAGAATGACCTTTCTATAGTTTACACAATATTTGACTGACCAAATGATCTTCAAATGGGGCAAATAAGATATCCATGTAAACTAGACTCAAAAAGGAACAACTTATATGCAGGAGACTTTATGATAAAACACTTACAATAGCTTTGAAATGGGCATGCAAAAAAACTCCTAAAAACTGTCCGAGAGAGAGTGTTTGATAATCTTTTATTGGAAGGTGTAAATGAAGATAAGTTCGTGGGTGCTGGCTGGAGATCCTTATGGACGAGGTAAGGGAGATGATAAGGCTGGAGTTGAGAGTTGAGTGTGGTTTTCTCCTACCCAAAATATCTATAAAAGATTATCTCAAAATATTCTATCCAATAATATCTATAAAAATCAGCTCAATATATTTTCCAAATGTGGAGTAGACTTAGAAGAGTAAGGTTGCTAAAATCTTTCCATGTGTCCAAATAAAATTTCGCTAACCTAATTTGCATATTACACACTGTGATTTTGAAAACACTGTGCTTAGTACGTTTACCGAAGTTACTATTCACTCCAAAAATAAACGTAATAAATTTAGTACTGAAAAATCCTAAATATTCAATTAAGCCTATTGGTGTAGACTATAATGTATTCTGACACTTCTAACTATCTCAAATAATTAAAATCGCACTTCGGATACCATAGTAAATAATAACACTAACTATGTAGTTAGACTAAAACCTATACGATAAATGGATTCGTGAAAACTTATGGGGTCTTCACGAGATTCCTAAAGTCAAAAGAAATTTCACAATTGAATTTCTAGCGGGCTGTTACAATCTCCCCTCCTAAAAAAAAGATTTCGTCCTCGAAATCGAAGTAAGTAAGAAATAACAAGTTAAGGAATAGGTGTTGCTTACCAACCTGCTGTCTATCCCGTATATATTTGCCTTTGAGATTATGTTATTCCTTAACTCTTTTACTTTAATCAACAATTATATTATACTTCTTTCCACAAGGTTGGCCAAGTTGTATCGACACACTCTCCAAACCTAAAACTTCAAGTAAAAAAAAAATCTTCCGAAACTCTTCTTTAGAAAAAAAAAAATAGGTGATATACTTTAAGTGTTCTTGCAAAATACCAAAGTTAGTAGAGAATTCATCAGAATTAAACCGTTAACCTCTCTCTCTCTCTCTCTCTCTCTCTCTCTCTCTCTCTCTCTCTCTCTCTCTCTCTCTCTCTCTCTCTCTCTCTCTCTCTCTCTCTCTCTCTCTCTCTCTCTCTCTCTTTTAAAACAAAATCGATGGCCCTCTGTTTTAGACCAGACAACTCTGATCCATATGATTTTTATAGGTTTTCTGTATCTGTCAGGCGCCGCATAGCTATGATACTATTTTGCTCTTCTGTAGTTGTCAGGCGCTGCAGCTATGATCCTACATTGCTCTTCTGTAGTTTGTCAGGCACCGCATAGCTATGACACTACTTTTTTCTTCTGTAGTTATCAGGCACCGCAGCTATGATACTACATTGCTCTTGTCTCTTGTAGAGAAATACTTCACGAGAGATGATTCGTCATAATTTTCTCTATAAAAGAATTATTCAGTTCATCTTCTTTCGCATCTCATCTTCTTCACTTTTTCTGAAATTAGTCTGCATTCTTACTCTGCAATCTCTTTCTGCTTTCTCACTTTGCAATGGCTCAGCAATCTTCTCATTACCAATACATGAGGTATTCTGCACCTCGTTTACCAGTTGTTTCTACTTCTTCCGTAGGTGCTATTATGTAATCTAATAATGATCTGACTAATAAGTCAGATAATGAACTTATCTACGAGCTTGTGAGTCTCGGTACCCGATACTCATCAGCCATTGTCGCATATTCTCAGCGACTACAATCCAGGACTGGTGGGGTTGACAAACTCCACGAGAATATTGCTATCCTTCAACGGCTTCTTCTGGAGTCCAACATGAAGATAGAAGCATTAAAGCGAGATAACAGAGATTTAAAATCTTTACTTAAATCTTCTTTTTGAGTGGCTACTCCTTTAGATAGGAAAGGCATGCAGATTTTTGAAGAGCAAGAGCGTTTAAGGATTGAGGCAAAGAGCCTCAAATTTTTGTAATTTTGCTTTGAGATAATAATATAATACTTCACAAATATTCATATTTGTGTTTCTATCTTCTAGTAGATGTTTTATGTGCTCCATTTTATTTCTTTCAGGGATTTTCATATATATGACATGATCCAATGACTCATATAAATATGCATTTAATCATGCATATCCAAACTCTCGGTAATCTTCAAGTTAATAAAAACCTCAAGGAGTTCTACTGGTCTAGGACTACTTACTTCTTTATAATCGCAACAATCAGTCCTCTTCCTAGGTGGTACTTCGATAACTGACCAGTTAATAACTTAAACTTGAGACTTTCTCTTTTATGATTGTCATAACTCTTCTATCCATCATGAGTTATCACTTATTCTAACTCTAAATGATTTGTTCCTAATGTTCACATAAATCCTCAAGACTAAGATTTTACTCCCTATATAATAGTCTCCAAAAAGAAGATCAATCTATGTATCCATAAAGATAGTGCTTTGCCAGAGATCATTTACTGGCGGCGTGGTAAAACTATTATCATAAATGAATCCTACCATGGCTAAAGCTTCTCTTAATCAAATTACTCTTCCAAACACAATTTCCATCGTATTCTCAGAATCAAAACAATTCTCCAAATATGTAGAATACCATTCATCAACCCTAAATATCATTTCTCATATTATTAAAAGGTATTCTATATCTACATTGGTATGAACAATAATACTTCTAATGAAAATTGTTACTCTTACCACTAGGGTAACAATTCAGCTTCCAAACTGAATTCTCAAGTACTACCACAATTAATAGAAACAATGACTCGTTTGAATCAAACAATGTACAATTTACTAACCCTAATGACTTGACATACTCCAAAATAACAATAATGCAATACTGCCCTCAATTGCAATCAGATCAACCTTAACTATGTTTAACCACACATAGGTCCTAGTAAAATACCAGTGACAATACCAGCTCCTGCAGTTCCTGGAGCGCCAGCATCTACATCTCTCTCAGTGACAGCATATACTCTAATGGGTATGTGCACTTGCCGTAGTTATGGATGTCTAAACACGCTGGTCAGCAAATTTACCACCTCAGCTAATCCTTCATCCATCGGGAAATTTTGATCCTCTTGATTGTTATTTCCCTTAGGATTCCGAGGTATTCTACCACGAGTCATGTGTCCCTTCTTGAAACACACAAGTATATGTATTAAAACCACATACTACTTTTCATACCTTAAGAAATTCAAGCCTACTGACGACTAAAATTTCAAGCCTAATGTTTGGTGCATTTCCTAAGGACATGTGGATTTACTTCCAAATGTGGAGTAGACTTAGAAGAGTAAGGTTGCTAAAATCTTTCCATGTGTCCAAATAAAATTTCGCTAACCTAATTTGCATATTACACACTGTGATTTTGAAAACACTGTGCTTAGTACGTTTACCGAAGTTACTATTCACTCCAAAAATAAACGTAATAAATTTAGTACTGAAAAATCTTAAATATTCAATTAAGCCTATTGGTGTAGACTATAATGTATTCTGACACTTCTAACTATCTCAAATAATTAAAATCGCACTTCGGATACCATAGTAAATAATAACACTAACTATGTAGTTAGACTAAAACCTATACGATAAATGGATTCGTGAAAACTTATGGGGTCTTCACGAGGTTCATAAAGTCAAAAGAAATTCCACAATTGAATTTCTAGCGGGCTGTTACAAGTGGTACCGTCATTCGATTCAAAGGAATGGATAACTAGCTAGTTGAAAGCTAGTTCTGATTTTTTGAAGCAATCCAACAAGGGTACAAGCTCATTGATTGAAGAGGGAAACCAGATGGCTCATGTCGCACTAAATGCACAGGGCCACTGAAAGAGACAGGAACGGGTAAAAGCATAGAGGAAGACTCAACTCTGATTGGTTTTAAAGCCCACGTAACAAAAGCAGAAACTGGCCCACCTTCTAATGTGTTTAAGAACTCAGTTTTGAAATCTTCTCCCTCCATACAATTTGCACAAGCCCACCAGTCTGAAGCCCAAGGTACATAACTATGTCCCTTCAATCATTTACAAGCCCATTCAGTTAATGGCCCCCTTTGACCCACTCTCTAGCACACAACCAGTCTCAAAGAAACCGATAGAGTCAGATCCATCTTTTTGCTCTATGGGAAAAACCAGTTATTCTTCACATGAAAGTTCAGTGGTTCTGACTCCCAAAATCGAAACAGAAGCTCCACACAAAAGGTTGGTTCCTATTGGTCCTTATGATCCTCCGTTACAACTGAGATCTAAGGTCCAAAAAATAACTGAGCTTGGCACTCCACAATCTGGACTCATAATCAAAGACATTGATGAAGAAGAAAAGGAAGCGGCTGATTCACTTCTTGCTATTAAATCAAAGTCACGTGGGAAAGCAAAAAAAGCAAAGGATGCTGTGAAGAAAAAACCCTACAGCAGAGTCACGGCAAAGACACATCTACTGAAACAGTTCAAGAAAGTTGACGAGGCGGGCTCTACCATGCCTCCAGTGGATCCATGAAGACATTGGTATGGAATTGCAGGGGTCTAGCCCACCCCAAAGCAATTAGAAGTATAAGGGCTTTTATAAAAAATTATAGCCCTGATATTATCTTTTTGTCGGAAACCATGTCGATAAATAACAAAATCCCTACTATTGTAAATAGTCTAGGTTTCTATCATTTTGTAACTGCCCCCGACTCAGAAAAAAAAGGAGGCCTTTTGTTATTATGACAACCAGGTGTTGATATTGAACCGATCAATATTAATGATAATGCTATTTCAGCTTTGGTTTATTCTAACCCTCCTAATCATCCTTGGTTAGTTTCTTTTGTATACGCTTGGCTCAATGGAAAAAAAAAAAAGCAAGCTTTTGGGCTCATCTGGATTCAATTCATAGCTCGTTCACTGGTTCTTGGCTTTGCATTGGAGACTTTAACGATTTATTAAGCCAAACAGACAAGTGTGGAGGTAGACCAGTAACATCATCTTCTATTGGTGGCCTGAAAATCTAATGGACTCTCATGGTCTTATAGACATTGGTTTCTCAGGACCCACTTTCACATGGACTAATAACAGAATAGGGAGAGCAATGATCAGAGAAAGACTTGATCGGGGTATAGAAAATGCACAATGGCAATTACTCTTCCCAGATGCTACTATCCAACACATATCTACTACGACCTCAGATCATAATCCTCTCTTACTAAACACGGTGAAGATAATGAAAAACCCCTCTCCTTTGAAATTTGAAGAATTCTGGATCAGAGAGCCACTCAACAATATTATTATCCAAGAAGCATGGAAAAAGCAATTCTATGGAAACCCATCTTTCATTCTCTGCAACAAAATTAAGGAAACAAAGATGGCACTCAAACTCTGGAACAAGAGCCACTTTGGAAAAATTCAAACAAATATTCAACAACTAGAGAGGGAGCTAAGAAACCTTCAGAGCAACACTCCAAACAATTGGAGCATCCAGAGAGAGAAAGTTCTTCATCTCAAAATTCAAGAGCAATTGAAGCAAGAAGAAATTCTATGGAGGCAAAAATCAATAATAAATTGGCTCACAACCACGGATTTGAATACAAAATTTTACCATTTGTCAATCACTATCTGGTGCAGAAGAAATGGAATTGAATTGATAAAGATTGGCCTAGGTAATTGGACTATGGATCAGAATATTATTGAATCTACTTTCATTAATTATTTTGAATCCATTTATACCTCCACAAACCCTTCAATTCCAAAGCATCTTGAAAACCTCTTTGTAAGTCAAATTTCAGGAGAAGAAAATGATCTCCTAATAGCTATACCCTCGGAAGTTGAAATTCTCGGAGCCCTTAAGCAAATTCCAAATAATAAGGCTCTAGGACCAGATGGGATGATAGGCTTTTTCTACAAACATTATTGGCACATTATCAAGCTTGATGTGATTGCGGCAGTGCAAAATTTTTTTAGAAGTGGTAAACTTCTAAAACCGATAAATCACACCCATATAGCCCTTATCCCGAAAAATGCAAGTCCAAGTACTCCACAACACTACAGACCCATCAGCCTAACCAATGTCATATACAAAGTCATCACAAAAATCTTGGCAAACCGTTTAAAGAAATCACCCCCAAGCATAATTTCCCCTTTCCAAACAACTTTTGTCCCGGGCCGAAATATAAAGGAAAACTCCATTATTGCTCATGAGATGTTCCATCATTTAAAACATCACAAAGGAAAGAAAGGGCAGATGGCTTTAAAGCTAGATATGGAAAAGGCATTTGGCTATATAGAGTGGAAATTTTTGTTTGTGGTATTGAAAGTTTTGGGTTTCAGCTCGACTTGGATAAATCTCATCAAGGAGTGCATAACAACGGCTACATTCTCAATCCTTATCGACGGCTCTCCGAAAGGTTTTTTTAAAGCAAAAAGAGGACTCCGGCAAGGTGACCCAATCTCACCTTTTCTTTTTATTCTCTGTACCAAGGTCCTCTCAAGACTGTTGGCAAGATCAGAAATTTCAAAGGACTTAGAAGGAATAAAGATCAGTAGAGAATGTCCTCCCATCTCTTCTTCTTTTTGCTGATGATCTAAAAATATTTGGGAAATCAAAAGAAAAGTCGATCTGGACCATCAACAAAGTCTTAGAGAAATACCAATCTTGGTCAGGCCAATGCATCAACCAATGTAAGTCTTCAATCTTTATCACCCAAAACACAAGTCAGGCAACAAGAAGGATAATCTCAGCGAATCTACCATACAAAGAATCATCCTCAAAAATGAAATACTTGGGAATACAAACAACATTTGGCCGATCCAAAAAGGAACACTACAAAGATTTGCTGGTGAAGATAAATAAAAGACTCGATGGTTGGAAATCAAAAATGCTCTCTCAAGCGGGCATAACCATGCTCATCAGATCAGTAGTAAGCTCTATCCCATCATACCAAATGTCTATTCATATGTTCCCTAAGTCAATTTGCAAGACTCTAAATGTGAGCTTTAGGAATTTTTGGTAGGGAAAAACAAAAGATCAAAGGCAAAAACTCTATCTGAAATCTTGGAAATCCATATGCCAATAAAAAAAATGGTGGTTTGGGTTTACGACTGATGGAAAACATAAATGTGGCTTTACTAGCAAAGACAGGATGGGAAATGTGCAAAAGACCCAACAACATCTGGCAAAATCTTCTATCAAAGAAATATATGACTTCAAGCGCCTTTAAAGATACGATTTCAAAAGTCACTGACTCACACTTCTGGAAAGGATTACTCAACACCAGACCATTGCTGGCAAAAGGTCAGTGCTTCAAAATCACCAATGGCTTGACTGTAAATGTTTGGTCTAACCCCTGGATACCTACATTGGAAGGCTTTAAACCTATCCCCATTGACCACACGATAGACATATCAAATGCTATGAAAGTTTCTGAGTTGATTTCTCATACCAATGGCCTTTGGAATATAACTATCATGAGATCTATTTTTCAAAAGGATAGTATAAATGAAATTTTAAAAATCCCTTTGCCCCAGTCAAATCAAGGTCCGGATGCACTCATCTAGACTAAAACACAAGATGGGATTTTCTCAGTCAAAACTGCCCATCATCTAGCCTCCAATATTGCCCCTTCTCTCAGGGACCTGATTCCAGACATCCAATTGAAAAAAATATGGAATCTTAGAATCCATGATAGACACTAACTCCTATGGAAAATAATTTGGGATATCTTGCCAACAAGAGAGCGACTCAAAAGTTTTATCCCAACTTTAACCTCCATAAATTGCCCTCTTTGTGATGGAGCGGAAGAGACACTGTTACACCTTTTCATAGACTGTCCCATTTCAAGAATCCTTTGGAGTCAAAGCAAATGGTCTCTCAACCTCACTTCCTTGGATTTAAATTCTACAAAGGATTTGATACAGTTCATTTTATATCCCATGATGAAACTGAGGCTAACTTCTGAAGAAGAACACTCTTCCAAGATTTTTACTACTCTGATTATAGACTTTATTTGGAGGCTCAGAAATGAAAAGATTCATAACCAGAAAGAAATTTCACTATAAAAAATTTCTCAGCAGCTAAATCTCTCTTATTAAGAAAATCTACATGCTTGGAAGGGAAAATCCTGCACCAACTCACAAAAAAAATGGCAAAATCCTCCAACAAATCATCTATGCATATCGTTCGATGCAGTAGTCAGATACTCCTTCTCATTAGCCTCGGCGGTTAGTAGAAATTCAAAAGGAGAGGTAATAGAAATATGCACTGAAGAGAACCCCACCACAATACCAATGATAGTTGAAGTTCTAGCGGCAAAACTGGCCCTCAAAATGGTAGAAACTGCCAACTCTTCTCATATCACTTTAGTTGGAGATTCTCAATTGGTAATTTCCTCTATCTCTAAAGGGGAGGAGTCTTGGCAAATATCTACCATCTCGAATGACATTGCAAAATTCTTAAACTCTCATCTAGAATGGAGCTTTCACAAGATTGATCGATCTCAAAATCGACTTGCGCATTCCATAGCGCAATGGGCTGCTACAAACGCTTTGTTTGGTAGCATTCCTTTAGGTTTTATTCCTCCTAGTATTTTGCTTTTGGACAGTGGGAAAGACCCTCTTGATGTTTTGTAATTATTATTAATATATGCATGCTTGATTAGAAAAAAAAAAAAAAAAAAAAGAATCATTGATGTTACTGAAATAGAATTTGATGTATCTTTCCTATTAAAGTTATATTTGTAAAATAAAGAAATATTTTAAGAATATTGAAATGATATGGGTATTATTAGATTTCTTGTAAAGTTGAATAATTATGTTAATCATAAGAAAATAAACTTATTTTTAAGAGATGAGTTTTTCATGACTTAATATATTAGAATTTAAAGTAGCCAAAATATTCTACTAATTTATGATATGTTATTAGTATTTTAAATATTTTAAAATATCAGTATTTATTGATTTTCGTGTTAAACAAAATCTTTATTCATTTATTTTCTATAGTATGAATTCGATTATGTGGATTTTTGTCAAATTTAGAAAGTGATGCTATTTTAGGGTTAAGAGAATTTTAGGTTTTTGAGGAGTAAAATAGGTGTTTTAAATATTTTAGGTTCAGGTTCATATACGAAGTAAATGTCCAATTGGAGATTTACCCGAGTTACATGATTTTTCTATAAGTGACAATTGATATTCCCTTAGCACTATTGTAAGGAAATTTAAAGAAGCTAAGAAGTACAGGTAAGCGGAGTTCGTATACTAGACAAACATAAAAAGAAAATGAAATGAGGTTGATTTTGGAAAATATGTATGTTTTGTTATGAAAAGAAATATGAAGACAATAATCTCAGTTATTTGTTCAACATTACTTATGTACTCTGTATGAAAGAGAGAGTATTTTTTTCATGACTGATGTAGACATGAGCTTATTTTTGGCATTTAGTTTCTAAACTATGCAAAAAGAGCGAATATGAAATCGGAAAATTTTTGCATGTGATGTGAAGATGTTATGAATAAGTTTTTAGAATATGTGAAATGATCTGAATCTATTCAGTACTCTGCTTTCATATGATGTGGCATCTGAAAAAACTTTGACATGACTTTCTGATTTTATATCTTCCAAGAAGCCTAAAGTTGAGATCTTTAAGCCATCTTGTTCTTTGGGGTAGCTCAAGCCTTCGTGATCTTCCTGTAATCGAGTGTAAAATAGAATCTTTAATTCGATTGACTCTAGTTGGCACCGCAATAGAAGAACTACCTTTATCCATCGGAAACCTCATTGGACTTGAGGAATTATATCTATAGGATTGGAAAAAATTTATGCATCTCTTGCATTCGGTTGCAATATTTATGGCTACTCTTGATAAATGGTAATTGTGTAAAGCTTGTAAAGAAGATGAGGGATGATGGGCTATCCCTTATGGTTATTGAGTCTACAAAATTGGAAGAGGAGATATCATTATGTGCGATTGTGAGAAAATTGAAGAAATACCAAATCTTCCACCAAATATAAGACAAGTAGATGTTATAGGATGCAAGTCATTAGAAGATTTGCAGAATTATAAAAAATATTGCAATTTCATGGAAGCCACGTCAGATCGCTAGGAAGAATTGAATTGACCGACTGCAACAAAATGCATGTGAATATATGGAATGATAAAGTGCAAAATGCTTTATTGTGGAAGGTATGTATGTATGATCTCATTTTTAATAACAAGCATGACTCAAATTAAATTGATAATTATGATCATGATATTGGTTTAATAGGGATTCTATGAATATGATGCTACTTTGTTTTTGGAAAATCAAATTTCAAAGTGGTTGAGTTATATTCATGAGTTTTTAAAAGATAATAAAATGGTGACTGGCCTGATGATTATGTCAAACCGAGGGGAGAAGAAGAGTGGGCAATAGATATCGAGGGGCCGCACTATTTGGAGAAAATAAATGGAATTGTATTATATGTCATAATATTTTATTAAAGATGCTAGGAAGATTGATATTGGTGATACTAAGATAATCAGTAACAGCTCAAATCATGTATGCTCCAAGGAACAGGTACAATTGGTTAATATGGAATGGTACAAAGAGGAAAATAGGACTGGAAATGTTGTATGGGTGGGGTTGTAACACCCGTGACCCCATAACCCACGTGGTCACGGGGTTATTTATCAACATATTTTAAAAATTAGTATTTATCAATTGCTGAAATCTCCAATACTAAATAGACGTATACTAAAATATAAAAGATTTGTCATTTTACCAACTTATGTACTCTCCTACAACTTTCAACAAAATAAACACCAGCTTGAGGAGATAGTAGACATGAAATTAGAAAATATAGGATATTTGGAACGGAAAAGGGACATCTAGATTTGGTACTTTTATTGACTCATTTTAATTATTAATAAACAAATTCTCTACATCTACAAATTCATATTAATAATTTCAAGGATATATATATATATGAGTACTGCTATATCTATAAAAAAATTACACAAAAACAATTCCACAAACTGACGTGTCTTCATCTGATACATTAAATCTACTTTATAATAAAAGTAATTTTATAATCTGACAAATCACATCAAACTACCTCAGTTTGTAGGATTACTTTTGTGTATATATATTAATTTAGGTATAAATTCATAGGATTTATATTTTCGCAAAAAGGAAAAAAAAAATCCACTAGGTTTCACTTTTGGAAAAGGAAATAAATGTAAAACCAAGACATTCTTTTTTACTCTTACAGTACTTTCTTCCAACACTTCATGGATATCCTCATGAAAGCACAGTCTACTACGTTTGCTAGGTTCTTTGGGTGATTCTAGTCGAACAATTTCTCGTCCCATATCTTGTAGCAAGTCATGCATCCAAACATGTTCATCACTCCATTCAATAATATAATAAGACATTTGTCTATAAGCCTCTTAATTCCATTAACAGGAGGAAAATCACAACTATCAAATATTTCCATGACCTTAACCAAAGGTTCTCCTTTAAAGAAAAATGCAATATCAAGGAACACTTCCCTCTCAGTATGATGCAATTCTTCATAACTCACAAAGACTTTATGAATATCACTGTTGGGAATGTTTTTGTACTTATCCAATGAATTTATCCATTGACTTTATCCTTTTAGATCCGAATCTAGCACTGTTAAAGCTAATGGAAGACCTTGAGCCTATTTTATTACTTGTTTAGAGAGTTCCAGATGATAATCTTCAAGTGTTTCATCTTTCTTGAAAGCATGCAAGCTAAAGAGCCAAAGAGCTTCAATGTCATTCAAAATCATCACCTAGTATTTTGTATTAACTTCAAAGACTTCTAATCATTGTTGATCTCTTATTGTTATGAGAATTCTACTTCCTAAACCAAACCAAGCACGACCTCCAACTAGTTTTTCTAGTTGGACCAACTCATCCACGTCATCAAGAACTAATAGAACCCTTTTAGAGCGAAGTCTACCCCGAATTACATTGACTCCTTTATCAACATCTTTAATATTTGATATTGTTCCTAAGATCTCGAAAAAAAGTGTATTTTGCGGTTGAACTAGACCTCCCACTTGTTTTGAAATTTCCCTAATATTTCTCAAGAAACAACTTTTTTCAATTTGAGAAGAAATCCTGTTATAAATATATTTTGAAATAATTATCTTAATAATTCCACTGGTTCCAAATATCCCTACCACACCTATAATATCATTCATTCCAATACTTAAATGTTGATAAATATCTTGTATACGAGACTCTATTCCAATTGGATACTTGGCAATACTTAAAGGTGTTTGGTTTACTATTCTTGAGTCCACCCATCGAATGATATTTTGGATAAATTCTGACTCGTACCTATCAATAAAAAAGAGAAGAAAAATTTAGGCTTTGCAAAGGTAAATGACATCTAAATATGATTGAGTTAAATTATATATAGTTTTTCCTTTTTTTCTCCATGAAAGTGACTGCAGTATGTTACGATGTCAATGCATAGCACTTTCCTTCCTTAAATCTGAATGTTTCAATATTATATTGTGCATTAATTTGTCGTGCCCTTGTGCCATTGTTAGACTTACTTTTTCATTCCTTTCATGTATGTATTAACAAACTTTATATCTAGAAACAAATTGAAACTAAAAACCACTACTTATTTAAATGATTCCTAAATCTTATTCTTTATTTAGCCCAAATAATGAACAATTCCCACCCTTTTTCTTAATTTTTTTTTCAAACTATCATTGATCAGTTATTTGATGGACGAAATTTTATATATTCCTTTATATGTTTAATTCATATATTCATCAAAAGACACAAATGGAAGAAATGAAAAAAAAAAAAAAAAAAAAAAAAGAAAGATGCATTTTATTTAGTTCATGCTCTTCTATTTCTCCAATAAACTTTATGTGAAACTAATCATGTGGTAGTAAATTTGACCATGTTTTGCATATAATTATTCAATGCCAAAAAAATCACAAATGTCAAATAGTTTTCCTTTTTTATGGTATTTTATCTTCACCAATTCCTCCATGTCAGATCCTAGATTTGTCTGATCAATTTTCCCAATAAATATCTCAAATATATATAGCATCATATATGCATACACATTATGTCAAAATACATATAGGCAAAGCTTACCGGAAGTTCGCTAATGGGAAACCAGACAAATTGGCTACTCTTTTCAGTGCTACCTTCCATTTCTCCATCTTTGCGTTATCCTTGAGCTTATCTCCAAGTTTATCAATGGATTCTCCAAAAATCCCTTTTTGATGCTATACTTCCGATGTATCTACGTCGTAAAAAGTTGCTAGAACATTTTGCTTAATTGTTTTCTTGCAATGAAGAACCTTCAATAGTTCGTGTAAGCACCATCTAGATTCTACATAGTTTTTAGATAGTACAATGATAGAAATCATTGACCCTTCAATAGTTTTGAAAAGTGCTAGTGAAATTTCCTCTCCTTTTTCAAGATTGTTGTCTCTATAAATATTGATTCCCCTTTGATCAAAAGTTTGGTATAGATGGGAAATAAAGTTATGGCGAACATCTCCACCTCTATAGCTCAGAATATATCATTATTCTATGGACGGATGGAAGGACATGAAGAGGATGAAGAAGAGGAAGAAGCTCCTGATTGAAAGGCCATAAAAGAGGAAGTCATGCTCTCAATACGTATGCACGATTACAATTTAGCAAGAGGTCCAATTACAGAGAAGTACTTATCGTAAATAAATAAGAAAAAATCTATTAATCATCCAATGATGTGGCATTAAATGATAGGTTTACAAGTGAAATATAATAAATAGTCTCCAATCATCTAATGCCACATTATGAAATAATAATAAGATGATGAAAAAATAAATAATAAGTGACATTAGTCAATAAATAATTATAGAGAGCAACTGGGTCAGATAAAGGAGAAACTTTACTACTTGGTAACGACGTCGACCATGCATGCCAGCTAATTGCGGAACTTTCAATCTTCAAAGTTGTATTGATTGATCAATTTGGTCCCACAGTAATAGACTTTACTCTATTTTAGCACAGATGTTGTTCCCACCTCGATCGTGATCTGCCCCACGGACGGGCACCACTCACCGTAAACCACACCAGCCTGTGCACACAACTCATTCTTCCCTACAGTAACCTCATCCATATAATTACAATGCATTTTTTTTATTATTAATTATATTTTTATAAAATAATATTAATCATCTTTCTTTTAATATTTTTCAAAATATAAAAATAAGAAAGAAATTATATTTTTCATCTATCTATAATCATGCAAAAATTATAATAATATGAGAAAATATGAATAAACTTGTTATTAATTATTTATAAAGTACAAAATAATGCAATAATCTTGTCCTATAACAATGTATAATATAAGTAAGTTCATCTATATAATTTAATTAAAGAATATTAATAATAATAAATAATAATATTTTATTATTATAAAGAGTATGATTGCTAATCCATTGTAGACTTTAAGTTTTGAGTGATTGGCTAAAAGTAAATAAGTTACATATTAGTAAAATTTTAAAGATTGAGATGGTTAATCCAATGCCAATGCTAGTCAATCAAGGGGGAAAAAAAAAGAGAAAAGATATTTGCAATCATGAATTGTGTAACTGTCACGTAATCGTTTTGAAAAAAATGAATAAAATATGGGATCGATATGAAAAAAAAAATTATCTGTTATCCTACTCTTTTTTAAACTGATTACGTGTTTATGCACTTCATGATTGTATGCAGAAATACATAAAAAAAAAAAAAAAAAAAAAAAAAAAAAAAAAAAAAAAAATTCCGAAGCCGCAGTGAATGTGCCTTCCCAACAGACTTGTTGTGTCATATGGTCTTCTAGCATAAAACTTGTCAAACTTTCGTATTAAAGTAGCCTTCAATAAAGCAATATTAAAACTCAATTGTATTTACATAATTTCCACTTAGCCCTTTTTGCCGTGTAGCTTCCCAGAAAGAATTCTAAGTTTTTCTTTTAATGTTAGTTATTTTATTTTTGGCCCTTTGTAGTCATGGCAGATTATTATTATTTTTTATTTCAAGTCGGTCTTCGTCGGATGTTGGGTCCCATTTTATTTGTTACAAAATATCTATAATATCTTGTAATTGAGTTGGAATTATGTCAAGTGAATATTAAGTTGAATTGCATTTTACATGAGCTTAGTTTTAATTGAATAAGCATGTTAGTCATACACTTATAAATTAGAGTTTAATATATGAGTCAGACAAGTTAAGTAGATATTGATGTATTTGGGAATCAATAATATTTTAGGGTTATAAAAAATTTAGGCTTTTAAAAAAAATAGGTTATTTTAATATTTTAGGCTTAAATATCAGAATATGTGTTTAATTAAAGATTTAAGTTACATGTTTTTTAATAGGTGACGATTGAGATTTGATCGCTATTGTTGTCGATGGTTATGATCTAATGTTTCTGATTTTATTTTGCTTTGATAAATGGCTCTGCCACGGGTGATATTAGTGACTTTTGGCCTTGTCACGAGACATAATGTGATAATCATAGAAGTTAAGTAGATATTAATGAATTTGGGAAGTGATAATATTTTAGGGTTATTAAAAATTTAGACTTTTAGAAAAAATAGGTTATTTTAGTATTTCAAGCTTAAATATCAAAATAGGTTTGAAGAACATTGATTTTGAAGTGAGAAAAAGTTTAACACGTAAGTAGTCTCCTTCTATCTTCAAAGATTCTCTGACATAGATTATGTCAAATCGATGGTATTTAGGATGCCCTTGCAATACGAAAATTATAAATGTTTAACAAGATATGCTAGCAAATTTTGAAGAATACCAATTTTTTTTTGTTTTTTTAAATGAACCATTGGCATTCATATTGATAGATCCAATAACAAAGTTAATACCATACAATTACAAATTAGAATCAAGCAAGACACTAGAATGAATAAAATCTGGACATTGATGTCACCATTGAATAGTATCGTCCACAAAGCTTGTGTGCCTTGCAAGTAAATGAGCTGGCTCATTTCTTTGTCTACTAATATGAATTGCATCATACACTACAAACCGATAAATGAGACTTTGAATTTCATAAATCATATTCTCTTGGCTTGAAAAATTAGGTTCTTTAGAACCAATAACCCCAATAACTAACAATGAATCCCCTTCCAATAGCAAACTTGAGAAACATAAAGTCAAGATCATTTAAAGACCCCTTAAAGCAGTCAAAGCCTCTAGATCATCTACTTCAAACAGCCCAAAATCCTTCTAGACTCAAAGCAAATAAGACATCACATTTTTCATTCCTTAAAATAGCCCCAATAACCGCAAAGTCAAAAGAATACCAATTTTGAAATTATAGTTGTCATGTTAGGTTAAAAAAAAAAAAAAAAAATGAAAGGAATTTACCACATAGACTAAATAGCTAGAATTGCATATTTGAAGTGACCATACAAAAATAATGAAAAATAGGTCTTTCAGAGTAAAGCAACCAGCTTGATATCTAAGACTTAAATGCCTTTGCCAGATTACACAAATGCTGCAAAACTCAGACCAAAATCATACATATACTAGTATTATGGGTTACGTTCAAACTTAGCACAAGTACTAAAGCTACTAAAATTGCCTGAAATAGTTAGGTTACCCTACACTGATTTGTTCTCAGTCAAATGCTGGGGTTAAGTGTCATTCTAGCATCAATAGTAACAATTATTTGTGTTCTATGCGTGCACGTACTTGTAAGCTCAAAACCGTATATGTGGGTGCTACACTGCTACTTGACTTACCATAAAAAATAAAATATAATAAAATTTTAAATTATTTGTCCATCTTCACGCAGGACACCTGGGTGAAGCAGGATTTGCACTACTGGCCTACATGGGAGGTGAGATTTGATCCTGACATCAATATGGAGCCGAAAGATGATCAAGGCATTGGGTTGTGCTAGTGTATGAAAGAAACACACAGAATCGAACTACACTCCTGACACTTTTTTTTTTTGATAAGTACTCCTGACACTTTCTCCTTGGGAAATAGCACCTTAAAAGCATAAATGATGTATGAATGCCTATTTTATTTTTTAGCTGTATATCTTATTTATGGATAAATTTTGCATCTCAAATTTCCCATTCCCAAGTGAGCAAATGTTTTTCTCTAGCAAAACGTATTTGGAATTTGATAATTACCAAATAAGCAATACATATTTAACCTTAGTAGGATCCTCTTAAGATTTTCAGGGTAACTCAGCGGTGAAGTTCCTTAAAGATAATTAATTGAAAAAGAGAATCTAGTTATAAGTGACTCAGCAAGATATTACAGGATTGCTTTACATACTCTAGCAATCAGACCACTGCTCATCTATAATCCAAAAAGATTAAAACCTTGCATAAGCTTAACAAAAACAATACAATACACTATTCAGCGTCTGCCTATATTCGCCCCCCAAGTGAAAACAAACAACCAAACAAGGAAAACATACCTCAATGTTGAACAGACGCTTTGAAAAGTCAGGATAGGGGGATTTATTTAATAGTAGTAAGGAGATGAAGAACGCAAACCAAATGCATCGCTGCTTGAGTCTAGAAACGGTGGCATCCTCCCGAACAGTGGGTTGTGCTACACAAACTCATTGGAGCACAAATCCATATACAGCCCACTAACAGCTGAGTCTAGTCCATTGTTCGTTTGTTTAGTGAGCTCAAAACAGTTGGTGTCACTCCAAACTTCTTGACCCATATTGGAGCCCATCACTCCAACCCCATAAAAAGTGGATGCGTCAGGCGGCAAAGGTGGGAGAGCTCGTTAGTGTCATGGGATGAGTATGAGCTTGGGTGCGCCTGCCCACCATCTGTAGTAGCGGTAATGGGCTGGTAATTGGACCCAAAATCCGTAGTCCCCTAAGCCTAGCCATCCTGCTGGAAAATGGACACCATTGGTGGCTTTTCTATGTGGATAAAGCATTATCCCTATGTATGAGCAGTGGTGGAACCAGCAAATGAGCAAATAAAAAAGCAACTGAGACCGTGGTCACATGATTTTATGCCAAGGTAAAAAAGCATTTGATATTTTCAATATTTTGCTTTGTTTCTCAAAACAATTACAAAATCATTAGTGAGGCCAAATAGTCATAATATTCCATTGACCACTGGTTTTGTTCTCAACTATAATGGCTCTTCTACAGTGACTTTGCAATTCATTTAAAAAAATCACTCACATGTGTTCATGCTAAAGGATGGCCATGGTCCAGGAGGAAGTTTTCTAGCACATACAATGGAACCACTTTGAGGCTCCACAAACTTATCGGAGTTGGAAGATCAACCTACTAAAAAAATACTACGCTAAGACATACAGATAAATGGGCATAAGTTTGAGCGAATCCATAGAATAACTTGTTGAGAAAAAAATCCTAAAAGATCATTTCTTCATGTATCAATTGATCTATATATGGAAAATTTCTCACAGGTGTGCTTTTGTATGACAGAACATCATCATTAGCAGGCCGTTTTGTAGAACTTTCAATGTTGCCCTTGACAGGCTCAGATTCTGTGCTTTTGAATCATCAGAAGAAAAGGCCAAGAAAGCTTTACAAGCTTCTCTCCGAGCATCTGTGAGTAAATAATGAAGACATGGAGTTAGATATGCTTGTGCTGAAATATAACTAAACTAGGAAATTTTGCACTGAACCATAATATAATCAGATGAAACCATAAAATTGATGTGATTTCAACTTCCAGCTTAACCAAAAAACTAGGTTTTTTTCTGTAGAGGTGCTGAAGATAGAATGGCAAACTTGAAGAATATTCTAGAGAAGAATGTAGCATCAGAATTCAATGTGTATCAACACTATGGTGTTTTAACAGACTTCACAGAGAATCATTGTCTGACAGTTCCAAACCCCGAATCAAAGATTTGTGAGGGGGACTGTTACACGTGAAAAACCCATTATGCATGAATGTCCAGCCAATTATAGCAAAATAAATGAAACATGGTAGCATACTTATTTCATCCTGTAACACAAACTACTAACAGGCTGAAGGCATTCTGTGCATATGCTTATACAGACCCCTGTACTAATTTCTAGAACTCTAAGCCCAAGGCTGTCTCAGATTGAAACAGGAAACTCCCCAGATAAGAACATCAGGATGAAAACCAAAAACCTATAACCAGATTAAATTAAATATATATATATATATATGAGTAATGCTTTTCAACTTCCTATTAACCATCGTCCTTGGATGTGGCATCAAATTTTTGGAAAATTAATTTTTTTACTTTTCACCTACTTTGGAAAAAAAAAAAAATCATTTATTTGCCAATCATCATCCTAGTTTAGGGTACCCAATTGTTGGTTTTGGTGGTCTAGAATACATTTTGAAAAATGGGTGAAAACTTGGGGTGAAAAATGGAAATCATTATTGTAATAAAAAAACATATTCTTATAACAATAATAAAACATATCTCAAATTGGGATAAAGAAATACCATATTGTGAGTTCGCATTGGAATCCTTAATTGAGTGACCATGTCGCCATCCCATCTTCAGCAACAATTTTACACCTATTCAAAAGCAGCAAACAGGGGCGTATCATAGAATTTGTATCAAAATTACCATTGTCACAGGCATCACTCTATATTAACCGAAACAAACCAATAGACTCTGTGACTGGAAGAATTATTTCATCAGAAACAGGCCCAGGAATAGCTGATGGCCTGCAATACACAACAAACATATCACAAACAGACCAGCAAGACATTTCATGCTGATGTATTTAGGAAGTAGAACTGTGTGTGCGTGTCCAACAGTGACTTAAAACTCTCAAAAGAGAAGGCATTACATAAGAGACTCATATGGTGAGTGCATATTGGTTAGCGCACTTGAAAGATAAATTAATACTTAATTTTAATTAAGTATTGAAAGAAACAACAGTTAATTTTTGTGCATATGTTGATCCATACTTATTTTTCAATTTTTTTTGTTTGTAGTCTAGTTTTTTTTTTTTTTTTGGGCACTGGGTGTCCAAGAACAAAGTCCCAACTAATCCCCAGGGTGATTGTAGTCTAGCTAATGTTCTTTTTAGTTTCTCAGTTGAAGCTTTAATTTATATGTTTTTATGGTGTAAAATGCTAAATAGTCCATCTGGTTTGCCTTTTGGACAGATTGATCCCTATAATTTCATATCAATATTTTTAAATTTTTTATTAGTTTTTATTTTTATTTTTATTTTTTCTTCTACTTTTAGATTTTTTATTTTATTTTCACCACAAATGGCATGTCAAGTCAGCATTTTTAACGATTAATTAATAGAATGTTAACGAAATGGCCGATTCAATCAAAATTGAAACCACACAGACTACTTATTCTCTAATCCTTTTTATAAGTCTTTGACAAAAATAATCAAAAGATTGTGAATTATGAGATGGTAAATAAAAAATAGATCGAGAAAATATAAGCCCATACATTGCGAGGTCTAGGCTAACTCGGTTTAATAGGAAGACTGAATCAACTCTCTATGTCCTATTGGTCATTTAGAACACCAAGCATAAGAACATTTTCTAGGGTGTCCCTATATTAGGGTATCTTGGCACCCATCTACAAGTACACTCTAGCATCAATAGTTTCCAAATCTTAATTGTTGGAGAAAGGATCAAACACATCCAATATTCAGTCTCAGTCCTATGTCCAAATAAATCAGACTCTTGACTTCCTTCATTGTATAGCTAAAATTATGTTCACACCATATGGTTGGGTTGGCCAAGGATAATGTAATACATGCTACTACATAGCTTAGTTCACTGAATCCCTAGTTCCAACACTTGCAAGTCAAGTTGCTTAACCAATAGATAGACATCAAATGAAATACTCATATAAATTATCACAGTTAAAGAAACTTAACCTCTGTTGTTGTTCCTTTTCAGCTTGTTTACAAGCAAGTTCTGCAGCTGTAAATCCAAATGTATCAAACTGCATAGATGTCCCAAATGATTGACCGTCCAATTCCTAAATGTGAAAACAAAGGAATCAAAAAAGTTGATTAAGAATCTTGAAATTTTTTTATAACATGTAGAATAATATATTTAAAACAATACTCTCAACAAAATAGCTTCCTCAATCTCTGTTTACCATGCCCGTTGTTAGACTTCTTAAATAGATGCGTTCAGCACAAGGCTTACAATATTACCAATTATAACTTGAGCTGTTCTATGCATCAATGAAAATACTCTTTCCATGAAACACAATGCCATCGTAATTAATAAATAAATAATTTTCAATTGTGTGATGTTATTTCTTTGTTTTCCTTTTTGATAACTAATTTTTAAATAGCAATTCTTAAAACGCAGCCCCCCTCCATCCCTCTTAACACCCCTATTAAAGCAAAATGTTACATGTTCATATTAAAGCAAACCCCAAGGCAGGGTTTGCACCTTTCCCGCACCCCTTCCCACATTTGGGGGGGTTTGCCCCCGGGAATCCGCCACCGCATTCCAAGGGCAGGGCCCCAAGTCGGTATGCCGGGGTGCAGGGCTAGACCCCTTGTCCATCCACCCCCCCTTCTTCCACCGACCACCCACGCCTGTCACAATCGGGAAAAATAAAATAAAAGGCAAAGAAAAGAGAAAATCCACAACAAATATATTAATCCACAACATAATACACAACAAATCAGAAACAATTAAAAAAAAAAACCCACAGGCCCACGACGACTGTGAGAGGGAGAGAGGGTTTGAGAAGAAGAGGAGGGAGAAGCCGAGGAGGAGGAGGAGAAGAAGAAGAGGATGCAGGCCGTGTTGCCGCTACAACTGCGAGAGGGAGAGAGGGTTTGAGAGGTAGCACCGCAAAGAGAGACTACGCCCGGGGGGGGCCCAAAAAAAAAGACGTTATTTCGTCATTTCCCTTAAAAACAATTTATTACCAAAATGACGTCATTTTGGTAACGAATTTATTTGTATATATATATATATGTATACAAAGTGGTGTTGCATGTTCAAAGGAGGGAGAGAGTCGGTAGACCACCTCCTCTTGCATTGTGATACAGCAATGTTTCTTTGGAATGAGGTATTCATTCGAGTGGATTTGGCCTAGGTTATGCCGAAGATTGTGGAGGCATCTTTGGCTAGCTAGACAAACGTAAGAGGTAGGCAACCGATCAAAGCGATTTGGAAGATGATCCATCTATGTATTATGTGGTGCTTGTGGAAAGAGCGCAATGAGCAAACATTTGAATGTGCCTACTAGGAAAGATCGTTGGAGGAGCTTAAAGTTTTATTTTTTATAACTCTTTGTAATTGGGCCATTGCTGTGGATTTTAATTGCATGGTCCTTCATGATTTTCTTGCCTCTAATGTGCCTACTTAGTTAGGGTATCATAGTTTGTTATTGGCCTTGCCATTCTTTTTTTTAATAAGTTTTTTTCAGGAGCCCTGAAATTAACAGCCAGATAAACCTTAACTAACCATGAAGGGACTCGAACTGGTGACAATTGGGAAGCAAACCCAAGGCTTGACCAACTAATCTACCCCTCAGGGTTTTATTGACCTTGCCATTCTTTGATCAATAAAACTTGTTTATTTATAAATAAATAAAAAATTATAAATTTTTGGGTTGGGCTTAAGCCTAGGCCTGGGGTGCGGAGGGGGCTGGGCCGCACCTTGGGCCTAAAAAAAAACCCCTTCGAGGCACTGCTAGGTGTTTTCCCTTTGGGCAGGGGCCCCCAGCCCATGCAGGATTGCTTGCGCCACCCACGCAAGGCCAGGGCGGTGGACGCATGGGAGTGGGGGGCAGTGCCCCGCCACCCACCCCTAATGTTTAGCTACTAGCATAATCCCTTACCCTTGTTTTTAGTAATACAGTATAATCCTTCAAACTATAAATAGAATGCTTTCACTGGTAGTTTATAATTTTTTTGTGAAGAAATACATGTAGTCTCTTTACATTTCCTAAGCTATGTCATCTGTATCTATGGCATTCATATAGTACTAAAAAATCACTAAAAGTCATATACTTCCATGCAAGTGTAGCTTCCTTGTCACAAAAGAAATTGGCTGGAAAAAATGAAACAGAAGTGACTCACAGGTAAATGGCAAATCTTCTTCAAATAATTTTCCTATTGAAAAATGTTGATGACGACGAACCCAAAGTATAGGAGTACTTATATCCATTTAGTTACTCAATTTACACTCAGCATCTTTAATGTTTTTTTTTTTTTTTTTTTAAAGAATCTGCATTCCTAGGAAGCTCTCTCTGCCATACTCTGTATCAGATACATGTCCATTCCCTCCCTCCCTTCAACATATCATCATATTTGTATCATGTCTATACGTACCCTATGTGTACTGATGCTTCCAAGACAAACCACATAAAGCCCCTTAAAATTTTATCAAACTTCAACAATTACAAACATTGATCACAAATTTCTCCCCATTCTCAATTTACATCGTACTTGTCCTTTGCCCTCCTTCTACTCTACAAACAAGCAAGATGAGAGAGATTCCCACTGAATCGTCCACTCACCCCTCCCATTATTATTAAAACATTCTAAAAAAGGAATCAAAATTCTCTATTTTCTCCTCTCTATCCCACTTTATCCTCTCCCTTCCAAACTCCCAAAAAAAGTGCAACCTCCAAACTCCCAAACAAAGTGCAAGGGGGACAATCTTCAAAACCCCCAAAGAATTGAGAATTTGTCATAACCTTGGGTCATGAATATCACAATGAACGATTGCAATACAAAATATAAAAAATTTCACAAAGTCTATTAATTTCCATGCCATTTTTAGCCCACTTCCCTCATTGATATTCATACCAGAGACATATATCTTGTAAAATGGTTCATGTATCAACAATGTCCAAACATGCATCACATTTCCAACATATAGAACCTCCAACAACAAATCCACGAAGTTGACAGTTGCTAAGTGAAAAAAATCTCTTAGCAAACCAGCATCTCGGCTAAGACAATAAAAACATACAGCCTTTTCGTCTTCATCTAAAAAATTCAAAATGCTCTGCTGCTTGACTTTAGCTCTATTCTATTGGTATGATACAGATGTCTGTGGAGCCCACCCTGCACATTTGTTTTGCAGTGTTAACATTATTCTGCACTCAAGTCTTAATTTAAAAATTTTAGTTCTTCTAAATATAAATTAAAATTAAACCCTTTTCGGACCCCACAGTATTGTAATAACCAGCAAAAAACCTTTCTGTAAATGCTCCATGAAATCTTCGTCGCTCTTCTTCATCTGTAACCTAGAGAAAAAATAAGAGTACAAGGAATCAACATCAGTATGAAAAGAGCATTATCAAAGACGTCATCCTTTTTTTCTTATGAAATCCTAAGCGAAACACTTGAGAAATCTTTTATTAGCGTTTACTTCAAGCAATCCAATGATCTGCAAACCAGGTATATATAGTCATAAATCCAACTATCAGACAGTTCACATGCAATTCAAAATCTAAGGGCTTGCTACAACACATACATGAATATGATCTTTCACCACAGTGTTTTAGATAAAACTAGCCAGAAAAATGGTCAGTATAGATTGGCAGTCATCTAAAACATTATTATAAACATGCAAATGGATAAAAAGGCCATTAAAATCTGTCGTTTTCTCCTTAATGACTCCCATTTCCAAAGTCCTTCTAGAGAGGATGACATTTTACCTATAATGCCATTTTGGATTTCCAAGGCAAATACTTTCACGGTCTCCAGGTCCAAACAAACAAAAGCCTTCACTAAAACTCAATCCCAACGCAATTACTTAGGCTCGTATGTACTTCGGATCTTATACCGCAACCCAAAAAAAAATCATAGAAGGCATTCAAATCTTCTTCCTATTTTACTTTCCTGAGCTTCCCAGGAACCAAACAAGAGGAGGAAAATTTGAACGAGGAGTTAGGAAAATGTGACCGTACCTCTTGCTTCCAAACAGGGAGGTTTCGGAGGTGACCAGAGGACTCAGCCACAGCTTTCTTCTTACGGCTGCTGATTTCTTCCTCCCGCTCTATCGGTGTTCCATAGAACACGTAATCGTCTCCATCGGAGTCCATTTTTCGGGAAATTATCAGTAACCAAATTAAAGCTCTGATTGTCGAAACCAGATTTGAGAAGACGAGAATTTAGGAGTGGATTAAATCCTAACGAACTACAATATAGTAGATATGGTTGCAGAGAAAAGAGAGCCCTCGCAGTGGGAGAGTGTAGACAAAAAGAGCCCTAGCTAGGGTTCTACCACATGTGATTGAAACGATGAATTGGAACGATGAGTCATTGAGTCGTACAGACTTTATTTTTTCTGTTTTTTTTTTTTTTTCATAATGGTTAATGAATATTATTAAAACAAATTAAAAATATTTAAAAATATTAAAAGAATATTTTTACAAATAAATTACAATTGCAGTGATCGGTGGACCATCTGTCCGAGTTGCATGATCCAAATAGAAAAAGGTCCGCATTTGTATAGGATGCGGTGTATGTTATTTAGTCATTAGAATTACATAATTAAAAATTAGTTTTTATACTTTACTTATAAATTTATTATTTAACATTATATTGTAAGATGATAAAAAAATAATAATAAATAGATTTTTTCTTTTATTTTTTTTCTTTTGACATGTATGTAATATAAGGATGATGTTTTATCTTAAAAAATAATAGGTGATTTTGGGCCTTTTTACCTTTCGTGACACATCATTAATCCATTATAGTTATCGTGAGTCTGCTTACAAGTTATAATTGCTATTTTGTTGTAATGAGGCCCATGAGAAAAATGTTTATCAACTGGGAGCCCAAAGTATTTTACTATAGCATTGGTCCATTATCTTAAACCTTGAATCAAAACGCAACTTGGAAAGGGATAAGTGACGTGCTGAGAGAATGGAACATTATGTTTTATCTTTAAGTGTTCTAGAAGCTAGTAGCTATTTTTAATAGGAAAAACCTTCAGGCCGAATGGGTGCCAAAAACACTTTTACACCAGCCAATGGATAAATGCCACCTAGACATTCCAAAAAGATAAAAAATAAGCCCAAATCCACCCAATTGTCTCCTTCTCATTCTTCAATGCATCTTCCTCCCCTATCATTTTTCTGAAAGCCATATCTCTCTTTCTCTCCCTCTTCCTCCCTCCCTCCCCGATCTGGCCTCAACGCCGATGAGCCCAAAAAATAATTGTCAGAAGTTAGTGTCTCATTGGTGCATGTAGGAAAAGCAAAAGGATACGTAACTACCTTTGGAATTGGGGATTCTAAGTAAGCAACCCACCAATTACTTTTGCTAAACATTGACAGGGAGTGACACTAGTACCCATGGAGGGTTATATGTTCCTCGTATTGCTGTTGAGAAAATTTTCCCTCCATTGGTAGTGTCCATTGCTTCCTTTAAAAAAAAATTACAAAAAAAAAAAAAATTATAAGTGGGATGTGTTGTATTTTTCCTTTCTTTTGGTCCGATAGGATTTCTCACAACAGCCACTGGCTGAGGAACTTATGGCAAGGGATCTCCATGATGTTGAGTGGAAGTTTAGGCATATTTTTCTAGGTAGATTTTGAATATTGTTCATTTATGGTGCTTAACAGAAAAACAAGGAAAATGATATATTCATTGATGGATTTGGACTTGTAATCTGTATAATTAATTTTGCATGGAATGGAGAGAAACTATTCATTGTGTGAATTTACGACATGCTTGCAGCGTCTACTTACAACTCTCTCTCTCTCTCTCTCTCTCTCTCTCTCTCTCTTTGAAAGTGTAATTTGTATTCTGACAAGGATGACTACAAGGACAATGGTGATTGTTTTTTGGGCTTATCGGAGTTGAGTGTAGAGCAGGGACAGACGACGATTTTTTTTTGGGCTCCTCGGTGTTGAGGCCAGATCGAGGAGAGAGAGAGAGAGAGAGAGAGAGAGAGAGAGAGAGGGCTTTCAAAAAATTACAAATAGGAGATGGGGGAGGAAGATGCATCCAAATAAAGAGAGGGAGACAATCAGATGGATGCAGGCTCATTTTTTGTCTTTTTGGAGTGTCTACGTGGCACTTGTCTATTGGCTAGTGTGAAATGTTTTTTGGCACCCATTCGGCCTAAAGCGCCTCTCTTCAGAATATTACTTAATTATCAATTTGCCCTTTTGTAATTCAGTATTTTACAATACACGTTTTTTGTTAATTAATCTAGTTTGTTATTCCTAAAGAGCATAAGAGAAGGGAAAAGGGTGTCGAAGATTATTATGAATTATCTTGTAAGAACTTGGTTCATCTTAAGGTTGGGATTTGCCTCGAACTACTTCCCAATTATCAATATATTTCCTAATTTCTCCATTTTCCATTTGCAGTTTGTTTTATATAATTTGTGGGTTCATAACAATTGGTATCTAAAGCCATCGATTCTTCATGCACGAGGTAAGCTTCAAGAAACAATAAGAAAATTTCCTGTTGATGGAAAAAATTCTTGAATCGCTCCTACATCTCACAGATTTAGTCGACCGATACCATAAAAATTACAAGGTTTTGAAACAATCCCTCGTGGAGTGGCAAGACTAGGAGGACGAAGGAGACTTGGTAGCTATGGATTCAAACAAAGAAACAAAAAAATTGATGGTGCAGGAAGAAAATGGAACGACGGATGAAGATGAAGTCGCAAAGGAAGACATAGAAAAGGCAGCAGCAGTGAAGGAGAGTGTGGCGGTGTCCATGGAAGTTTCTCCCAAAGAAATCATTTCATCTAAACTCTTAGATTTCCTTATCCGAATTAATTTTCCTCAATTTCTTCTCACAACTAACTTCTTCCTCCCTTCCCTTCGAGTCATCCCTAGCAAAATAAATACAATAATTGTAAAGGGGGGAGCCCTAGCCATTAGTATTCCTCCCGAGCCTCCTCCACCTGCTGAGAGTGGGGTTTCTCTTCTATGACAAGAAAACCCAAACAAGGGAAACCCCATTTCCAGTGTGGTGAGCTAACTGAAGAACTTAGATGGCCATCTTTTGACTGGCTCATCCTTGATTTGTCTAAGCTTGCAGACAAAACACTAGTTGGCCACTATTTGGAACCAATGTTGGGTGGTGTCCTCGTAATTACAATGAGCATAGAGAGGAAGAGAGGAAAAGGCTTCATGCATGGGCAGAACCCACATGCTCCACAAGATGCCCACACGGTTCCCTCAAGTTGTGGAGCTCAACCTCTCTTAGTCCACTTACCGCTCCTTTTTTTCTGCCATTATTGACTCCGATCTCTCTATTATTGCTAATGGGCTCAGGTGCTTCAGAGTGCTCAATTTGCAGATCTCCATGACAACCCAAACTAAGAAGGCCATTACACTGGAGATTTAGACCTCCGACTAGTAGCACCTCGTCCTCACCAAAAGGCAACTCAAAGAGGGCCACACCCAAGCCACGATGCAGTGATATGGGGTGGAGTCGTTCGTGGCTATAAATTAGTAGACCCATAGAGAAATGACGTCGTTACATGAGGAATTCCTAGATTCATCCTATCTGGCTTTCAATTTCCGCGAGCGTGAGAAACAGAGCTAATTTGCAGAAATTTTATGCGAGTATGATGTTACCATCATGGACTATCCACGACAGTGTGAGGAAAATGTTTGCAGTTTTTTTTTTTGGGGGGGGGGGGGTATGACAACTTCATGCATCTAAGGAAAATTAGCAAGTATTTGAGGAGAAAATTGTTTGCAAGGAACAAGCGACGAATTAGCTGCAGTAGAAGTAGGAGTTGCAGTCTCACCTCATGTCCCATCAAAGTGCAATAGTTGGCAAGGTACAAAAGAATCCGGCACAACTAGAACTCGTTGAGGAGGAGCTCAACTACACCATGTATGCCAAGCACAAAGCCGATCAAGAGCCACCTCTCATTGCCTCCAACAATGGCTTAACATCCAACCATCTTTTTGTTGATTATGCCGCGAGCCAAGGTATGCATGGTTGTATTAATTTTGCATTCAACTTGTTCGATAAAATGTGTAGGAGAGGTTTTTGTGCTGAGATGGGAACGCGGAAAGGACCTATGAAAATTGGGGTTTTGTTAACCTCAAGGGAAATGCCCAAATTGAAGGAAGAATACGTGGTTGGAGTATCATGACTATTTTATGTTACTACTCTCATTGTTGGATATATTTTTTTTTATCTTTTCTCTAGTTCTCTTCTATCTTGGCAGTGTTGCATTGAGTCGTTACACTAAGGGTGAGCCTTTGGGTAGATTCTATGGTATTGCTTCTATAGCAGAGATATTTCCATCTCTCTTCAGACAGTTTTTGACAACAATAAGGCATTCAATGACCATGATAAAGGTTGCTTTTCTTCTTTTCATTGAACTTTTCCTTTGATGTGTGGAAGGTGGATAGATATCAATTCTATAAGGATGTTTGGGAAGTCCCTAGCTCAAAGAGTTAAATTCTTCTCAGCTTCTCCTTTAGCAAGCTCATTGGTTCATTGGGTTGTTGGTATTGTTTACATGCTACAAATAAGCATATTCGTTTGAATCCTCAGAGGGGTTTTGCATAATAGAGTGTTGTACTTTCTTTGTGATCCTACCGATCCAAGCTACAATCCATTTTGTGATTTGATTGATCATGACCCTATGCACAAGCATGTTTGCAGGGTTCTGCTATCAGTTACTGTTTGTGGGAGTTTTGATTGTTGTGTTGGTGTTTTAACCAGTTAAACTTGCCATGCAGATGGTTTCAGCCACTTTTCCACTTGATATTATGACTACGTTTATCCCACTTGGCTCGGAAATGATTTCACTATTCCCTTCCTTTACAACAGCTGTGGTTGTATGTAATGAAACTTCCATGATGGCATATGTATCTATGGGTGAAAAGAATATACATGTTTTTGACCTTGGTGGTTAGACAATTGATACTAGTATCTAGCTTGACAATGGATAATGTTTTTTCACTTCTATACTTTTCTCTTGGAGTGTGGGTGACAGTTGCACCAATGCTATAACCTTGTGGACAAGGTTCTTTGAGTGGGAGAGCTTGTAACAAGGCCCATGAGAAAAATGTTTATCAGTTGGAGCCCAAGTATTTTACTGTAGGATTGGCCCCTTACCTTAAACCTTGGAGTCAAAACGTAGCATGGAAAGGGATAAGGATAAGTGACATGATTAGAGAATGGAATGTTGTGTTTCATCTTTAAGTGTTCTAGAAGCTAGTAGTTATTTTCAAATATTACTTAATTACCAGCTTACCCTTTTGTAATTCAGTATTTTACAGTATGCGTATATTTTGTTAGTTAGTCTAGTTTGTTATTTCTGAAGAGCATAAGAGAAGGGAAAAGGGTGGGAAAGGTTATTATGAATTATCTTGCAAGAGCTTGGTTCATCTGAAGGTTAGGATTTGCCTCAAACTATTTTCTAGTTATCAATATATTTTCTAGTTTCTCTATTTTCCATTTGCAGTTCGTTCTATATAATTTGTGGGGTTCATAACATTTGTCTTCCTATGAGTTGTTTCTCCCTCTTTTTTGCTCTAAAGTTTTAAATTCCATTCTGGTCGCCGTATCAGTGTATCATTTCGAAATAGTCTATATATGAATAAATTAATTATATATAAAAAAAACTATATTCCAAAATAACAACAATAGAAGTCATAAACTCAATAATACTTCTCAATACAATTCTTAACAACATACATACTTGTAAAATTTAATAATACTTCTAAGTTTCTAATCCAATTATTAAAAAAATAAATTTACTCATTTTGACAAAGACACAATCGTGGCCCTAATTTCCCTTTTTTTCTTACTTAAAAAATACATATCATATGCATGAATTCTAAGGTTCTCATGGTCCTACTGATCATCTTTGGAATATATAAAGAAAAATTGTCTAGCTTGTTAATATTAATTTCTTTAATCAAATGGGGTGTTGATACACATGTCTACCACTAACTTCTTCATAATTTTTCTTAAAGAAGAACAGTACCATGCTGCTTTATCGTCGACAATCATCATCCTACTACAAACACCGACGTCTAACTTGCACAAAACCCTATATATACCTCATATTTCTTTCCTTGATTTTCCATTTTTTCCTTGCTTTAAATTACTACATTAATAAATTAATAAGACAAAACATATGCAAAGTGACAAACTAAAAGGTTGGATGTATCAACTGCATCGTAGAAAGAAAAATACAGAGAAAAAAGAAGAAGAAGAAGAAGAGTTTGATGTCATGGATCTCGATGCTTATCGTATTATACAGATAGAATATAAGCCACACATATGACAACTAATAATGCTATAACTCACAGATAATCACAAAAACAGTAGGCCACCAAGGGAGGTGATCCAACTACCCTACTACCCCAAGGGGTTAGTTGGTCAACCTTTAGGAAGTTCTATGGCTACCCCACATGGGGTGGCCATGAAATACCTAGGCGGGTAATGGTTCGCAAGCATCCCAACATGGGGTGGCCCAATGGACCCGTTGATCCTACTCGATCCAACTAGATCCATGGATCTTGTTGGATCCGACGTATCTCGCCTACCAACAATTCCCAACGAGAGATGATCGATTGCCACTCCTCCCTAGAGTAATTTTCCATACTCTCTCAGGATGGTCAGTGGCAGCTGCCACCCTAGGGACAATTTCTCGAAAGTGATTGCCAGTAGTAAAAAATGGCTTAGGGTTAAGGTAGAGGTTATATTTTAGGGTTTTAGAATATTAAAAATTACAATGTGTGGCTTATCTTTTATTAAGAAACATATCTTCTTTTTCTTAACCAGTTTACAATATTTTATTGATCTTAAAGATAGGAAAGAGCCTAAGTAAAAACATATATAAGAGCAACATATAGGCATAATGTTCATACTATTAAAATAATTACAATTGACTAATAGAACAAATTATTAAAAAATAAAGCACTAAGTTCATCAATTTACTGCTCCCAATCTTCAAAACTTCACTCTTTCATCTCTCCAAAGATGCCACCATAGGCTAATCATAGCCATCTTCCAAATTGAGCAATTTGAGAAGTGCCTTGAAGGATTTTCCATGAGGCTAAGAGATCGATCACAAGGCGGCATCATCCAAGCTACATCCACCCTAACAAATAAGTCATTCCACAGTTGTCTATTGCAAGGAAATTCCCAAGGAGACCTCCCAAGGAAACAAATGTTGCCTTTATGGGGCATTTGTCTTACATATACTTTTCCACGGAAATAAATTTGCATTTTCTGTATTCATGGATTGGTAAAAGGAGCAGACAGTGAAATTTCCTTTTGTTGAGAGGCACCAAAAAAGTTTGTTAACTCCCCATCATAGCAACAAAGTATACTAGATTATAGAGCTCGAAAAATGAGTCAACTTCCCAATCTTGAGACGCTCTAAAAAATGTGATATTCCATTGGGAAGCGTTGGAAGAAACCTCTTGATGTGTCACTAACCAAAATAGAGAAACATGCCTAGCCATGGAAGAGCTATATAAGTAGAAATAAGAGTTGAAGCAAGGCTTTGAACGGAAAGATGCTGGCTCGAAAAGGGGTGAAGATCTCAGGCAAGATCGGTATGAATGAGTTTTTAAGGGAAAATTAGTTTTGGGATTTTATAAGGGAAAATAGTTTTGGGATTTTATAAGGGAAAATGAGCAAGGGAAGGTGTCAGCAAGAAACAAGGGAGGTTAACCACGTGTGAGAGAGAAAGCAAAGAAAACACAACCAACCAAGAGTCGATGAGAGATCTCACCCATAAGGTCAAATTGTTTTTATTTTTTATTTTTTATACATTGTTTTTGTACTCTTAAATATTTAAAAACACAATATCATTAAAAAATACTTCCTCAATTATAAAGTAAAAAGAGAAAAGGAAAAATTCAATCGGTGGTCACTATGGGTGACTTTTGTTGGTGGATAATTAAATAAAGTTGTATGCAAAGTTTTTAGGTCATTGTTAGGTTTGGTAAGTAAAATAAAACATAAAATTCTCATATCATCTTATCTTATCATTACATTTTTTTTAAATCTTCACACAAAATATAATAAACAATTCAACTTTTTAAAATTCCAATTTAACTTTTTTAGATCCCAAAACAATAATAATATTTAAAACTTTTATTTAAAACTAAAAATTTTCATCTCACTTATCAAATCACACAACATCTTTTGAAAAGCATAATAGCAGATGTCTTGGAATACATCACACATGGAAACATTTTAAAGCAAAAAATTGTAGATGATTTTGCAGAATGGATCATGATCAGCATCTACTATCCTCTAAAACACAATACCTGGTTGCCTTCTACATATTTGATGGATTATAAATGAATAAACTGTATGGTTCAAAAAAAAAAAAAAAAGATAAATGAGAATTTCGTTGATTCCATTTATCTACTAAATTTGATAGATTATAAATGAATAAACTGTATAGTGCCAGAGGCCATTATTATATCCTGTGGCAGGGCCAGAGGTAACTATTATGTCTCGTGATAGGGCCAGAAGTCACTATTATCATCCATGACAGAGCCATATATCAAAGCAAAATAAAATCAGAATTATCGGATCATGACCAGAAACAGAATCAGAAAATCATGTTAAAAGTTTTTTAGATGCCACACCATATCAAAACAGAGTACTGGACACAAGATATTACAGGTATTTTGTAACAAATAAAAAGGGACCCAACATCCGACGAAGACCCACTTGAAATAAATAATAATAAGTTGCGATGACTACAAATGGCCAAAAATAAAACTAATATTAAAAGAAAAACTTGAATTCTTTCTGGGAAGCTCTAAGTTGCAATCATGTAAATACAACTGAGTTTTAATATTGCTTTATAGAAGGCTACTTTATTGCAAAAGTCTGACAAGTTTTATGCTAGAAGACCAGATTACATGGCAAGTCTATTGGGAAGGCACATGGACTCACTATAAGAAAAATGACTTTTTGCGTCACCTAAATTTATCGTAAAAAATACAAAATGCGTCACTAAAAAATAATCACGATGCGTGTTGTGTTTTTTGTCACGAATTTAAGTGATGCAAAAAGCTATATTTTTTGTAGTGACGGCAGCTAATTTGGATTTTTTTCCTGTTTTTTAGTAATTCTACTTACAATCGTGAAGTGCGTAGACTTCGCATAATTTTTTTTTTTAAAAAGAGTAAAATCTACTATTAAAAAAATAATTTTTTTATGTAGATCCTATATTTTATTCACTTTTTTCAAAGCGATTACGTGCCGGTTGCACAATTCACGGTTACCAATATCTTTTTTTTTTTTTTTTTTTTTTTTTTTTTCCCCTTGATTGACTAGCATTGGCATTGGATTAGTCATCTCAATCTTTAAAATTTACTAATATGTAACTTTTTTACTTTTAGCCAATCACTTAAAACTTAAAATCTACATTGGATTAGTCATCACTCTCTATAATAATAAAAAATTATTATTTTATTATTATTAATATTTCTTTAATTAAATTATATATATGAACTTACTTATATTATAATTTGTTATAGGACAAGATTATTGCATTATTTTGTACTTTATAAATAATTAATATAAAGTTTATTCATATTTTCTCATATTATTATATTTTTTTTGCATGATTATAGATAGATGAAAAAATAATTTCTTTATTATTTTTATATTTTGAAAAATATTAAAAGAAAGATGATTAATATTATTTTATAAAAATATAATTAATAATAAGAAAATGCAACGTAATTATAGGGATGATGCTACTGAAGGGAAGAATGGGCTGTGTGCATGGGGCTGGTGTGGTTTATGATGAGTGGTGCTAGTATGTGGGGCAGATCACGATCGATGTGGGAACAAATTTTGTGCTAAAACAGAGTAAAGTCGATTGCTGTGGGACAAAATTGATCATTTTATACAACTTTGAAGGTTGAAAGTTTCGTAGTGGTATGTTGATTAATTAGCTGGCATGCATGGTCAACGTTGCTACCAAGAAGTAGTAAATTTTATCGACTAATGCTACTCATCATTTATTTTTTCATTATCCTATCATCATACTATAATGTGATATTAGATGATTGGAGACTATGACCTCTTGCTAAATTGTAATCGTGCATATGTACCGAGAGCATAACTTCTTCTTCTATGGCCTTTCAATCAGATGCTTCTTTCTCTTCTTTATCCTCTTCATCTCCTTCCATCAGTCCATGGAATCATGATGTATTCTTGAACTTTAGAGGTGAAGATGTTCGCCATAACTTTATTTTCCATTTGTACCAAGCTTTTGATCAAAGGGGAATCAATACTTATATAGACAACAATCTTGAAAGATGAGAGGAAATTTCACTGGCACTTTTCAAAGCCATTGAATGGTCATTGATTTCTATCATTGTTTTTTTTTAATGATTTCTATCATTACACTCTCTAAAAACTATACAGAATCTAGATAGTGTTTACATGAGCTGTTGAAGATTCTTGATTGCAACGAAACAATTATACAAATTGTTCTACTAATTTTTTACAATGTAGATTCATTGGAAGTACGGCATCAAAAAGGGATTTTTGGAAAATCCTTTGCTAAACTTGGAGATAAGCTCAAGGATAACGCAAAGATGCTAAAATGGAAGGTAGCTTTGAAAAGAGTAGCCGATTTGTCTGGTTTCCCATTAGTGAACTTCCGATAAGCTTTGCCTATATGTATTTTGTCATCATGTGTATGCGTATATGATGCTATATATATTTGAGATATTTGTTGGAAAAATTGAGACAAATCCAGGATCTGACATGGAGGAATTGGTGAAGATAAAATACCATACAAAGGAAAACTATTTGACATTTGTGATTATTTTTGGCATTGAATAATTATATGTAAAACATGGTCAAATTTTAGAAATCCTTTCTGATTATGAGATTTAGGGTGTGTTTGGGTACCAAAGACTTCTCAGATATCCTTGAGTATCTTCATATGGATGAGAATACTGTCACATCCAAACACATTTTTGAAATAGATTAGAGACGCCTCAGTCAGAAGCATGTGCACTTGGCACTGTTGAAATGAAAGGATCGATGAAATTACTCGCAGCACCTACCTCTATGACCATTTCCTACTGTTGCCTCTTTCCTCTTCTCTTTCTTCCCCAAAGAGCTTTCTCCCATCGAGCTTTTCACTTTTTCTTCTACAAAGAATCTCCGCATAGCAAATATAATAGGTTCCTTAGAATGGATGGATATATGCGGCTCAGGAGTATGTGATGCAGGGGGATCTGAGATAGATGATGCTGAGCTGTCAGATTGCACCTTGATGGCGCTGAGATACCATGAGTTGGCAGATCAGCACAAAGGCGGGAATTGATTGTGATATGTTCCTCATTGGGGCCGTTTTGAGTGCGTTTCAGTCTTTTGGCCATAACTTTGGCTACAGGTGTCGGAATCGCACATAAGACCCCAATTTGGAAAGCTCTTTTCGGCGCGCACGCTGTCCACATATTGGATCATATTGGAAAGCACAACAAAGGTGATTCATATGATCATATTGGATCCGTTTCATCAACTTCATTGGTAGCTAAATCTATTAAGTTTTTAAATGACATCAACCTATGCTATTTAATGCGGATTTACAACGGTTGCTTAGTATTTAGATTATCTTGCTTATTATTTGATACAGATTTTGTTATTTATTATTGACTGAGTTTATGACATTTTTAACCATTTAATTATATGCATTACGGTTTATTTCAAGTTATCTTGGATAATTGCAACTTATTATATTTGATTGTCTCTATATTATTTTTGCCATATATAATTTACAACCTATATATTAGACGGCTCATATAGCAAACATAGTTGAATATTTTTTTTTTGTTCAAAGCCATAATATGGACATGCTTATTATAAATTAACAAGTGAAACTTAGAAGTGTTTTTAAGCTAATTATTTGATATAGCGTAGAATGGAGTTCGGAAGTTGTTTGGATGATAAGGCCCAAGTGGAGGCCAACAACTCGACCAAAGGTGCATCGAGTAGTAACATGGGTCAAATGTGGGAAAAATACAAAGAATGGAGGAGGTAACATACATTGGGATCACATAGCCATTCTATTGGCTGCTGTAGAAGAGGATGAATCTATAAGGCCAGTGGTTGAGTGAATGCTGTAGCATAACATTGGCTTACGCGGACGAGATTACATAGTCGCAATCCTCAATAGACATCCCAAGAATTGTAGAAACATGTTTCGGATTGAAGTTTATGCATTCCAAGCATTATACAATACATTACGCACAGATCCCATTCTCGAATCGACAAGAGAGGTTTCCGTGGAGGAAGCTGTTGCTATGTTTGCATTCACCATTGGACATGGGACAGTTTAGCAAGTCATAGGCAACCTGTTTCAACATTTGAGAGAAGCCGTTTGTCAATATGTCTATGCAGTGATGCTAGCACTATGTCGTGTTGCATCTTAGGTGATTGCACCTACACATGTTGCCAGGGTGTCGCCTTATATTGAAGGCAATCCCAGACATTATCAATGGTTTTAGGTAATAATTTATTACTCAGTTTCGTAAGGAAGTATTTATAAAGTTGACATTTTATACTGTGGTCGGTCTAATTTATAATAAATTTGAGAATTACAATTTCAAATATGATGATTGCAGAAATGTTATGGTGCAATAGATGAGACTTATATCGACGCATGTGCGCTCGCCAAGGCAACTAATGTGTATATATCTTGGCATCACCAAGTTAGCCAACATGTGCTGGCAACATGTGATTTTGATATGAAATTCACATTCATATATGCTGGGTGGGAGGGCACTACCCATGATTTGCGCATATTTATGGATGCCTTGAGTCATCCATGGATCAATTTTCCATGGCCTCTTGCGGGTAAATATTATTTATTAATTAATTTTTGGACGAGCGGTATTTCGTAAACATTATTGATGTTTTTATTATTTTTCAGGTTATTATTACTTAGTTGATTCCACCTTTCCGTGTACTGATGGATTTATGCCCCCATATCCTAGGGTGTGGTATCATAGGTTTGATTATCACGACAATAGTTCATTTAGTGGATATCAACATTATTTCAATTATCAACATTCTTCCCTCCGGAATGTTATTGAGCGGACTTTCGGAGTGAGTGTTAAAAAAATGATTTCGAGTGAAAAAAAGGTGAAATAACTCACTTGCAGGTTGTGATTATAATATATAGCCAAAGTTGGGAACAAAATGGGGAAATGAGAATATTGTAGGAATAATTAGTTGGTGTTATATATTTTTTTTTATCAATTTTGACTTAAATAAACTTCTCTAAAAAAAAAGCTTGTGAAAAATTAATTTTTAAGATATTGGGAATTAATTTATGATAATAATTGTGTTTATAAATACAATATATAAATAAAATCAATATTTCACCATCATTACTAATAAAATCAATCATTAATGGGACCCACACGTACATTTTTCAACTTCTTACTCAAAAGTCAACAACTCAACATCCTTCATACACCTAAACATATCAAACTCATCTCAGTGGGACCCACAAACCTACTCAATCTCTACTCACAACTATTCACAACTCTTCTCAACTATCTTCAACACCCAATCGCAACCTTAGAATATATCTAGTACTAGTACTACCACATGATTAGTCTCACATAAAGTTTATTGAAGAAATAGAAGAACATGAAATAAATAAAATGCATCTTTTTTTATTTCTTTTTGCCGTTTGTGTCTTTTGATGAATATATGAATTTTTTTTTTTTTTTTTTGATAACAACTCACATTCATTAAAAGAGTCATCTAGAGAATTACAAGCTGGCCTCATGCCAAACAATCTGGGAAATACACTCGGGAATTGATTCCCACCAAATTGTTAAATCCTCTACAAATCTTGCCATTTTTGCTAAGCCATCAGCTGCTGCATTGTGTTCTCTGCCAACATGTTGGAAAATCACTTTAGGAAGCTGTTTTGAAAGGCCAAGGATGGAGTAGATCAGGTTACCATGTGGAGACATTGACTCCCCTTCTGTTGTTAAGGCCCTAACACTAAGCATAGAATATAAATATATGAAATTAAATATATGAATTTTCCAACATTAAATATATAGAATATATGAATAGTGTGAGTTGTTAAGGCCCTAACATTGACTTACATTAAATATATGAATATATGAATTAAATATATAGAGGAATATATGAAATTTTGTCCATCAAATAATTGTTCAATGATAGTTGAAAAAAAAATAATTAAGAAAAAGGGTGGGAATTGTTTATTATTTGGGTTATATAAAGAATAAGATTTGGGAATCATTTAAATAAGTAGTGGTTTTTAGTTTCAATTTGTTTCTAGATATAAAAACTCACAAATACTCTTAAATAATTATAATTTTCAGATTCAAGAATGGAATGAAAAAACAAAAGTTAAAAAGTTTGTTAGTACATACATGAAAAGAATAAAAATGTAAGTCTAACAATGGCACAAGGACACAACAAATTAATGCACAATCTAGTATTGAAATGTTTAGATTTAAAAAAGGAAAATGCTATGCTTTGACATCGTAACATACTTAGGACTGTTCATCCGGACCGGGTTTTACCATGCTCGGACTGGAACCCGGATAATCGAGTTCCCGGTTATGGGCCAAAACCCGGATTCCTAAACCCGGGTGAATTCGGGCAGGGTACCGGGTTTTAAACTCGGAACCCGTGTTTCTTCAAAAGTTTGAAAAAGCCTAACCTAAAGACGTCGTAGACTCGTTCTCTCTCTCTCTCACTCTCTCGCATGCTCTCACCCACATCGAAGGTCCGAAACCGTAGCCTCCTCTGCCAATCGAAGTTCGACTCCGTCATCTTCAGCCTTGTGCGCAAATCGAAGTCAGTTTTTCTCCTTCTCTTTCTCTTTGGTTCATGCTTTTCATTCTGTCTTTTGATATATCCACTACTGGTAGCTGGGTCGATACTTCATATTGATATTTGATGGATGTTTGGGTTATTACATGAACTTGGTTTGGGTTCAATTTACCCGTTTGATGAGGGACGTGTTTTTTGTATCTTGTTCTTTAGGAATCTAGGATACACGATTCTCCAAAAATTTCTCCCTTATCTTTTTTTTTTTTCTCTATTCAAAAGGAAGTTAATTGTTGCTTGCCTTTTGGAGAATTTTAAATTGCAGATTCTGCTTGTTTAAGGGTTACCGAGTGTTATAAAAAAAAATTTAATGGAAAAGCTACCAATTGTTTGTGAAAATTTCTTAAAGAAAATAGTATTCTGTAGATAGTTTTTTTTTTTAGTTTTTTATTTAACTATAAATTACTTTATTAAGGGATTTTTCTTCTTATATATATATTGCCTTCCCCCCCCCCCCCCCCCCTCTGTTTGGGTTTTCTAGAAAGAGAGGTGAGTTAAATGATGCCAAGAACTATAATTTGTCACCATTGTTGCTTAAGAACATAAAATGAAAGGGACAATGAACTGTTTAAATAAGTGCAATTCTGCTGGTTTTGATTTTTTTTTTTTTTTGAAAAAGGGTATAGTTGTTATGGTGGTTGCTGGAAAATAAATCACCATACCAAAGACATGTGTGATATCCCCTTTTTACGTGTATTTTCACTGAATGAGTTTTTTAATTTAATTAATATATTAGTTCTTTTATTTTAAATTATTGTATTTTAATTAGTTTTATTTTAATTGATGTGGTGTTTAATTTATTTCGGTCATTTTATGGTTTTTAGATTTGTTTTCATCGGGTCAGTTTTTGGATTCCGGAGGTGAGGACTGGACCTCATTTTCTTTCTCCATCTTTTCTTTTCTCTTTTTCTTTTTTCCTTTTTCCTTTTTTTCTTTTTCCTTTCTTCTTTTCTTCTTTCTTTCTTTTTTTCTTCTTCTTTTTCCTTCTCTCCCCGCGCGCGCACGAGCTCTCTCCCTCTCTTCCCGTCGCCGTCCAGTTGAGCCACCCAGACCCACTGCCGCCGGTCGACGTGGCCGACACAGCCCCCACCGGTCGACTCCCCTCCGGCCGGTGAACACCCCCACCAAAAACCAACCCCATCGTAGCCGCCGTTAACCCCCTACAGCCCATCTAAGCCGCACTGCTTTTTGCCGTTTCCGGCGCCGTCGCTCCACCTCCGGCATGTCCCTCCCTCACCGGCGAGCTCTACTGCACCGGTGGTGTGCTACGCCGGCCACCCAATCTCTCTCTTTTCTCCTCCAAACAAATGGGTCTTCAAGCCTTTTTCTCCTCTTTGAGCCACCATACACGGCCAAATCAGCCACCAAGCACCACCAATGGATTCACCACATCAAAGGCTTCCTCCCCATGTCTTTCTTTTCCCCTATCTCTCTTTTTCTCCGATGGGTCTCCATAGCTAGAGTTTCGGTTGCACCACCGTACGCCGCTGTACAAGGCCACCCATGGTGTTTCACCACCACCATCTTGTTCCTCTCATCACCATGACCTTCTCCAAGAAATTTCATGGCCAACGGAGTTGTGTGCAGCTCTCACTCTCCCTCACTCTCCCTCGGCCTTTTTCCTCAAAGTTGGCCGATCTCCATCGTGCGCCGCCACCCACGGACAACTCTCACTTCCATTAGTTTCATAAACATCTCTAAGCCATTCCCTATCAATTTCAAGTCTTGGTTTGTCCCCGTTCGAAAGTGGGTATTTTATAACCCACGGCTACAGTGTAAAATACATTGTTACGTTGCTTTTTCTCCGCCGTTTGCAATGTCGTGAGCTTTCAAAAAATACCTTATAGCGCTGTAAGTATTTTCCAAACTCTACTTTAGATTTAAATATATTTTTGCTCTTACAATAAATTATTTGACTGGTTGGTTGATTTCGGACTGAGTCCGAGGAGTTCGGGGGTCGGATGGATTGAGGACGGAGTTGCTTGGTTTTGTTGTTTTTGTGATTGGTTGGTTATTTGTGCCTTGAGGTGTGCATTACATGATGCATTCATGTGCATTTTATTTAAATTGAGAAAATCCGGTTCTATTTGTGTAAATGGATTTTCGGGTGCGTGTGTATCACGACCCCAAGTCGGGATGGGTTATTATCTCGGTGGAGCTCCTTTGATCACTCGGAAGTGGATAATACTGAGTGACATCCATTGGGTTGTCGCTGGGCGACAACCGGATCGCACAATACGATAACGCTGTCGTGTCGACCCCTAGGCTGGCGGGGACTAGAGGATGGCCTGGTCCAGGTATGCGCTGGGCGCGAGTACTGGGCATCGCTCGTTTAGGTGTCATATGCGTAGTTGTTACCTGCGGTGTGGCACAGGAGCCAGAGTGTGCGGATGATCCCTAGGGGAGATCATGGTGCATGCAATAATTGGATCGTTGTTTTGGTTTTTGGATACGGGCCATTTTCGGGAAAAATGGCGAGGTTATATTTGAGGCTTGGTGATCCATTTTCTGGGAAAATGGTGGTTTCTTTATTTGCGCCATTATCTGGGATAATGGCGAGGACTGGTTTTAAAGGTTATGTTTTGGGCCAAAATGGGATTTTGGCGTGCGTGGAAAAATGTGGTTTTTATGGGACATGTGCATTTGCATTCTTTCATGCATATTGTTGAGTTTAATATGTTTTTATCTTGTGGCATTTGGATCTTTACTTACCTGCGGCACCATTTTGGTACCATAGATTTTGATGCAGAGATCGAGGAGGAGGAGGAGGCTGAGCCCGAGAAGGCGGCTCCGCTGGAGTATTGAGTTGGAGTTTATGCTTTGTAGTTTGGTGTTGAAACTATATTTGTAGCTTGTAATATTTTATTATGTATGTTTTGAACGGGTTTGTATTAAACAAAGAAAAAATTCTGGTACTTAGTTATATGACTTTGTTTATCTGCTGCGTATTTTCTTTTGCACACTTGTTGCGTATACACACACTTGGCACTTGGCGATAGGGTGGTGACCCGTGTTGTCATCATCCCGACGTCTCGATTTCCACGTGTCCGTACGTGGGATTTGGGGGCGTCACAACATGGAACATAACTATTTGGTATGTAAATCCAAAATATGTTCTAATCTTCTGATTTTAGTGTCAAATTTGACATTCAGTTTGATACAGTGTTGTATTTTTTGGGAAACAACTTTTACGTTTTTGCTGGAACAAAATTTTGTTCTTTACCAGAGAGTCTACCTTCTCTACTTGTATCAAATTCTTAAGTTTTTTCTGGATTCGTTTTTTCTTCTTTAGCCAAAATAGAACTATTTTAGGTGGAGCTTGGTATTAAAAATATTTCATATTCTTTAGGTAAACACTTAGGTATGATCGATGATATGTAATTAGTAAGGTGGTATGCTACTCTAGACTTGGTAAACTTCTTGTATATATTGATTCATTGCTTTTCCAACCCCTATGAGGCATCTCACTTTTCTTTTATATAGAAGATTGAATGACTCACTAGCTAGCCAAGCTCATGGAACTGTTCATGTTTGGCTACTCAAGGGGGTTGCTTAAAGTAGACATGATCTTCTACACCTTGCATAAGTTAGTAAAATGGTAGAGATACTCGCTCTTTCTCCAATTTCTAAAGGAACAGAATGGGGTTGACAACAGTAGGCTAGTTAGTTTATATTTGCAAAGCAGATTAGCAGAGAAATAGAAAAGGTCAGTTTGTGAACTTCTTTAGAAAATTAATGTTGTCATATAAATTATTTTAATAGTTTGATAATATATCATTGTACTGCTTGATTACTTATGGTGAATTCGAACTTACACCTGTTTACACAAAGTCACTGCATATAGCCCCAACAATCAACATCAAAGTCTAAGGCTAGGTCTGTTTCACTTAGGGTTTCTTTTCTGGGTTTATATTTCATAGTTGTATGTGTGCACACGAGCTCTTGGGAGCTTTAGGTTAGCTGTAAGTTTGATATCTATTGATTCTGTTTGGACTTAGAGAAAATGTAGGATTTCCAAGTTTGATTTGCAAATATATGTTTTCTATGCACGTGCCTTCGATTTGGAAAAGAAGTAAGATTGTTTGTATTTTTTTGGGCTATAAAGGCATACTTGTGGAGAAATATTCAAGTTGGAACAGAGATATGAGAACGTCTTTATATCCATGAGAAATGATACACTCACATTAATTTGCACAACAACTTCCACATTCAAAAAAAAAAAAAAAAAAAAACTGAACAGTTATTAGCGTTGCGTGGACAAAAGGTACTAATATAATTTCTATTTCTATTTTAAAATTAGATATATTATCTATATTATAAAAAAATAAAAAATGTGATTAATTAACTTCTTTTTATACATCTATTTATACAATCAAATCCTTTATTTTCTCTTGTCAATCCCACTAATTTCCTTCTTTCAAATTAGTCTCACTGAAGTGTGAGCTCACTTCAAAAAATTACTTTCACTGATCTTCCTCACTCTCCCAGTTTCCCTCTTTCAAATCCCTTAATAATAGTATTGCAGCTTCAAGTCCCTAATTAGTAATTTTGTCGCAAGCTTTGGATTTTATTTTCCTTTTCAATAATTGCCGTTAACCGGAGTCCCACTCTTCCTTAACTATAGAGTCCCACGTTTCAATTTTTCTTCCTGAACATTTCTTATACACTCTCATTTCAGGTTTAGATGGAATAAGCTTCTAAATTAATGATGTTATAACTTTGTTTATATATATGTTTGGTTATTTGTTTGCTGTGTTTGATTTTTTATTCTACTGTGTTTGTTACTCAATAACAGATGGAAGAAGATTCTGTGAGTTGTAATGTCGGTACAACTCAAGGGGTTGGTAGCGACTCCTTTTCTCTTTCAGTTGATGTGGAGGAGCATGGGAATCTTCCAACTCCTTCATCCACATATACACAACAGCCTACCCATTCCATCCCACCTTTACCCAAAAAATCCAAGAAAACACCTAGTAACCAATCGATTGTTTGGGAACATTTTGAGAAAGTACTACCTATTAACCCCAATAACCCAAAAGCTAAGTGCAATCATTGTGGTAAGCAATATAGTTGCCACTATACGAATGACACTTCTTCTATGAATCACCACCTTTATAATGTATGTAAAAATTCCCCTCTTAGGATTAAAGGAGCTAGAAAAAGTAAATCCTATAGTGGTAAAAGGGATGCGGATGGAAGAGTATGTAGCCCACAAGGTGTAGTAAAGTATGACGCTGAAAAACTTAGGGTGTCAACCACTAAGTTTTTTATTAGGTGTGAATTACCTTTTAGGCTAGTGGAGCACTTGGGGCTTATTAAGTATGTGGCTGATTTAGAGCCTCGATTTACATTGCCATCTCGACTCACTCTAAAAAGGGATTGTATTAAGTTTTATAACGAAGACAAGATACAGCTAAAGAAATTATTAGATGGTCAAAGAATTCGTCTAACCACTAATACCTGGACATCGGTGCAAAACATGAGCTACATGTGCATTACTGCACATTTTATTGATTGCAATTGGAGATTGCATAAGAAAATAATAAAGTTTTGCCAAATTCCCAATCATAGGGGCAAAACTATTAAGAAGGTGTTAGACTTGGGGTTGCATGATTGGGAGATTAATAAGATTTTGACCATCATAGTTGATAACACCTTCTCTAATGATGTTGCTGTTGATTACATGGAGTTTAGATCAGAACTAGATAGGTATTTGTCAGAGGGATGTGCACCAAAATCACTCAGTTTTGATATCTTGGATTGGTGGAGAGTTAATGTTGCCCATTATCCTGTTCTTGCTGAGGTAGCACGTGATGTGTTAGCCACCCCCATTTCCACTGTTGCCTTGGAGTCTGCATTCAGCACTGGAGGATGCATCTTAAATCCTTTTAGGAGTTCATTATCTCCAGAGACTGTCGAAGCTCTCATTTGCACCCAAAATTGGTTAAGAACCAAACCTGTCGACATCCGGGAATCGAAAGAATACATAGAGTTGACGGACCTTGAAGGTAAGTTTGAAACTTGAAATATTTTTTTAATATCTATCTAACTTAGTTTATTATATATCTAGCTCTATTTTTTTAATATTTTTTTAGATGATTATCTAGCTTTATTTTCACAGCAGGCTGCTATGAATCAGCCTTCCCAATCATGTTGAAAAAAAACTAGAGTAAGTGAAACTTTTCTTTGTTCTGTTTATCTATTAATTAATTCTCAGTACTGAAGATATATATGTGAATAATGTTGTGGACAAAAATATATTGAGGTTACATCAGTTTAAGAATTTGTGTTCTTAAATTTGCAGGGCCTTAATTGTGAATATTGGGGACATGATGGAGAGCTGGACTAATTGTTTATTCGGGTAGTTTATCATTATGTTAACTTGCTATTCTTGAATGGTTTGATATTGATGATTATTATATGTTGATGTTTGTCTGCTTTTCCACTTCAAAATTTGATGCTGAAATTGACTTTTACGTCAAACCAAATCCCAAATGTGTCCCTAGGTATTAATGAGACACCTCTATATTAATGGTCATATAGAAAAATTATAAGCATGTGTATAGTTGGGTGGGTATGACTTGTGGTGCAAAAATTAATTTGATGCTTTGTGGTGCATAAAGTGGGAACTGTCTAGAATGCTGAAAGACGTTTTAATTAGCCATTATACACAACTCTACTGAAGAATCATGCAGGGTTTGCTTTTTATCATTAATTTTCTTTTTTGATTGATCTACTACTATGAGGGTGTCCCATTGGAAGGGGAGAGACCAGAATTTTGAATCCTCTACCTGAACATGGTAACAACGGCTCCAATGGAAAGGTCCCGGGTCAAGCTATTTCAGTTAATTGGCAATTATTCAGTGTTGTGTAGCTTCATTTAGTGGAAAAACACAAAGCACACATGCGAACAAAAAGACAAGATAATAGCTGGCACAACATTTAGGCTCATGAGACTTTGAGTTTAACCGACGGGTGAACTTGTTCTCAAAGGCAGAAAGAGCATTCATTAGGCTTGTATGGAGGATGCATAATTATGATCTTTATTATGATCTTTCTTTTTAGCTTTAGGCTTCTTTGACTGTTGTTTACAGTGCATCGTTCCATTTCTTTTCTTTCTTAGTCTCCCTTTCTATCAAATCCTAATGAAATGGCTACATCAAGAATGACTCAAATCCATTGTTTCTAACAAAATTTAGAATAAAAAATTATAATTCTTGAACACCAACAACAGCTTAGATGTACTGTAGGTTGACTTATTGTCATTGTTATCTTATGTATGATTTTGAATTTTTATATGATCTTGCCTTGATTTCAGAGTGGCCCACCTTTCATTCAGCAGTAGTCATGGAAACCCATTAATGTCTCTTCTTTTATTCTTGTTTTGTAGTCTGATGGATTGTCATATGCTGTTACTCGTGGTCCTCTTCACTGGATTCAAGCATATTTTAAGCATTACTTTTGGCTAGTTGTATTCTGGATGTGTTTTTCCAGATTTATTTTGTCATTTTGTTTGTTAATCAAGTGGATGCTTGTAACTTTTGTAACATTACATCATTTCTATGGTTGGTTTGGATCTTGATAATTGTTGTAAAAATGGCAAAATGTGATCAATTTATAGTCATAATCACATAATCAGAGTGGCTACAATCTGACATTGGCTAAAAAATAAAAAAAAGGGGTTCCACCCGGAATCCGGGTTTTTCAAAACCCGGATACATCTGAGTTCGGGACAGGGTCTGACCCGGGTTAACCTGGGCCAGGTTCTGGCTCGGATTTGAGACCTGAGTTCCTGGGTTAGAACTCAAATGAATAGTCCTAAACATACTGCTGTCACTTTTGTGGAGAAGAAAAGGAAAAACTCTATATACTTTTAACTCAATCATATTCAGATGTCATTTACCTTGCAATGCCTAAATTTTTCTTCTCTTTTTTATTGATAGGGATGAGTTAGAATTTATCCAAAATATCATTTGGTGGGTGGACTCAAGAATAGTAAACCAAACACCTTTAAGTGTTTCCAAGTATCCAATTGGAATAGAGTCTCGTATACAAGATATTTATCAGCATTTAAGTATTGGAATGAATGATATTATACGCATAGTAGGGATATTTGGAACCGGTGGAATTAGTAAGACAACTATTTCAAATGATATTTATAACATGATTTCTTCTCAATTTGAAAGAAATTGTTTCTTGAGAAAATATTAGGAAAACTTCAAAAGAAGTGGGAGGTCTAGTTCAGCTACAAAATACACTTCTATCCAAGATCTTAGGAACAATATCGAATATTAAAGATGTTGATAGAGGAGTCAATGTGATTTAGGATAGACTTCGCTCAAAAAGGGTTCTACTAGTTCTTGAGGACGTGGATGAGTTGGTCCAACTAGAAAAACAAGTTGGAGATCGTGCTTGGTTTGATTTAGGAAGTAGAATTCTCATAACAACAAGAGATCAACAATGATTAGAAGTCTTTGAAGTTAATACAAAATACTAGGTGATGATTTTGAATGACATTGAAGCTCTTTGGCTCTTTAGCTTGCATGCTTTCAAGAAAGATGAAACACTTGAAGATTATCATGTGAAACTCTCTAAACAAGTAATAAAATATGCTCAAGGTCTTCCATTAGCTTTAACAGTGCTAGGTTTGGATCTAAAAGGTCAAAGTATACATCAATGAATAAATGCATTGGATAAGTATAAAAACATTCCCAACAATGATATTCATAAAGTCTTAGTGAGCTATGAAGGATTGCATCATACTGAGAGGGAAATGTTCCTTGATATTGCATTTTTCTTTAAAGGAGAACCTTTGGCTAAGGTCATGGAAATATTTGATAGTTGTGGTTTTTCTCCTGTTCATGGAATCAAGAGGCTTATAGATAAGTGTCTTATTACTATTGAATGGAGTGATGAATATGTTTGGATGCATGACTTGCTACAAGATATGGGACGAGAAATTGTTCAACTAGAATCACCCAAAATACCTAGCAAACGTAATAGGCTATGGTTTCATGGGGATAGCCATGAAGTGTTGGAAGAAAGTAAGGTAAGAGTAAAAAAAGAATATCTTGGATTTTACATTTGTTTCCTTTTCCAAAAGTGAAACCTAGTGGATTATTTTTTTCTTTTTTGAGAAAATATAAATTGTATGAATTTTTACCTAAGTGAGTATATATACACAAAAGTAATCACATAAATTGATGTAACTTGATGTGGTTTGTCAGATTATAAAGTTACTTTTGTTGTAAAGTAGATCTAATTTATCAAATGAAGATACGTCAGTTTGTGGGATTATTTTTATGTAATTTTTTATAGATGTAACAGTACTCATATATATATATATATATATCCTTTAAATTATCTATATGAATTTGTAGATATATATAGAATTCGTATATTAATAATTAAAATGAGTCAATAAAAGTACAAAATCTAGATGTCCTTTTTTCGTTCCAAATATCCTATATTTTCTAATTTCATGTCTACTATCTTCTCAAGCTAGCATGCTTGTTTTATTGAAAGTCGTAGGAGAGTTCGTAAGTTGATAAAAAGACAAATCCTTTATATTTTAGCATGCGTCTATTTAGGATTGGAGATTTCAGCAATTGATAAATATTACTTATTTTTAAAATATATTATAGAAAAATAGTGTGTAATATTAATTGATAAGTACAGAGTGCTATTTTTAGTAAAATACCTTAAGTAACTTTATGCACTTATAATAGGGGCCAAACAAAATTGAAGGCATACTGTTATATTTACCTGAAGGCGATGAGGAGATAAGCTTGCATCCAGAAACATTTCTACATATGAAAAGACTTAGAGTTTATCTTGTGCACCCAATTATCTCTCCGACAAGTTAAGAGTCATTGATTGGTATAACTATCCTTTACCATATTTGCCACGTAATTTTCAAGGGAAGAATCTCATTATTTTGAGAATGCATGATAGCTTCGTAAAGGAGTTAGGGGATGGATTCAAGCCCAAGGTACATACACAATTATAATCATCAACACTTTTTTTTCTTTGAAATCTGTAGTAAATTCCATTAAACTTTTCCTCTTTTCTTTTACAAAATTTGACGATTATGGAATTCAAAGATTGTAAATTCATAAAAAAGATTCTAGATCTTTCAAGCACCTCAAATTTGAATGAATTGTTTGTCAGATATTGTACATGATTAGTTGAGGTGCATGATTCTGTTGGATCTCTGGAAAATCTTTCTATGTTGGATTTCACTGGATGCTCTAAACTCCAAATCCTTCCAAGAAGCCTCAATTTGAGATCTTTATGCTTTCTTCTTCTTTTTAATTGCTCAAGTCTCTGTTATCTTCCTGAAATCGAGTGTAAAATGGAATCTTTGTATACATTGTCTCTAGATGGCACAACAATAGAAGAACTACCTTTATCCATCGAGAACTTCGTTGGACTTGGGGAATTATATCTACGGGATTACAAAAACCTTATGCATCTTCCAATTGCTTGCGTTCGGTTGCAACATTTAAGGCTACTTGAGATTGGGGGTTGTCCAAAACTTGTAAAGAAGATGAGTGATGATGGGCTATCCCTTTTGGCTATTAAGTCTACAAAAATGAAATAGGAGATATCATTACGTGAAGAATAACTTCATGAATTGGCGCCTCTAACGAATTCAAGCAATGAGAGCACTGCATTACAAGTACCAAATCTTCAAATTTGTTGTTCCCAATCAGAAACAAATTTCTTTCCAATATCTATATATTGGACAGACTAGCTAGGAAAAACACATTTGAGCTCAGTTCTCCTCTATTTTTAACTTGAAGGATCCGAACGTACTGCAGGGACCCTTACTAGATTGTGAGTCTTTAGAATCTTCTGAAAAATTGTTTCAGATTGTGTACCCTTTATACCTTATATATAGGGATAATACTTTATCCACATAAAAAAGCCACAGATGGTGTCCATTTTCTATTTTCTCTTGGGGGGCGAACATAGGCAGATGCTGAATAGCATATTGTATTGTTTTTGTTAAGCTTATGCAGGATTTTAGCCTTTTTGGACTATAGATGAGCAATGGTTAGATTGCAAGAGTCTGTAAAGCAATCTTGTAATATCTTGTTGAGTCACTTATAACTAGATTCTCTTTTTCAATTAATTACCTTTAAGGAAATTCACCGTTGAGTTACCCTGAAAATCTTAAGAGGATCCTATTGAGGTTAAATATGTATTGTTTATTTGGTAGATATCAAATTCCAAATATTATTAAGACTTATTCTATTGAGCCAAAAGCAACCCCTCAAAAATTAATATGCTAGAGAAAAACATTTGCTCGCTTGGGGATGGGAAATTTGAGATGCAAAATGTATCCATAAATAGCATTCATACACCTTTTATGCTATTAAGGTGCTATTTCCCCAAGGAGATAGTGTGAGGAGTCTAGTCCAATTCTGCGTGTTTCTTTCAAACATTAGCGCAACCCAATGCCTTGATCGTCTTTCAGCTCCATATTGATGTGTCAGGATCAAATCTCACCTTCCATGTAGGCCTGTAGTGCAAATTTTGCTTTATCCAGGTGTCCTGCGTGAAGATGGACAAATAATGTAACATTTTATTATATTTTATTTTTTATGGTAAGTCAAGTAGCACCCATATATACAGTTTTTAGCTCACCAAGTACGTGCATGTGTAAAATACAAATAACTGTTGCTATTGATGCTAGAATGACTCTTAACTCCAGCATTTGACTGAGAACAAGTTAGTGCAGGGTTACCTAACTATTTCAGACAGTTTCAGTAGTTTTAGTACTTGTGCTAAGTTTGAATGTGACATGCAATGCTAGTATATGTATGGTTTTGGTTGAGTTTTGCAGCATTTGTGTACTCTGCAAGACCTATTTTTCATTACTTTTGCTAATGATATGGTAACTTTGTATATGTAATTCTGGCTATTTAGTCTATGTGGTAAATTTCTTTCAATTTTTTTGTCTTTTTTAGCCGAATGTAACAACTATAACTTCAAAATTTGTATTCTTATGACTTTGCGGTTATTGGGGCTATTTTAAGGAATAAAAAATGTGATGTCTTATTTGCTTTGAGTCTAGAAGGAATTTGGGCTGTTAGAAGTAGATGATATAGAGGTTTTAACTGCTTCAAGGGGTCTTTAAATGATCTTGACTTTAAGTTTCTCAAGTTTGCTATTGGAAGGGGATTCATTGTCAGTTATTAGGGCTATTGGTTCTAAAGAACCTAATATTTCAAGCCAAGAGAATCCGATTTATGAAATTCATAGTCTCATTTCTCGATTTGCAGTGTATGATGTAATTCATATTGGTAGACAAGGAAATGAAGTAGCTCATTTACTTGCGAGATACGCTCGCTTTGTGGAGGATACTATTCAATGGTGGCATCAATGTCCAGATTTTTTTTCATTCTAGAGCCTTGCTTGATTCTAATTTGTAATTGTATGGTATTAACTTTGTTATTGGTTCTATTGATATGAATGCCAATTGTTCATTTAAAAAAAAATGGTATTCTTCAAAATTTGCTAGCTTATATTGTTAAACATTTATAATTTTCATTTTGCAGGGGCATCCTAAGCACCATCGATTTGGCATAATCTTTGTGGGAAACAAGATTCCAAATTCAATTATGTTCGTTCAAATCATGTAATGTGTTCAGAACATGTCAGGTTAGGCTACTTTGTTGGAGAATTTTTGAAGATAGAGAGAGACAACCTACGTGTTAAACTTTTTTTGCACTTCAAAATCGGCATTCTTCAAAGCTTTCAGAATCCATATGATACAAAAGCATGAAGATTAGAGAGTAAAACATCATCCAAGCATGTTGCATGAAGATGAATGTTTAGGTGGAATCTTCAATTTTTGTTTTGTGTCTTCGAATAAAATTAATGGGATGCTAGCTATGTTTGAATGTGATTAGAGGAATCGCCATATGTGTGGTTAGTCACGTTCTTTGGAAAAAAATAACCACACTAATATTGGAAAGGAAAGAGATTCTTGGATTTCAACATTGAACAACATAATATATTTTCTTTGATGGGTGGGTACATAAGATTATGAGGTTTCATTTCTATTTTTGGAGAAATCAAAGCAGGTATCGAGTATAGGAATTGAGTACTCATGATACACAACATTTTAGTAGGTTCAAATATCATACCAAGCTACAGTAACTAAAAAACTTATAAATTCATGACCTTTTGAAGGTCAAACTAATTTAACATTAACTAGACAGTTTTTTTTTTTTTTTTTAACTAATGTGTACTTTTTATTTGAAAATTACTAAAATAATATAAATATATTTTGTTTATTTAACAATATGAGGATGTGACATACATGTATATAGGATTACTAGTCTTTTATTATCTTTTTAATATTACTCAATTTATTTAATTGTATGAAGAGATCGTGCATGCAGAAAAATGTTATTCTACCAATCACAAATAATGAAAGACAATTATGAGTTCAAAAGTCTTCCCAATCTGAAACCGTAATGGGTGTGAGATATTAATGGGTGTGAAACTTAGAAAATCTCAAAAGTCTTGAGTTCACACAGAGAATTAATGGATGTGAGACTTGGAAAATCTCAAAAGTCTTGAGTTCACACAGAGAATTAATGGGTGTGAGATATAGACGTTTGTTTTGTCGTAAGACTTGAATCTCAAACTGTGTGAAGGAATGCAAGTAGACTTAAAGGCAGTTGGTCATTTTCATATATTATTGACTTGTCTAACCAAGTTGGTCTCAAAAGTCTTGAGTTCACACAGAGAATTAATGGGCTATTGGTTCTAAAGAACCTAATATTTCAAGCCAAGAGAATCCGATTTCTGAAATTCATAGTCTCATTTCTCGATTTGCAGTGTAAATTCATATTGGTAGACAAGGAAATGAAGCAGCTCATCGAGTTGCAAGGCACGCTTGCTTTGTGGATGATACTATTCAATGGTGGCATCAATGTCCAGATTTTTTTTTCCATTCTAGAGTCTTGCTTGATTCCAATTTGTAATTGTATGGTATTAACTTTGTTATTGGTTCTATTGATATGAATGCCAATTGTTCATTTTTTTTTTTTTTAAAAAAATGGTATTCTTCAAAATTTGCTAGCTTATCTTGTTAAACATTTATAATTTTCGTATTGCAGGGGCATCTTAAGCACCATCGATTTCGCATAATCTTTGTGGGAAACAGGATTCCAAATTCAATTATGTCAGTTCAAATCATATAATGTGTTCAGAACATGTCAGGTTAGGCTACTTTGTTGGAGAATTTTTGAAGATAGAGGGAGACAACCTACGTGTTAAACTTTTTTGCACTTCAAAATCGGCATTCTTCAAAGCTTTCAGAATCCATATGATACAAAAGCATGAAGATTATAGAGTAAAACATCATCCAAGCATGTTGCATGAAGATGAATGTTTAGGTGGAATCTTCAATTTTTGTTTTGTGTCTCCGAATGAAATTAATGGGATGCTAGCTATGTTTGAATGTGATTAGAGGAATCGCCATATGTGTGGTTAGTCACGTTCTTTGGAAAAAAATAACCACACTAATATTGGAAAAGAAAGAGATTCTTGGATTTCAACATTGAACAACATAATATATTTTCTTTGATGGGTGGGTACATAAGATTATGAGGTTTCATTTATATTTTTGGAGAAATCAAACCAGGTATCGAGTATAGGAATTGAGTACTCATGATACACAACATTTTAATAGGTTCAAATATCATACCAAGCTACAGCAACTAAAAAACTTATAAATTCATGACCTTTTGAAGGTCAAACTAATTTAACATTAACTAGACAGTTTTTTTTTTTAACTAATGTGTACTTTTTATTTGTATATTACTAAAATAATAAATATATTTTGTTTATTTAACAATATGAGGATGTGACATACATGTATATAGGATTACTAGTCTTTTATTATCTTTTTAATATTACTCAATTTATTTAATTGTATGAAGAGATCGTGCATGCAGAAAAATGTTATTCTACCAATCACAAATAATGAAAGACAATTATGAGTTCAAAAGTCTTCCCAATCTGAAACCGTAATGGGTGTGAGATATTAATGGGTGTGAAACTTAGAAAATCTCAAAAGTCTTGAGTTCACACAGAGAATTAATGGATGTGAGACTTAGAAAATCTCAAAAGTCTTGAGTTCACACAGAGAATTAATGGGTGTGAGATATAGACGTTTGTTTTGTCGTAAGACTTGAATCTCAAACTGTGTGAAGGAATGCAAGTAGACTTAAAGGCAGTTGATCATTTTCATATATTATTGACTTGGCTAACCAAGTTGGTCTCAAAAGTCTTGAGTTCACACAGAGAATTAATGGGCTATTGGTTCTAAAGAACCTAATATTTCAAGCCAAGAGAATCCGATTTCTGAAATTCATAGTCTCATTTCTCGATTTGCAGTGTAAATTCATATTGGTAGACAAGGAAATGAAGCAGCTCATCGACTTGCAAGGCATGCTTCCTTTGTGGATGATACTATTCAATGGTGGCATCAATGTCCAGATTTTTTTTTTTTCATTCTAGAGTCTTGCTTGATTCTAATTTGTAATTGTATGGTATTAACTTTGTTATTGGTTCTATTGATATGAATGCCAATTGTTCATTTTTTTTTTTTTTAAAAATGGTATTCTTCAAAATTTGCTAGCTTATCTTGTTAAACATTTATAATTTTCGTATTGCAGGGGCATCTTAAGCACCATCGATTTCGCATAATCTTTGTGGGAAACAGGATTCCAAATTCAATTATGTCAGTTCAAATCATGTAATGTGTTCAGAACATGTCAGGTTAGGCTACTTTGTTGGAGAATTTTTGAAGATAGAGGGAGACAACCTACGTGTTAAACTTTTTTGCACTTCAAAATCGGCATTCTTCAAAGCTTTCAGAATCCATATGATACAAAAGCTTGAAGATTATAGAGTAAAACATCATCCAAGCATGTTGCATGAAGATGAATGTTTAGGTGGAATCTTCAATTTTTGTTTTGTGTCTCCGAATGAAATTAATGGGATGCTAGCTATGTTTGAATGTGATTAGAGGAATCGCCATATGTGTGGTTAGTCACGTTCTTTGGAAAAAAATAACCACACTAATATTGGAAAAGAAAGAGATTCTTGGATTTCAACATTGAACAACATAATATATTTTCTTTGATGGGTGGGTACATAAGATTATGAGGTTTCATTTATATTTTTGGAGAAATCAAACCAGGTATCGAGTATAGGAATTGAGTACTCATGATACACAACATTTTAATAGGTTCAAATATCATACCAAGCTACAGCAACTAAAAAACTTATAAATTCATGACCTTTTGAAGGTCAAACTAATTTAACATTAACTAGACAGTTTTTTTTTTTTAAACTAATGTGTACTTTTTATTTGTATATTACTAAAATAATAAATATATTTTGTTTATTTAACAATATGAGGATGTGACATACATGTATATAGGATTACTAGTCTTTTATTATCTTTTTAATATTACTCAATTTATTTAATTGTATGAAGAGATCGTGCATGCAGAAAAATGTTATTCTACCAATCACAAATAATGAAAGACAATTATGAGTTCAAAAGTCTTCCCAATCTGAAACCGTAATGGGTGTGAGATATTAATGGGTGTGAAACGTAGAAAATATCAAAAGTCTTGAGTTCACACAGAGAATTAATGGATGTGAGACTTAAAAAATCTCAAAAGTCTTGAATTCACACAGAGAATTAATGGGTGTGAGATCTAGACATTTGTTTTTGTCGTAAGACTTGAATCTCAAACCGTGTGGAGGAATGCAAGTAGACTTAAAGGCAATTGGTCATTTTCATATATTATTGACTAGTCTAACCAAGTTGGTCCACGAGGAGTACTTGTTCAATGGAAAAATGCGAAAATTGAGGGGGATGGTGACTTCAATTTCCAGTCCCTCGTACGTGACAAGAAGCTCGGTCGAAAGAAGTTGCCTACAAATTTGTCATCATTCTTTTAATTTTCCTCTTCTTTTTTCAATATTGATGACGCAATGCACGCGGCATTGTTTTGCCCATCAATCCCAGGATATAATTTGGCAGCAAAAGGCATACTTTCTTGTAGTCCCTACTGTTCATCAGCCTAATTTCATACACTGCAACTTCTTCCATGGCCTTGCAACCAGCTTTTTCATGGGTTTATGATGTGTTCTTGAGTTTTAGAGGTGAAGATGTTCGACAAAACTTTATTTCTCACCTATATGATGCTTTGCGTAAAAAGGGAATCAATACTTATATTGATGAGCACCTTGAAAGAGGAAAGGAAATTTCACCGGCACTTCTCAAAGCTATTGAGGAGTCAAGGATTTCGATTATCATTCTTTCTGAAAACTATGCATCATCCACGTGGTGTTTGGAGGAGCTGATGAAGATTCTCGAGTGCAGAGAAATGAAACAACAAATAGTTCTACCGGTGTTTTACAAAGTGCGTCCCTCGATAGTGCGTAGACAAAAGAAAAATTATGGAGAGGCATTGGCCAACTACAAAGACAAGTTGAATGATGATACGAAGGTGGATAGCTGGAAGGCTGCGCTAAAGGAAGTGGCCAATTTGTCTGGGTTCCATTTAAAGAAGGATGGGTATTTGATTTTCGAATATTTATTTTATATCCTCATACATTTTAGATGCATACACATGCGTAAATATTTATGTTTGTGTGTGTGTGTATATATATATATGCATGTATGTATGTATATTAATTGATCTAATACTCCAATTGTTTGTTAATCTCTTTGATCTCCATCTATTTATTTTTGTGCCTTTTTCTTAAGTCCTTATAAAATGGTAATTAATTAATTCTATTAAAAGGATCGTGTTAGTGAAATAATGTTTTACTTGATTATTAGTAATGGTTCTAATGATATTAATTAATGCTTCTATGTTTAATAAGGTCGTAATAAGTATAACCGTTAATAATTCTTCTCTTTTGAATTGATAGGAATGAATCTGAATTTATCCATGGCATCATTCAACTAGTGGACTCAAAAATAATAAATCAAACATACTTTGAGGTTGCCAATCATCCAATTGGAGTGGTGTCTCGTGTGCAGCATGTATATTCCCTTTTAAGCATCGAAGAGAATGATATTGTACATATGGTAGGAATTTTTGGAGTTGGGGGAATTGGAAAGACAACTATTGCCAAAGCGATATATAATATAATTTCTTCTAAATTTGAAGGTAGTTGTTTCTTGAAAAACATTAGAGAAACATCAAAGAGCGAGTATGGTCTAGTCCAATTGCAAGAGACTCTTCTTTCTAATATCCTAGGAGCATCTTCGGTTTGTAATATTGGCCACGTCGACAGAGGAATCAATGTGATAAAGAATAAAGTTCGTTATAAAAGAGTTCTTCTAATTCTTGATGATGTGGATGATTGGGAACAATTGAAAGCTTTGGCCGGAAATTGTGATTGGTTTGGTTTAGGAAGTAGAATCATTATAACAACAAGGGATCAAAATCTACTGAGAAATTATGAAGTTTATGCAACATATAAAGTGGAGGAATTGAACCATTATGAAGCTCTAGAGCTATTTAGTTTGTGTGCCTTTAAAAGAAAGCAACCGCTTGATAACTACGTGGAACTTACACAACGTATAATACGTTATGCTGGGGGCCTTCCTCTAGCTTTGGAAGTGCTTGGTTTGGATCTATGTGGTAGAAGTATACATGAATGGGAAAGTGCTTTGGAAGAGTACAAAAGAATTCCTCACAAGAAGATTCAAAAAATACTTAGAATGAGCTATGATGGTTTGAGTGAAAGTGAGAAGAATATTTTTCTTGACATTGCATGTTTCTTTAAGGGAGAGAATGTAGATTATGTTAAGAAAATCTTACATAGTTGTTCTTTAAATCCAGATATTGGAATAAAAAAACTGATGGAGAAGTCTCTCATTACCATTGATGATTGTGATAAATTTGAAATGCATGACTTGCTACAAGATATGGGTAGAGAAATTGTTCGAGAAGAATCACCAAAAGAGCCCGGTGGACGCAGTAGATTGTGGTATCATGAAGATATTTGCCATGTACTTGAAGAAAATACGGTAAGAATAACTTTCAAAAATGATTTTAGTTTAAGCATGTTTGGTAATTTACAAGAAAATACGAATTTTTTGCAACCAAAAACTTTGTCCACAAAAGTCATTTATTTTGCAGTGGAACCACTTATAAAAATATAGATTTTTCTTATAACTATTTTCAAGTAAATGGTGATGAAGAAATGCATTTGTAAGTGCATATATATACTGGCTGTCCATTGAACTATATATTATAATTCTAGCAGTTACCAAACTATTATATAGAGGATTTAATGCTTTACTTTATTGTCTCAACATGCAGGGAACAAACCAAATTGAAGGCATACTGATAGATTTACCTAAAAAAGACATGATATGCTTGAGTTTAGAGGCATTCATGAAGATGAAAAACCTGAAATATTTCATAAATCGTAATGCACGCTTCTCTGGAAGTCCTAGTTATCTTTCTAACGAGTTAAGAGTGCTTAATTGGGTGGAATATCCTTCACAATCATTGCCATATAATTTCCATGGAAGGAAGCTTGTTGATCTTAGAATAAGTGATAGCCTCTTGAAGGAATTGGGAGTGGGATTCCAGGTACAACCACTATTATAAATATTTGCTTCTCCTTTTAATTATGTTGTAATCATATTTGAAGTGAACTTTATCTCCAATTTTGCTCTACAGAATTTCCAGAACTTGGCCAGGATGGACTTCTCTCGTTGTGAATTTCTGACAAAAATCCCCGATCTTTCTCGGGTTCCAAATTTAGAGTGGCTGGATGTTACTGATTGTACAAACTTAGTTGAGGTTCATTCTTCTGTTGGATCCCTTGATAGGCTTGAGCATCTCTCATTTGCCCGTTGCACTAAGCTTACCAGTTTGCCAACAAAGCTCAAGTTTAGGTATCTTAAATGCCTCCGGGTTGACGGTTGCTTAAGCCTTCAAAATTTCCCTGAAATCGAGTTTGAAAGGGAATGTTTAAGGAATCTTAGTTTAGCAAACACCGATATAAAAGAATTGCCTTTATACATTGAGCACCTCTCTGGGATTGAAATATTACATCTAAGAGGCTGCAAAAATCTTCTGCATCTCCCCACTGGAATTCTTCGATTACGACGTCTAAAGTCTCTTCGTCTAGCTGGCTGTTCAAAAGTTGTTTTTATTTCAAATATCTTGAAGGATGATTGTTGCTCAATAGACCTTCCGGCGCTAGAATGTTTGGATCTTGCAAATTGTCACCTGCCAGACCCTGATATCCTGATGAGATTCAATCGCTATTTTACTTTGCATCATTTAATTCTATCAGGGAGTGATATTATTAGGCTTCCAGAATGCATTACCATGTTTTTTGAGTTGAAGTTCCTTGACTTGAATGATTGCAAGAAACTTCAAGAAATTCCTGCACTGCCCCCAAATATAGAAACCGTAGATATAACTGGATGCATGTCATTGGAAATATTTCCAGATGGATTGAAAGTACCGAACCTCTTGACAAGTCAAACGCGAGACCAACGATGGATTGACTCATCCTTATGCCTCAAAATTCGTATGAATATAGAGGGGTTTTGGGTATCTATCTTGCTCATTCGTCTCTTTCTTACTCTTGCTAGCTTGTGTGAGCTTTGGTTTATTGGTTTTTTTGTTGAAATTTATTGAATATATTTTTTTTTACAGGAATACTTCGGAAGCCATTCAGACAACATTATATTTCCAGGAAATAGGATTCCAGAATGGTTTAGCCATATGAAGCAAAATTCAAAAAATTGGATTCCAGACCGATTTGACGATCTTGACCCGCCTCCAGCAAATATGAATCAAGATTGCAGCTATTTTAAGAGGACTCTAGAATCTGGTTTATGTCGAATAACAATAAATGGGCTTAAAACTTTGGAAAATATAAAAGGAGTTGCTATATGTGTCATTCTCGAACCCATTCTGAAGATCTATCCCCAAAAAGGTACCTCTCTTATGGTCTTGACCAGAAGGGATGTTTTCCCTTATATTAAGTATTTGTCGAGAAAACATGTTGATTTAAGGGGTTCAGATGCTCATGTATGGCTAAATTACACCATTTTCGATGATCATATGAACCCATTAAATCTAGAATTTGAAGTTTGGAGTTTTTATGAACCAGTGTTCTTCAAAAGCTGTGGAGTCCATCTGATTTTCAAGAATGAAAAGGATGGGAAAGATCATCCAGGTTTTCTACATTTAATGGATGGTATTGGAGGTTTGAAGAGGAGGCGTGTCCATGATGACCGCTACTTGGAATCCACTTCGTGCCCACAACTGAATAGGGGTTCCTCAACCTTGGCCATCAATTTTGAATTTCAAGGATACTCTGAACATTTTGGAAGAGGAACTTACAAATAATTTGCATCTTGAATTCTTAATTGCGGATCAGGTTTTCTTGTTTAGGAACTGATCATCGCAATTTGGTGTTTTGGTGTGAATGACAGACGACGTTCCATGTGTGAAGGTGGGGGACAGAGCCCTTGAATCTACAGCGGTGCCTTAGCATTCCAACACATTTTCCCTATAGTTTGGTGTAGGCCAAGACAACCACTTGTTTGAGATATGATCATCAGGTCGAATTATTTGAGGAGAGTGTCTCCCTCTCTCTCTTTCTCTGTCTCTCCCTCCCTCCTAGGAGAACCTTTGGTCAGAGAAGCTGGGATACAGATTTATAGAGTCGTCTATTTCTGACACAGGTGAAGTACAAAATGGGAAGAATTTAAGGTTTCAGCTTGAACATAATTCCAATTTCAGTGAATTGAATATCTAAACCAAGCAAAATCTATTGGTTTGACTGTCTCCAGTATATGAATCTTATATCCCTATTAGACCGTCTGTGTAACTATGATCCGTGTACATTTTTTTTTATATCTTTCTTCTTTGGTTTCCAATTTCCTACGCCGTGACCCAGACGAAAATTTTTTTGGTCTTCCTTATCTTTCGCCATAAACCACGTGAATCTTTCTTCTCCTCTGTTTTTCTCTCACGACAACTCTCCCCAACTTTGCTTCTCTCACCCAATATTTTTTTCTCCCACATATAGAAGTGCTGCAACTTAAGTGTTCTGTGAACTATCTTCTCCGCATAACTGCCGTTAGCCATTTCCCCACTAACCACCGAGATCATGTTAGGACCCTGTGGGTTATGCTACTGTGAATTGGAATGTAATAAGGGATATGGGTAATGGGAGCTGAGACGTTGCAGGAGTGAAATCAGAATTGCGTATGAGATGTTTGGGATAATGCCTCATAGGGCCATACGTTTACCAATGAGGGAAACTTCGACGGTTGCCAAAATCCAGATTCTAAGATAACTCCCATTTTCTCTCCTGCTCCCCTATATTCCCACGCCTCACCTCACAGTACAATTCACTCTAACAGAATTACAAAAAGGATAAAATGACAAGCTAATGCTCTGGCTACATGACAGTCACTTGAACGCATAACATAACTAAAAACGCACAACATAAGTAGATAACAACACACGCACACAGCAGCTTAAATGCATCACTTCATGGTCCCAAAACGAACTGATCCAGTAATAGCTAAACGCACAATTTCGGCAATAGCAACTAAGGGTGTCCAAAATTTCGACCCCTCCGATTCCGACTGATTCCTGCTCTGATTTCGACTCCGACGGCATTGGAGTGTTCAGAAATCGAGGTCGGAATCAGAGTAGTTTCAACTCTGACTTTCGACTTTTAAAAAAAAAAATCCAGATGCAAAACGACGCTGTTTTGCATCTGGATTTTTTCTAACTGAGTACTAGAACGACGCCGTTTTGCAGACGACCAGCCTGGTATGTTCTTCTTCCTTATTCCTTCATTCCTACTTCCCTTCATTTCTCAGTTCCTCTCATGTTGCACGATGCCACGGCCCACAACCAAGCAAGATTCTGCCGTAGATTGCTTCACTCCACCGTCGTCGTAGTGCCTTTTTCATGCTGTTTTTGCCAATTGGTAATTTTCATTTTTAGGGTTTTAAATTCAGGAATTTGCTCTGAATTCTAATTTATTATTTCTTATTCAAATTGGAAATTGGTATTAACTTTGTTTTTGGTTCTATTTATATGAATGCCAATGGTTCATTTAAAAAAAAATGGTGTTCTTCAAAATTTGCTAGCTTTTCTTGTTAGACATTTATAATTTTTCGTATTGTAGGGGCATCCTAAGCACCATTGATTTGGCATAATCTTTGTGGGAAACAGGATTCCAAATTCAATTCTGTTAGTTCAGATCATGTAATGTGTTCAGAACATGTCAGGTGGGGCTACTTTGTTGGAGAAATTTTGAAGATAGAGGGAGACAACCTACGTGTTAAACTCTTTTGCACTTCAAAATCGGCGTTCTTCAAAGATTTCAGAATCCATATGATACAAAAGCATAAAGATCAGAGAGTAAAAAATCATCCAGGCGTGCTGCATGAACATGAATGTTTAGGTGGAATCTTCAATTTTTGTTTTCTGTGTTCGAATGAAATTAATGGGATGCTAGCTATGTTTGAATGAGATTAGAGGAATCGCCATATGTGTGGTTTAGTCATGTTCTTTGGAAAAAAATAACCACGCTAATATTGGAATGGAAAGAGATTTCTTGGATTTCAACATTGAACAACATAATATATTTTCTCTGATGGGTGGATACATAAGATTATGAGGTTTCTTTTTCTATTTTTGGAGAAATCAAGCCAAGTATCGAGTATAGGAATTGAGAACTCATGATACACAGCATTTTAATAGGTTCAAATACCATACCAAGCTACAATAACTAAAAAAACTCATAAATTCATGACCTTTGGAAGGTCAAACTAATTTAACATATATTTATTAATAAAGGAATATATTGCTCAACAGTTTTTTTTAAAGAAGAGGATTGTACCCAATTTTGTTGATTATCATCATTTATGGTAGATGGATACCTTCTACAAAAAGAGGAAACTTGGGGGTTATATGGATAAAAAGAGAAAGTCTCCAAACCAAGTTCCTATAAAATAACTAAAGACTATATATAAAAATAGAAATGAACATAGCTATTCAGCAGACCTGCATGATCCAAAGACACTACAAGAGAAGTGGGCTTTTGTGACCAAAATCGTAGGAAATAGTCTTTTTGGTCACTAAATTTTGGTCACAAAAGCCCACTTGTCTTGTAGTGAGAGAAATGAACAACCATATGTTGAAGAAGAGACAAAGAAACTAAAATAATAACTGGGTGATTGTGCTATTTAACAGTCAGTGATGGTCATAAGGTGCAATGGACGAATCCTAATAGTTTAAGGTAGAAAGTACAAAGTTACCAATTATCATATTTGATAGGATGATGAATATTTTTGTTCTTTTTTAATTAAACAAACTTGCACCGTATTGGAATTTTAGACTTTGGATACTTCTTTAGCAATATCCAGATGTGGGAACAGCATAGAATGATTTTTCATGTGCTAAAACAGAGTAAAGTCAATTGTTGTGGGACCAAATTGATCATTTTAAACAACTTTGAAAGTTTAAAGTTCTATCTTTGTGGGATATTCTTATGTCTTCTTACAACAAAGTCATCATTTCAAAATAGAAAGAAAGAGGGCTGGAGAAGTTTTGAAGCTGGAAAAAGGGAAAGAGAGAAGAAAAGAGAGAGAGAAAGGAGGAGAAGGGGAAAAATAGAGGAAATAGATAAGAAAAGAGAAAGAAAAGATGGGGGAGCGATGGGAAGAAGAAGAGGGAAAATGGTGAGGTGAAAACTTTCTTAAAAATTAGGAAGTTTCCTATCTTATTTTTAGGAATTATTGCGTACTGACACTCATGACCAGTTTGTTACCAACATCATGCTTTAGAGAATTAGTAGTACTACTAAGTTGTATTCAGGCTTAATTACGTGCGTACTCTGTGACTTCTTCCATGGCCTTGCAAGGAGCTTTTTCTTCCTTTTCCTTTCATGTTGTACGTCGAAAGGGAATCAACACTTACATAGACTATAAACTTAGAAGAGGAAAGGAAATTTCACAGGCACTTCTTAAAGATATTGAAGAGTCGAGAATTGCAATCATTATGCTCTCTCAAAACTATGCATCATCCACATGGTGCTTAGACGAGTTGATGAAGATTGTAACAAAACAAGGCAACAAATCATTCTACCTGTGTTTTACAACATAGATCGATTAGAAGTACAACATGAAACAAAGAGTTTTGGTGAAGCATTTGCAAAACATCTACATAAGTTTAATGATGACATGAAGGTGCGGAGGTGGAAGGAAACATGACTCGAAGAGGTGGCCAACTTGTCCGGGTTTCATTTAGGGAACAACTGGTGCTTAATTCTAATGATCATTGTGTGACTTTAGAATCAAATATGTTGGGCTAGCTATGAGTCCACTCATGATGATGCTAATGGCAGTATAAAATGAAACTGGGTTAGCTACGAGCTCTTGTTATTGTCCTTAATTTCCAGCCAAAGGGTGTTCCGTGAGCTTTACTAACAGTAGAATGAAAATGTAAAAAATAATGTCAGTATTGATTTTCATCAATCAAAAAATTGGGCAACACAGTTAGACAAATAAGTATTTTGGCTCTTTTCCAAGTGAAATGATTTTGAGGAGGAAGTAATGAAAATACCCATGATTTGTGTTGTCAAAATAAAAATCACTTAGTTAAAAATATGACTTTCAAGTTTTTTTTTTTTTTTGCAGTGCAATTTATCATAATTGTTTCTTTTCCTATACCTGGAGATATTTTGAATTGGTTGTGCATTTAACAATATGAGGATTACTAGTCTTTTATTGTCTTTTTAATATTACTCAATTTATTCAATTTATATGTAGTCTGCCACACATATAGTGTGCATAGCACATAGTGGTGTGTAAGAACATTGTAAGATGTTGCTTGACTTATATTGTTTAGGCACATTCTATGTAATATCTGTTGGTACCTTAGTTGACTCATCATGAGCACTAAGGGAAAAAGCACTACTCAATAGCTTTCGATCTATGCATATATAGATGTAGTAACTCTAAATGAAAGCAGGTAGGATATAATGATTGGTAATTGGACTTTTGTATTTACATATATTTGAAACAATGGAATACAATTATGAGTTCAAAAGTCTTCTCAATCCATATCGACAACTTCTTCTCGACAACTTTTAGAAAATCTCAAAAGTCTTGAGTTCATATAGAAAATTAATAGGTGTGAGATTTAGATGTTTGTTTTACGTCATAAGACTTGAATTTGAAACCGTGTGAAGGGATGCAAGTAGACTTAAATTCAGTCGGTCATTTTCATATATTATTGACTAGTGTAACCAAGTTGGTCCACGAGGAGTACTTGTTCAATGGGAAAATGACAAAATTGAGGGGGAGCGAGGGTTGGGAATTTGAAGAGGAAAGATTGGTCCACGTGACAAGAAGCTCGATCGAAAGAAGTTGCCACCAAGTTTGTCATCTTTCTTTTAATTTTCCCCTTGTTTTTTCAATATTGACGACGCAACGCACGCAGATATAATTTGGCCACAAAAGGCATACTCTCTTGTAGTTCCTACCGTTCATCAGCCTAATTTCATACACAGTAACTTCTTCCATGGCCTTGCAACCAGCTCTTCCATGGGTTTATGATGTGGTCTTGAGTTTTAGAGGTGAAGATGTTCAACAAAACTTTATTTCTCACCTATATGATGCTTTGCGTAAAAAGGGAATCAATACTTATATTGATGAGCACCTTGAAAGAGGAAAGGAAATTTCACTGACACTTCTCAAAGCTATTGAGGAGTCAAGGATTTCGATTATCGTTCTTTCTAAAAACTATGCATCATCCACGTGGTGTTTGGAGGAGCTGATGAAGATTCTCGAGTGCAGAGAAATGAAACAACAAATAGTTATACCGGTGTTTTACAAGATGCGTCCATTGATAGTGCGGAGACAAGAGAAAAATTATGGAGCTAGGCATTGGCCAACTACAAAGACAAGTTGAATGATGATACGAAGGTGGATAGCTGGAAGGCTGCGCTAAAGGAAGTGGCCAATTTCTCTGGGTTCCATTTAAAGAAGGATGGGTATTTGATTTTCAAATATTTGTTTTATATCCTCATACATTTTAGATGCATACACATGCGTGAATATGTATGTTTGTGTGTGTATATAAATATATGATGTATGTATGTAAATTAGTTGATCTAATACTCCTATTGTTTGTTAATCTCTTTGATCTCGATCTGTTTATTTTTGTGCCTTTTTCTTATGTCCCTATAAAATGGTAATTAATTAATTCTATTAAAAGGATCATGTTAGTGAAATAATACTTTACTTGATTATTAGTAATGGTTCTAATGATATTAATTAACGCTTCTATGTTTAATAGTGAAATAATACTTTTAAGCATTGGAGAGAATGATATTGTACATATGGTAGGGATCTTTGGATGGGGGAATTGGAAAGAAAACTATTGCCAAAGCGATATATAATATAATTTCTTCTAAATATGAAGGTAGTTGTTTCTTGAAAAACATTAGAGAAACATCACAGAGCGAGTATGGTCTAGTCCAATTGCAAGAGACTCTTCTTTCTAATATCCTAGGAGCATCTTCTGTTTGTAATATTGGCCACGTCGACAGAGGAATCAATGTGTTAAAGAATAAACTTTGTTATAAAAGAGTTCTTCTAATTCTTGATGATGTGGATGATTGGGAACAATTGAAAGCTTTGGCCGGAAATCGTGATTGGTTTGGTTCTGGCTATAGAATCATTATAACAACAAGGGATAAAAATCTACTGAGTAACTATGAAGTTGATGCAACATATGAAGTGGAGGAATTGAACCATTATGAAGCTCTAGAGCTATTTAGTTTGTGTGCCTTTAAAAGAAAGAAACCACTTGATAACTACGTGGAACTTACACAACGTATAATACGTTATGCTGGGGGCCTTCCTCTAGCTTTGGAAGTGCTTGATTTGGATCTACATGGTAAAAGTATACATGAATGGGAAAGTGCTATGGAAGAGTACAAAAGAATTCCTCACGAGAAGATTCAACAAATACTTAGAACGAGCTATGATGGTTTGCGTGAAAGTGAGAAGAAGATTTTTCTTGACATTGCATGTTTCTTTAAGGGAGAGAATGTAGATTATGTTGTGAAAATATTAGATAGTTGTGGTTTAAATCCAAATATTGGAATAAAAAAAACTGATGGATAAGTGTCTCATTACCATTGATGATTGCAATAAATTTGAGATGCATGACTTGCTACAAGATATGGGTAGAGAAATTGTTTGAGAAGAATTACCAAAAGAGCCCAGTGGACGCAGTAGATTGTGGTATCATGAAGATATTCGTCATGTACTTGAAGAAAATACGGTAAGAATAACTTTCAAAAATGATTTTAGTTTACGCATGTTTGGTAATTTACAAGAAAATACGAATTTTTTGCAACCAAAAACTTTGTCCACAAAAGTCATTTATGTTGCAGTGGAACCAATTATAAAAATGTAGATTTTTCTTATAATTATTTTCGAGTAAATGGTGATGAAGAAATGCATTTGTAAGTGCATATATATACTGGCTGTCCATTGAACTATATATTATAATTCTAGCAGTTACCAAATTATTATATAGAGGATTTAATGCTTTACTGTATTGTCTCACCATGTAGGGAACAAACCAAATTGAAGGCATACTAATAGATTTACCTAAAGAAGACATCATATGCTTGAATTCGGAGGCATTCATGAAGATGAAAAACCTGAGATATTTCATAAATCATAATGCACGCTTCTCTGGAGTCCTAATTATCTTTCTAACGAGTTAAGAGTGCTTAATTGGGTGGGATATCCTTCACAATCGTTGCCATATAATTTCCATGGAAGGAAGCTTGTTGATCTCAGAATAAGTGATAACCTCTTGAAGGAATTGGGAGTGGGATTCCAGGTACAACCACTATTATAAATATTTGCTTCTCCTTTTAATTATGTGTAATTATATTTGAAGTGAACTTTATCTCCAATTTTGCTCTACAGAATTTCCAGAACTTGTCCAAGATGCACTTCTCTCGTTGTGAATTTCTGACAAAAATCCCCAATCTTTCTCGGATTCCAAATTTAGAGTGGTTGGATGTTGCTGATTGTACAAACTTAGTTGAGGTTCATTCTTCTTTTGGATCCCTTGATAGGCTTGAGCATCTCTCATTTGCCAACAAAGCTCAAGTTTAGGTATCTTAAATGCCTCTGGGTTGACGGTTGCTTAAGCCTTCAAAATTTCCCTGAAATCGAGTTTGAAAGGGAATGTTTAAGGAATCTTAGTTTAGCAAACACCGATATAAAAGAATTGCCTTTATCCATTGAGCACCTCTCTGGGATTGAAATATTACATCTAAGAGGCTTCAAAAATCTTCTGCATCTCCCCACTGGAATTCTTCGATTACGACGTCTGAAGGCTCTTTGTCTAGCTGGCTGTTCAAAAGTTGTTTTTATTTCAAATATCTTGAAGGATGATTGTTGCTCAATAGACCTTCCAGCGCTGAAAAGTTTGGATCTTGCAAATTGTCACCTGCCAGAGCCTGATATACTGTTGAGACTCAATTGCTATTTTACTCTGACATTTAATTCTATAAGGGAGTGATATTATTTGGCTTTTAGAATGCATTGCCATGTTGTTTTACTTGAATATCCTTGAGTTGATAGATTGCAAGAAACTTCAAGAAATTCCTGCACTACCCCCAAATATACAAATAGTAGATACAACTGGATGCATATCATTGGAAAGATTTCCAGATGGATTAAAAGTACCGCACCTCTTAACAAGTCAAAACCAATGATGGATTGACTCGTCCTTGTGCCTCAAAATTCCTATGAATATAGAGGGGTTTTGGGTATCTATCTTGCTCATTAGTCGCTTTCTTACTCGTGCTTGTGTGAGCTTTGGTTTATTGATATATTTTTGTTTTACAAGAATACTTCATAAACCATTCAGGCAGCTTTATATTTACAAGGAATAGGATTCCAGAATGGTTTTGCCATACAAAACAAAATTCCAAAAATTGGATTCCAAACCGATTCGATGATCTTGAGCCGCCTCCAGCAAATATGAATCAAGATTGCAGCTATTTTAAGCGGACTCTAAATGGTAGTTTATGTCAAATAACAATAAATGGGCTTAAAACTTTGGAAAATATAAGAGAAGTTGCTATATGTGTCGTTCTCAAACCCATTATGAAGATCTACTCCCAAAAATGTACTACTCTCTTGGTCAGGACCATAAGGGATGTTTTCCCTTATATTGAGTATTTGTCAGGACAACATGTTTATTTAAGGGGTTCAGATGCTCCTGTATGGCTAAATTACACCATTTTAGATGATGATATGAACCCATTAAATCTAGAATTTGAAGTTGGTAGTTTTTCTGAACCAGTGTTCTTCAAAAGCTGTGGAGTCCATCTGATATTCAAGAATGAAAAGGAAGGGGAAGATCATCCAGGTTTTCTGCATTTAATGGATGGTATTGGAGGTTCGACGAGGAGGCGTGTCGATGATGACTGCTACTTGGAATCCACGTCGTGCCCACAACCGAACAGGGGTTCCTCAACCTTGGCCATCAATTTTAAATTTGTAGGATACTCTGAATAGTTTGGAGTAGGAACTTACAAATAATTGGCATCTTGAATTGTCCCCTTAATTGCGGAACTGATCATTGCAATGTGGTGTGAATGACAGACGACGTTCCATGTGTGAAGGTGGGGGACAGAGCCCTTGAATCTACAACTACGCCTTAGCATTCCAAACCATTTTCCCTACAGTTTGGTGTAGGGCAAGACAACCACTTGTTTGAGATATGATCATCAGGTCGAGTTATTTGAGGAGAGTGTCTCCATCTCTCTCTCATAGGAGAACCTATGGTCAGAGAAGCTGGGGTACATATTTATAGAGTTGTCTGAAACATGTGAATTTCAAAATGGGAAGAATTTATGGTTTCAGCTTGACCATAATTCCAATTTTAGTGAATCGATATCCAAACCAAGCAAAATCTATTAGTTTGACTGTCTCCAGTATATGAATCTTGTCATCCCTATTAGACCATTTGTGTAACCATGATCCGTGTACATTTTTTTTCTTTTTATATCATTCTTCTTTGGTTTCCAATTTCCTACGCCATGACCCACGCGTAAATTTTTTCGGTCTTCCTTATCTTTCGCCATAAACCACGTGAATCTTTCTTCTCCTCTGTTTTTCTCTCCTGACAGCTCTCCCCAACTCTGCCTCTCTCGCCCAATATTTTTTCTCCCGCATATAGAAGTGCTGCAACCTGAGCGTTCTATGAACCATCTTCTCCGCATAACTGCCGTCAGCCATTTCCCCACTAATCACCAAGATCATGTTAGGACCCTGTGAATTGGAATGTAATAAGGGATACGGGTAACGGAAGCAGAGACGTTGCAGTAGTGAAATCAGAATTGCATACGAGATGTTTGTGATAATGCCTCATAGGGCCATACATTTACTGATGAGGGAAACTTCGAGGGTTGCCAAACCTCCTTACAATATTCAAGCTAAAATCTAGATTCTAAGATAACTCCCATTTTCTCTCCTGCTCCCATATATTCCCATGCCTCACCTCACAGTACAATTCACTTTAACTGAATCACAAAATGGATAAAATGACAAGCTAATACTTTGGCTACATGACAGTCACTTGAACGCATAACATAACTAAAAATGCACAGCATAAGTAAATAACAACACACGCACACAGCAGCTTAAACGCATCACTTCATGGTCCCAAAATGAACAGCTCCAGTAATAGCTAAACGTACGGTTTTCGGCAATAGCAACTAGGGGTGTGAAAAATTCCAACTCCTCTGATTCCGACCGATTCCCACTCTGATTCCAACTCCGACAACATCGGAGTATTCGGAAATTAGGGTCAGAATCGGAGTAATTCTGACTTTTTTTAAAAAAATCCAGATGCAAAACGACGCTAACTGACTACTGGAACGACGTCATTCCATTTAAATAGGAACGACGCCATTTTGCACACGACCAGCCTGGTATGTTCTTCTTCCTTATTCATTCGTTCCTACTTTCCTTCATTTCTCAGTTCCTCTCACTCTGCACGACGCCACAGACCACAACCAAGCATGATTCCGCCGTTAACGTCACTACGCCATAGATTGCTTCACGCCGCCGTCGCCGCAGTGCCTTCTTCTTGCCCTTTTTGCCAATTGGTAATTTTAATTTTTAGAGTTTTAAATTTAGGAATTTGCTCCAAATTCTAGTTTATTATTTCTTATTCAAATTGGAAATTGGATTGTGTAGATTATATAATTGTGTGAACGAATGTATCGAGGAAATGGTTGTGATGCTTCTTTTGTTAAATTTCTTGATTTTGGACTGTGAACATAAGGTGTTTGTGGAAATGTCACAAACAAAAAATAATTTTTTTTTTCTCTTTATACTTCCTCTCACACATGGATACTTTAGAAACAAATTAGATGAGGGAGATGGGAGATCCGATCCTTATTGCTGGTGTCCTAGGTTGATCTAGCAATCCTTGTGTGAAAAAAAGTGTTTCTTGAATTATGGTTAATCAATTATTGGTGGGGCTAGGGATCAAGGACTTGAAAAAGCCATGGGCGGGGAGAAGGTGTAGTAGTAGTGGGAAAAGGTATATTTTATTTTATTTTATTTTATTATTATTATTATTATTATTATTATTATTATTATTATTTTCCCTTGTGAATTAGGAACCAACTACAAAGCAGCCCTTTTGATAATGATGCTAAAAAGTAAAAATAATCGAGAGAATTTAGATTTTCAAAACACAGGGAATTAGAAGAAGTAGAATGATTATTGAAACGGACTCTATTTTAGTAGTAAACTGGTTTAAATAGGGAACCTCCTTCAAAAGTTTTTAAACAATGGCATGATATCCTCACCTTTCATTCACTCTTGTATTTTGAAATTGCTCATAAACTAGCTAACCTGGGAGCAGCTGTGCACAAATTTATCCTTTTGATCATCCATAAACAGCTGCCCTCATATATGGCTGTTGGGCATATACAACTTGGATAGGATGCAAATGCCTTGATTTCGATTTCTGGTGGGCATATAAAAGGTTATGCTGTTATGCATATTGAGTCCAGCTTTTTGTTTTGGACTCTGTCAAATTAATTAATGTGACATATTTTAAATGATTTTATATGTCATTACTTCAATGAAAAGCTAGTTAAAATGTGATACACACTACATAGTGGCATATCCAAGATCTTAATTCGATGGATGCAAAAATAAATTGATGGCGCTATGCTTTTAAAAGGAAAATTTTACTTCCATATATAGAAAAAATAATCCAATATTTAACCTAGAATAAATAATAAAATCCAATGTATTTTAGAGAAGCCAAAACGCTTTGGGGACCAATAAAGCATTGCTTTCTCCATTATTTCAGATGCTTGGGTTTAGAAGCATAACTCAAATGGCATTTTTACTTCTTCTTCAGCTTGGCATGATCAGTTTATTTGGAACTCTAATTTTTAAATATGTGTGTATGTATATGAATATGTATATGTATGCATGCATGCATGCGTTTATGTGTGCTTTGATTAGCTAGGTCTCATACGGCTGATCATGATGAATCAAAGCCGAAAGTTATAAGTTCCATTAAAGCCGAAAGCTGAACTTTCCTATTAATTAATTAATTATATCTATATTTATTTGTTGGTTTTTCTTAATTATTTTTGTTTCTTTTTTTATTACTGTTTTATACTTTTTGGATATTTTATATATGCATAGTACATGTCAGTTGTTCTATAGGCCTTTATATATATAGCTTATCTGTTTGATACCTTTACTTGCCAAATGTGTTATGCCAATCAGTCTATGCGTTAAGTATATATACACATAATATATATACATAATTATATATATATTTGAGAATTAAGTATTGGTATTTATATATGTGTGTCATATTTCAAGATATGGATGTGCAACCATATGGGACTCCAAAATAGGATTAGGATGCCACAATTCAATCCCCAGCACCAAGATCTAGACCCACTTCTAGAACAAAAATTTCGTGTGCAAGTAGTCAATTCCCACTCTAGGTAGACATAGAAGATGAGGAAACATTTAATGAGGAGGAGGAGATGGCTACTGGGGATGAGCCAAATGTACCACCTCCATCTGTGAGGCCACCACAACCGCGATCAAATAAAAAAAGGTCATGGATATGAAAACATTTCACCAAAGTTGCAGGTAATCTCGAGGAACCACAGGCGAGTTGCAACCATTGTGGTACACAAGTTGGATGTCATTCAAAGAAACAAGGTGCTGCTTATTTGATATCACATCTTAATGGTTGCCAAAAGTATAAGATAACGACTGATTAGCAGCCAAAGATCAGAGCAAGCTTAGTTACGAAACTTCTACAGTGACTGATGGTACTCAATTTAAGAAAATGGTCATCCCTCAATACAGTGAGAAGATGTTGAGGGATGCGCTTGTAGAGATGATAATGGAATATGAGATGCCTTTTACTACAGTCGACAAAAGAGGGTTTCAAAAGTTTATCAAGCTGCTTGAGCCACGATTCTCATTGCCATCACAGTATACAATGATGCGAGATTGTATGAAAGGCATTTAAAAGACAAGGTTGAGATGAGAAAGATGTTTGTGACCACTGGCCAGAGAGTCTCATTTACGACTAACACATGGACATCTATACAGAATGTTTCTTACATGTGTATCACAGCACACTACATTGACAGCGAATGAAATTTAAAACAATGGATTATTGGATTCAAAGAAATCAATAATCATAAGGGTGCATCCACTGGGGCAGAGATGGATGATTGCCTGAAGGATTGGAGATTTCAAAAAGTTTTATGCATTATAGTTGACAATGCCAGTGCCAATGATACTGCAATTAAATGGTTCAAAAGGAATACGAGGGTGAGAGATGATGTCACTTGAGGCCATGAGTTTATCCATATTCGATGTTGTGCTCATATAATCAACCTGATTGTTACAGAGAGGTTAAAAGGGGTTGACGATTCCATTACAAAAGTCCGTAACATTGTGCGGTATGTGAGAGCTTCCCCCCAAAGGCTTAAAAAGTTCAGGGCAATAGAAGAGTATCTTGGGATAAAAACATTCACGAACGTTGTGCTTGGACATTCCAACTTGATGGAACTCTACATACATGATGTAGGATGTGGCACAGAAGTACCAAAAAGTGTTTGAGCGGATGGAGGTGGAGAATGGGGACCTTAAATATGCTTTGCTGGAGCCTGCAAGAAAGGGGCTTGGTCCATCGGACACACATGATTGCATGAGTGAGGGGCTTTTTGTCACATTTTTTAGATTTTTTATGATATTACTATGTGGATATCTGGATCCGCATATACGATTGTAAACTTGTGGTTAGATCTCGACGCTACACCATCACTTGGAAGATGGTTGTGATGACCCTAGCGGACAATTATCTGGTATGGCTCAGAGGATGCTTATCAAATATAATAAAGAGATTACTCTTTGTGGCTGTGATGCTTGACCCCCGATACAAGTTGGTCGTGATAGAATATTGGGTAAATGACTCACTCAAAAATGAGTAGTACAAAGGCTATCCCAAGTGCAGGAGGATGTCGCGTAATAATTATGAATAAAATTCCTAGATCGTCTCCTCTGGGAAAGTTGTTTAAATCTAAACTCATATAAAATGGTGAAAAGTTTCACAAATAAAAGTGGTGGTATGTACAATGAATGGAGGGGTGCAACGAAATGGAACGTAAAAGACTAACAAATTGAAATTAACAATTAAAAATTTAACTAAACTGAACAATCTTAATTAATATGAAAATTAAACAATAAAACTGAAATTATTTAAGTCCCAATTAAACTTTAATCAATCTAATATGCAATGGAACTAAGAGATTAATAAAACTAAGCTAAGAATTAAACTAGATTAGAAAGTAATTGACAAAATTCGAACTAAAAATTGAAAAGCCCCAAAATCAAGATTCTAGAGTTCATCCTTGTATTCAAATCACAAATTCTCAAAATTAATCCATAGCAATTGTAATCACTGTTAAATGAAAGTTTAAAGAAGCGAAAAAAATAAATAACACAAAGTAAATAAATAGAAAATAAATTGCCCAAACTTCTAAGACAAAAATTTCAAAAATATTCCATAAACTTTAAACTGAAATTAAATAAAAAGTAGGGAATAAAAAAAAGATCAAGCCAAAGGAAAGGAGATAGAGATTGAAAGCAGTGAAGGAGATTGAACTGTAATAGCAATTAGACCCCTCAAGGAGTTCCTCAACGATGCTAAAAAATGCCTTAGAAAAATAAAAGTGCATCTGGTGCTGAATTGCCTAGAAGGAGTGCAGCCCCAAATGAAAAAAAATGCCCCAAAAGAATTAAGGTTGCTGCGGCGCTCAAATGCTCCCAATTAGAAAATTGTTGTACGGCTTGAAAATGCCCCCCTCCCTTCCTAAAGTGTGTGGCGCCCTTTGAATACGAGAGAAAAAAAATTCAATTCCGTCCAAGGTCAAAACTCTACATTAGAATAATGGTTGCCGTGTGTCTCTTTAAGTTCAAATGCGAAAACACTAATAACATGGGTCGCACATAAAGCTTATCTCATACCAAGCCAAAATTCATTCTTTGAGAATAATCCGTATAACTTTTTGCCTTTTTTTTTACTTTTTGACTTTTGTTATTTTTAATTTTTGTATTCCTTTGACTTAAAAAAATGGAAATAAGAAAAAAAATAAAATAAATAAAATAAAAAAGGAAGAATAGAATGTCAAAAGTGTGTTGTGCATATGAATGAACATTGTCCAATTAAATCACAAGTTATAAAATTAAGCATAAAATCATGCTATTAACCAATTTAAATCACAACTCAGATTTATTCATCTTAACATTTTTTTCATATAAAACCAATAATAATGTAATAAAATAAATAAAATATATTAGTTCTAAATATATAAGATATGCAATATTTCAGCTCAATTAGTAAATTCCTTCCTCAGGGCAATGAAGGCTGTGTTGTTTATTATAGTGGTTAAAACTTATCTCACTGACTTATATAACCACTACAAAAATAGTGGCCAGCCTTCATCCACAGTGGGTACCTCACACTCGATTCCGACACCTCCCTCCGATGACCTTAGCCCAGATGGAGCATTGCGTCGACACCGTCAGAATTACAACATTATGGGGTGTACGCCGGAGGTTGAACGGTATTTTCTGGAAGAGGTCGAGGCACCTAGTGCTGTATTTGATATATTAATTTGGTGGAAGGCTAATTTCACCAAGTACCCAATCCTTTCCCGTATTGCTCGAGATGTGTTAGCCATTCTTATCACTACGGTTGCATCTGAGTCGGCATTTAGCACTGGAGGTCGAGTGTTGGATGCTTTCCGGAGTTTATTGTCACCATCAACTGTGGAGGCCCTCGTTTGCACATAGAACTGGACTAATGATACGCCCATTGGACTAGATAGCATTGGCATTGATGATGAGAGCTATAGGCATGAAGAGGGTAACCTTATTTTACTTGTTTTTTTTATTATTGATTATTTCATTCTTTTTATGATTTCATCAATCTATTTAACTTATACTTTTTATCATTTCACATATGTAATTGTGAATCCTAGTATAGTTGTCGATGACTGATGGAGTATGGATAAGGATAAGTTGATAACAGAACTAACTTAATCTTTATTAGTATTAATGGTAATTAAATTATACTTTTACTGTGTTCAATTTTCTAAATCAATTTTGGTTCCTTTTATTGATTTAAGACTTTTTTTTATCTTAATTTCAGGTATTCCGAACAACCAAGTACGGTGTTGTAGATGATGTTTTTCCTCTTAGTTGAATCAATATGTTTATTCTTATGGACTATTTAATCAAACTTTGAAATGGACTGTTATTTTTGAATTATGTATTTACATTAATTATATTTATTATTGTTTATTTAGGGTTCAGAATGGGCCCAAATGGGCCCATTTAGAAGTCGGAGTTCTGACCACGATCAAAAGTCAGAAATCCGATCATAAGTCAGAGTTCCAACTTCCGATCAGAGTCGAACTCTGATTCTGAAAGTCGGAATACGATTTGGACTCCGACTCACGTCAGAGTAGGAAGTTCGAAGGCATTGTTCCGACTCCGTCGAAGTCGAAGCATAGGCCTAATAGCAACGTAAAGCTTCAGTAACACTAAACGCACCGCTTCAATCTTCTTCAAAATGCAGCCTCCATTTTCCTCAACGACATAAATAACACTTCGGCATCTTCACTTCGTAAGCTTGGATTCCATCATCCCTTTCCCTTTCTCTAGCTGGGTTCCTAACAAACCCCCCTCTTTAAGCACCTTGCCCTCAAGGTGCTGCAGTCCTTCGGCCTTCCAAGTCAGTGGCTTCTCTCTTGGAAACATGGAGGATAGCCTCAAACTTGAATTGGCCTTCACTGAGGAATGTTTCATAGCCAAGTAGTCTTTCCAAACATAAGTAAGGCTCTTATAGATTGTAGCATACTCTCTTGCAATTGCATAAACTTGCTCTATAAACCCACTTAGAGGGCTCAACTCCTCCCCATCAAAAGTAAAAGGATCCTGGCCTTCTGCTAGAAGTTCAAACTTGGCCTCTTCAATACGATTTGGTCTCTTACCAAGACCAAAATGACTACTGGAACCACTATCAGTTACTAATGTTCCACTATTTGAATCCCTTGAAATTCCATACAAGTGACTCTGATTATCTTTACTAAGGAATGTGGCATTTTCCATTATCTTCAGACACGTCAATAGTTGCATCAGACTTTGTAGATTCGGTCCATTCTTGACGTGTTGAGTGACTGAACCATGCTCCATCCAATTTAACTTGTCTAGCTCTAATGCATCATAGCAACATGCTCCTTTAACCAATCTCTTACAGCTGGATAACTATAGCCAGCCGGTAGGTAATAAATTGTGTCCATAAATTCTTCTCTACCTCTATCAAAGGGCCAATGAGGTGGCATTATATTGAGCAACTGAAGAGCAAAATTATTATCTACTAAATCTTGCAAACTTATGAGCCTTTTCCATTGCCCTACTCCTTCAATTTCATCCCATCCAACTAGGAAAGAGTCACCATCTTCACTTGTTCCACCAAAGAATAATAGTCTGCTTCCATCAGCACTAGAGAGCATTCTAGTGCACCCTTGTCCAGGTGCATCATAGTCATCCCTAGAGCCCATATGTTCGTCCAACCAAACATTAATTTTTCCATCAACAGCAATTGGAAATATAAATTGAATATTTTATTTTTGGAGAAGACAAATGGAATAAACATGTGCTTCATGACCTTCAAAGTTAAAAAACTTCTTCTAGACAAATCCCAATCCTTTAGTAATTTATCAATTCTACAAGTTAACGCACACATCAAAGGAAACACTCTAAGTCCAGTGACAAGAAGAAAAGCAACCTTTATCATAGTCATCAAATGCCTTATTACTGCCAAAAACTGCCTGAAGAGAGATGGAAATATCTCTGCTATAGAATCAATACCATAGAATCTCCCCAGTGGTGAAACCATATGCACCTAAGAGGGGCCCCAAAAGTTTTTTGAAAAATCAAAATACCTTAATTTTTATTTATATATTTTATAAATATAGAAAATGGCCCTCCAAAAAATTTATAATCTCTATATATTTTAAAAGAATTTAATATACTTAGAAAAGTCTTTTCAATTTTTTTCCTATAGTCTCAATTTTGTATAATTCCTATATATTATTTATTTTCAAGAGTGTAGTCTCACCAAAATTCAATCAAAACTAAGTTTAGAAGAAATAATAAACTTACTAATGTAGATCCCAAAGTTTTTTGTTATACAATATTAGGCTTCTTAATTTGGAATCCAAAGTAAAAATACAAGAAAAATCATTTAAGATTGGTGATCTATATGAAAAATAGTTGAGAGATTTTATCCTCTAGACTTCATTAAGCAAGAAAAATCTTATCTAAGGTATCTATTATAATATTATATGCTTAATGTGACATGAAAATATCTAGAGTTTACACAAAACTTAATAAACAAGCTTACATATATACTAGAATGAAAAATGACATTCTAAACAATCATTTGATACTTTATACAAAGTAAATAAATTCTAAATATTTTATTATAAAAATAATAATAGATGAATATTATTTCATGAAACATTATCGTCAAAAACCCGAAACATATATTAAGATGTTTTATTTTTAGAATTATATTTTTACGTCTATATTGCAAATTGTCGAGATCTAATTTTATATATATTTATGTTTTTATGATTTTTAAATTTCAATGTGTCGCACATTAGAAAATTTGGCCCTCCCTCAAAAACATTCCTAGTTCCGCCACTGAATCTCTCCATAGTCAAAGGCTCACCCTTATTGTACCGACTTAACGCCACAATGCCAAGATATAAGAGAATTATAGCAAGGATAAAAGCATATTCAACAATGAGCGTAGTAACATAAAAAAGCCGTGATACCCCAAGTTATATAAGTAATAGAGTTGTAACTAACAATGACCATCGCTTAACATATGGGTGGACTGATAAAAACGCATCCCAGGTTTTCCATCCAAACCAGTCCACATGTGCTGGAAACTCCTCATTTTCTATGTTACTGAATATACCCTTGTGCTTCTCCAATATATTTATAGGGCCTTTAATTGAGGCAAATGGGTTATTCCCTGGATTTATAAAAATTTTTCCCTGGATCTTACAATTCGTCCCCACAAGATTCATTTTTCTTCCTCTATCAAAGGGCCAGAAAACAACCCTAAGGGGCAAAACATCAAGCAACCGGGGAGCAAAAAATTTCTTACCCATAAGTTTCTCAGCAAACTCAACCACACGACCTACTTCATCAATCTTCCTTGACCCACATGCAGTGGCATGCTTTTCAACCATGCGAAGTGCGGCCACAAACAGCCCCAAATACTATCTTACGACATCAACTTGCCAAAGAGCACCGTTATCTCTATTGCCAGAAACATAACCTTCACGGGCAAACACATTAAGAGCATGCTAAAAAATAAAGGTAACCTCTTCACCCATTTGTAGCACATGAACAGAAAAATTGTAATTTATATGGCTGACAATAAGAAGATGGTGACGCTGCACTTTATCTACATTAATTTTGTAGAATGGAGTTAGAACTTCTCCAATTTGTGGAACTCGTGTATGTTTAAGGGTATGATCAATTTTCATGAACCACTGCTCGAGTTCTTCCGGGTGAAGCTGGAATTCTTGGTTTCCCTTCCCTTCAAATCTATTAGAGCATGTGTACCTGCCTTAGGGGATAACACCTCACAAGCCACATTTGCTACATGCCCTCAATAGAATGCCACCTCCATTTCATCTGTTGATCATTCTCAACAGCATGATATAACTGACTCTGCTCCATATGGAATATTATAAATCCTTCTAGATTGATTCTCTTGTAAATGATACATTTCTGCTATAAATATGAGTGCTAATGTATTGAGGAAAACAATATAGACGAGGAATACTTTTATTCAAATACCATCTTTCTTTGATGCATTCTTACAAAAACCTATACTACACTTATTTTCCTACTAGTTTCAACATGGTATCAAGAGCCTGATAGGGCCAACGCCCACTTTTTCTTTCTTCGATCATCATGGCACCACCCAAACCCCCTTCCCCGAATCCCTCCATCACCAATTCAGCCACACAACTCATCACCATCAAACTTTCTACAGAAAACTATCTACTCTGGCACTCCCAAATCACCACTTTCCTCCTCAGCAACCAACTGTTTGGCTATGTCGACGGATCCACTCCCATGCCTCCCTCCATCATTGACAATGTTCCCAACCCAAACTATACCTCCTGGCTTACTCAAGATCAACTCATCATGTCGGCAATTTACTCCTCCCTCATCGAGACAATCCTCTCTCATGTTCTTGATCACTCCACTTCCCAACAAATATGGGAAACTCTTCAAAATTTTTACTCTGCTCAGTCCACGGCCCACCTCATGCACAATAAATTTCAGCTTGCAACTCTCAAAAAAGGATCCAATTCAATCTCTACCTATTTTCACAAAGCCAAGGCACTCTTTGCATCTCTCAATGCCACAGGCCATCCTCTCCCTGAGTCCGAGTTCATCATTTATTTTTTGACTAGTTTAGGATTTGATTTTGAGTCCATAGTGTCTTCCATCCCTACGCGTCCCGATCCTCTCTCCATTTCTCAAATCTATAGTTTTCTTGTAAATCATGAATCACGTCTTGCACATCAAACATTGTCTCTTCTTCAATTCCTTCACTGTCAACTCCACCACTACACGTGGCTCTTTTACTCCTCCTAACCAAAGCCGTGGCCGTGGCTTTCAGCGTGGACGAGGTGGTTGAAATTTTTCTCCATCTCCCTCTAATTTCTTTTCCTCTTCTCAGACTAATCGACCTCCCTATCAACTCTGTAATCGCATTGGTCACACGGTTATTTCCTGTTATCATTGGTTTGATCATGCATATCAGTCTCCTCCTCCTTCTCTCTCAGTAATTTCACCAATTTTCTGAATACTTCCACTCCATCCACTAATTGGTTTCCTGATACTGCTGCTTCGACTCACTTCACCTCTGATTTTTCCAAACTTAACCTGGAGTTCACAGTTTATCAAGGGCCAGATCAAGTAACAATTGGAGATGGATCATCCCTTGCTATTCAAAACTCTGGCTCTAGCCTACTTCCAACACCTTTTGGCAATTTTCTTCTCCGTCAATTACTTCATGTTCCTTTAATTTCTCGAAATTTATTATCTGTTAGACAATTTTGTTTGGATAATTCAGTTTTCTTTGAATTTAATTCTTCTGGTTTTTTTGTGAAGGATTTACATTCCCAAGAAGTACTTCTTCAGGGCCCTGTTAAAAATGGCTTGTACGTTTTTCCAACTGATGATAAGGCTGTCACTCTTCCCTCACGGCATGCTTTCATTGGTGAACGGACCTCATTAAATACATGGCATGCTCATCTTGGTCACCCCTCTCCTCGGATCACCTCCTTTATCATACGACATCACAATCTTCCAGTCATTGCCACGTCCACTTCATCACCCTGCTCGACATGTCTTCAAGCCAAGTCTCATGCTCTCCCTCACCCACTCTCACCCTCTCAATCACACTAGCCTTTTCAGTTGTTATTTTTAGATGTCTGGGGACCTACGCATGTGCTATCCTCCAGTGGTTTTAGATTTTATTTTTCTATTGTTGATGATTTTACAAAGTATGTTTGGTTCTTTCCTTTATATGCAAAATCTAATGTTTCTCAAATTTTTCTAAACTTAGTTAAATTTGTTCGTAATACTTTTTCAAAAAATATTAGAGCTGTTCAATCTGACTGGGGTGGTGAGTTCCATCCCTTTTATACTATCTTGCAAAATCTTGGCATTTCCCATAGAATTTCCTGTCCATACTCTAATGCACAAAATGGTAGCATTGAACGGCGTCATCACCATATTGATGAAACTGGGCTCTCCCTTTTAGCCCAGTCTTCGGGTCCTACCAAATATTGGGTTGATGCTTTTCAAACAGCAGTCTTTCTCATAAATAGAATGCCCACACCCATCCTTCACCATTTTTCTCCCTTTTAGTCTCTTTTTCATTCTTCACCTGATTATAATTTTTTACGTGTTTTTGGCTTGGCCTGTTGGCCCAATCTTCGCCCTTCTAATCATCACAAATTAGACAAGAGATCTAAGCTCAGTGTCTTTTTAGGATACACTCTTGATCGCAAAGGGTATATTCCATCTGGTAGAATTTACAATTCAAAATTAGTGGCTTACTCGATTTGCAAAGCTTAGTTCAAAATTAATTTCACTCGGTTTTCATGCTTCCATTTCTGACTCATCCCTCTTTATATTTACATCTGCTACTACCTCTGTGTATGTTCTAATTTACGTTAATGACATTGTTGTTACTGCCTCTAATTATTCTCTTATTACTGATTTTATATCATCTCTGTCCGCATCTTTCCCTGTCAAAGACCTAGGTTCACTTCATTTCTTTTTATGAATCCATGTCTGTCGCACGGCTAAAGGTCTCTTTTTATCTCAGTCTTGTTACATCTCTAACCTATTAAAAAAGACTAATATGCATGAGTCTAAAACTATGTCAACACCGTTGTCAACATCTGCTAAACTTTCAGCCCTTGATGGGTCCTCTTTTGAGGATCCTCAGCTTTATCGAAGTGTCATTGGCAGTCTCCAATATCTTTCCTTCACTCTTCCAAATATCTCGTTTGCAGTCAATAAAGTCTGTCAATACATGCACTCTCTCCGCCATTCTCATTGGCAAGCTGTCAAACACATACCGCGTTATCTCAAACTCACCATCTCTCTTGGCCTATTTTTTTCCTCTGTCTCTCCCCTTAAACAAACAACATTTTCATATGTTGATTGGGCTGGTTGCCTAGATGATCAAAAATCAACTGGTGGTTTTTTTGTCTATTTTGGGTCTCACTTAGTGTCTTGGGGTTCCAAGAAACAACAAACAATAGCTTGATCCTCGACTGAAGCAGAATATAAATCAGTTACAAATACTACTTGTGAACTTCTATGGATACAAGCATTATTAAAAGAATTGGGAATTTTTATTTCTGAAGCACCCCACTTGTTATGTGATAATATTAGTGCCACCTATCTTTCGACTAATCCTATTTTACACTCACGGACTAAACATGTGGATCGTGATTATCATTTTGTACGTGACCATGTTGCTAACAAAACTCTCAATGTCTCCTTTGTCTCAAGTAAAGAACAAATTGCATATATTTTCACTAAGCCACTCTCCTTGGCACGATTTGTGTTGAACCCAAGGTTTCAAGTTTTGTGTAATTATATATTTACACATGGATTTTGATGATAACAGATGAATTCAAAGAATAAAGAAGTCTCAAGCTCAAGTTGTCTACACAATGGAGTCAAGCACATCAAGGAAACAAGCATGAGCAAGAAGGGAACAAGTTCACATTAAAGTTATAGAGTAATGTTGTAAATCTCTTCAAAATTCGAAATTAGGATTAATGCTCAAAATTAATATTTTATCATAAAGCATTAAAATACATTTTCCACATGTGCATGAATATTTTGAAAATTTTGAAAGATGATTGATTGTCATCTTTCACATGTGCATACCTTGATTAAAGGGTTGAACTTTGAAAATATTAAAGATGATTGATTGTCATCTTTCACATGTGCATGTTTTATTTGAATATTTTCAAAAGTGATTGATGCTTTTTTAGACTTATACAAAAGGTAGATTATTTGGTTTGAAAATTTTGAAAAGTAAAGTGTGCTCCTTTTGTCATATGCAAAAAGTAAAAGATTAGGTTTGAAATATTTGAAAAGTAAAGTGTGCTCCTTTTGTCATATGTCAAAAGTAAAAGATTAGGTTTGAAGATTTTGAAAAAATGAATGATGTTGTCTTTGACAATTGAAAAAGAAGAACCTTTTATTTGAATTTTTTGAAAAAGTGAATGATGTTGTCTTTGACATGTGAATCTTTTTAAATTTGAATATGAAGTCTCATATGCCTATAAATAGATTATTTGAGAGCTTCACATTCACAACATCTAGAGCATACAACATTCATTCAAAGCTTTCATTCTCTCTTCTCTAAGCATTGAGCCTTAATCCTTGTTCATTTTGAGAGATATAGTTTGTGCTGTATTGTTCTTATTTCACTCATTGAGGAGGGTTTTCTGATAACCTACCCACTATCAGCTTTTGTATCAGAAAAAGGGTGTGTATAACCCTTGTGCGTGTAGAAAGTATTCTATACGGGGAATTGTTGAATCACCACTTGTAAGGTGATTGCAAGTGTAGAGGGTGTTCTACACGGATCCTTTGTAGCGGTGTTGTTCAAAGGTGTAATAGGTTTCTATCTCCACCTGAAGGAGGTTGAATAGTGAATTTGGGAATCCTCAAGGGGTAGCTTGAGGCGAGGACGTAGGCAGTGGGGCCGAACCTCGTTAATATACTGAGTTTGCTTCTCTCTTACCCTTACTCTTTATATTTATTATTATTTCATATTTTGTTTATATTTTATATTATATATTTGATTTATAATTGTTATTTTTTTAATACAACTCAATTCACCCCCCCTCTTGTGTTAGTCATCTGGGCAACAATTTGCACTCCTACGTTCAAGCCTCACCATCCTTCCGGTGCCGCTTGAATCGCAGAGGGATATTAGAGCATGTGTACTTGCCTTAGAGGATAACACCTCACAATTCACGTCCACTACATCCGCTGCATGCCCTCAATAGAATGCCATTTCTTTTTCTTCCTGCACAGTTTGGTCGTCATTTGTTTTTCTATTTTCTTCTGGCACTACTGATTATTGTGTTTCTTCGGTTGAATCTGTATCTCCCAAGTTCTCTTTGGCGGCTTCCTGGTCTTCAACGACTACTAGCTTTTGCTTCCTAACCTTTAATCTCACCAATTTTAAAATAACATCATACCGATTTGATATATTGTTCTACTTTACCACCCAATGAAGCATCATATCTATCAAGTCATTCAATTTGTTATTAACCCCCTAAAGACTCTTTTCATTAGCGTCTACCTGCCACTATAAGGCCTCCATGGATCGTTAGCTCTAGATACCACTTGTTAGGACCCTGTGGGTTATGCTACTTTGAATTGGAATGTAATAAGGGAAAAGGGTAATGAAAGCTAAGACGTTGCAGGAGTGAAATCAAAATTGCATATGAGATTTTTGTGATAATGCCTCATAAGGCCATACGTTTATTGATGAGGGAAACTTTGAGGGTTGCCAAACCTCCTTACAATATTCAAGCTAAAATCTAGATCCTAAGATAACTCCCATTTTCTCTCATGCTCCCTTATATTCCCATGCCTCACCTCACAGTACAATTTACTCTTAACAAAATTACAAAAAGGATAAAATGACAAGCTAATACTCTGGCTACATGATACCTTCACTCCCATTTACAATTTGTTTACAATTAGATGACGTGGTAGCTTTTTTTTTCCTTTTAAAGCTTTTAAAATCACTTCTTAGCAACAAAATCTATCAAGATATTTCAAATTCAAAAATAAAATTTAGTCCCCCTCGCGCTTTCCCCCCATGCATCCTCTCTTTAGCAGCTCCATCCATTAACACCGTTCGGCACCACCATCTCAGGTGACACTCTCTCCCTCCATCTATTCTCCACCCCTCCCCGACTCTCTCGCTCCCTCTCTCTCTTTCTACGATTTTGACCAAAAATGGTTAACGTTTACTAGTTACAGCCTTCATTACTACCATACACACTGCCTAAGACACTTTCTCACGCCTCTAGGTAAGTCCCAAGTCATTCTTCCCCATGCTTTGGTCAAGCTCAGTTCCGATTCCTTCGACATAGGTCCATTTTTTTCCCTGATTTGGTTGTAATTACTGCGTATTTGGTGGCCGATTGTGATTGGAAAGTATTTTTCTCCCTGAGTTGATTGCGTATTTGGCCCTCAACCTCTTCACAATTGAAGCTTTCAACGGAATCCATTACCACAAATAAATCTAACTGACCAAATAAACTATAGCTTTGGATTAAGCTGTGTCTAAAAAAAGGATATAGAGATATTTGAAATGGAAAAACGAAAGGATCTAGGAATTTAATCAAAACCCAAGTACAATATTTGGGCCTGAATTTTATTTGGGGAGGTGAGATTGATGTCTCCTATTTTTCTCCAAATTTTCATGGCGCAGGGTCATTGACCACTTCAGAAATGAAAAATTACCTCTATATCCGTTCACACACACACACACACACACACACACACACACACACACATATGTATATGAATATTTGACCCAAAACATATATGCACATCAGTGTCATAAAGAATTCTTCAAAAACCATAAACCTTTTTCTTTGCATTGTGCACTTGCCTGTGTTCTCGACTCTGCCTGAACATTTTTTTTTTAGTGGATATTAATCAAAATTTGTACTTGTCTTGTTACTCTTGGGGTTTTATTTTTCTTTGAGGTTTTATCAAAGACCTTTATTTGTTGAGTTCTTCAAGCAAAATGTGAAATATTAGTTATTCATCCTCATCCATTGCTTGGCTTGAAATATGTTTATAAATCCATTTTAATGCAGGTTTGAGATTTCAGCACCATTGGAGGGATGCTTGGATTATGTCACAATTTTTCAGTTTTTGGTTGAATTGTAATGTGTTATAGATAAGCACTAAATTAGTTTTTGGTCATGTTATAATGGGTACAATTTTGTTCAAGGATTAAAATTAGTTTTTTAGTCAGGTTGAAAATTAGTTGTAATGTGTAGATTGGTTGAAAGTTAGTTGCATGTAATAGATAAGTGAATAAATAGTAGTAATGCATACAATTTTTGGCCGAGTTGTAATGTTTACTATTTAGTTGTAAAATGTACTCCAATTATATTGAAGAAGTATCGTGTTGAAAATTACATGTTTTGAATTGATGAAGTAAAATTGTTGTCATGGAAGTTGCACTAGACCAGAAAGCATTTTGATCAGCTTAAGCCTTGAAGGTCAATCTTTTGGACTATTTGGCATCTTTTGCACCATGCAAACCCTCATATTCGTGTTATGGGCTAAAAGTGTTCATAGATGGCTCTTGGAATGGCACTAAAAAAAGAGTGGTTAGATAAGTGGTGTATACCTGATCTTCACATGAAAGTATGACAGTTTGATTGACATTTCCTCAATTTTTCTAAATTTTTTACTTAAGATATGAAGGAAATTAATCAACTTATGTCTATCTACATGTGTGATGAAAAAAAGCAACAAATAAATCTAACTAGAGGTGTAGTGCAAGCACAATGTTCACCTGCAATTAACCAGCAAATATTCATATTAAGTGAGAGAGGAAAATATCATTGGCTTATTTACAACATGATAAGCTTTAGTGGAAGCTCCATTAATTGCTTTTAGGTTTAATTTAAATTAATTGATGGGTCATAAGTACAAGATGAAAAAAATCCATGGCACTCAAAGTGTGATCCCATGCATTCTATGGATCAATATTTTGCTCCTACTTGTTTTGTTTTCAAGTTCAACTCGGTGCTGAACAACTTTTGGTTCCCTCATCGTCCTATGCTTGGATATATGGTGTTCATCCATTAAAGGACTTTGAGCAGCTTCAGCCACCACCTACTCATTTAGTTCCCTATCTATCATGCTTGGACCATATTAAGGGACTTTTGGATTTACCCAAGTAAAAAATTCGAATGACGGGCAAGCTGCAAACCAAAGCAATAAGATGATTTATCCCAGATGCACCATATTCAAAGTGCATGAAATAAAAGAATAAATAATATATTAGAGAAATGAAAAAAGAAAGAGTGGTGTTATGAAAATATGGCATGAGCTACCAGAAGTGAAGCATGAATCTGTAACAGAAATTATGTGTTAGAATAAAACGGAAAAAACAAAGGTCTCTCTATGCAAAATTGGAAAAACAAAATGACCTGAAGGATCAGGAATCAAGAATCGATCTCTACAAACAATTCAATCCCAAACTGACTCCACTTATGAAAATGACAAGAAGTGCCATGAGTTTGCAGGCAAATTCAATGTATATTACCTACATAATCTCAACTAAAAAGAGAAAACAAACCTATGATATTAAACTACAAAATGGATCGTATTCTAGGCCTCCCATTTTGCTTGAAGAATTTAAAAAATAAAGGTCTTTGATCAACGAAAACCTCAAAGAAAGACCCCAAAGATGATTAGATAAGTACTAATTTTATTAAATTTTGATTAATATCCACTCAAAAAAAAAAAAAAAAAAAAGTCCAGGCAATGTCAAGAACACGAACAAGTGCACAACAATCTCAGCTCCCCAAATAAAATTCAGGCCCAAACACTGCTGGGTTATGATTAAATCCCTTGATCCTTTAGCTTTTTCCATTTCAAATAGCCCTATATCCTTCTTCTTCTTCTTCTTCTTCTTTTTTTTTTTTAGACATAGCTTAATCCAAATCTGTAGTTTTTTTGGTCAGTTAGATTTATATGTGGAAAGGGATTTTGTAGAAAGCTTCAATTGCGAATAGGTAGAGGGCCAAATACCCAACCAACTCAGGGAGAAAAATGCATAGCAATCACAACCAGCCATCAAATATGCAGTAATCACAACCAAATCAGGAATGAATGGACATATACCGAATGAATTGGAACCGAGCTTGACCAAAACAAGGGGGGAGAACAACAACTTGGGGCTTACCTAGAGGCGTGAGAAGGGTGTCTTAGGCATGTGTATAGCAGCAATGAAGGCTGTAACCAGTAAACGTTAACCATTTTTGGTCAAAATTGTAGAGAGAGAGAGAGAGAGAGAGAGAGAGAGAGAGTGGGAGGGAGAGAGTCAGGGAGGGGCGGAGAATAGATGGAGGGAGAGAGAGTCACCTGAGATGGTGGTGCCGAATAGTGTTAGTGGACGGAGCTGCTAGAGAGAGGATGGAGCGGGAGAGAGTGCGAGCGGACGAAATTTTGTTTTTCAATTTCAAATATCTTGGTGGATTTTGTTGTTGAGAAGGGATTTGAAAAGCTTTAAAAGGAGAGGAAAATGATATTATTACTACTCAACTACAATTTATTTACAATTTTTTTATATTTGATTTTTTTTTTAATTTTTAATTTTATGATTAAGGAAATGAGTATTAATAAAATTATATTTTTTTAAAATTTTTTTTTAATGATTAAAGATGTTAAAAAAATATTTAAAGAAAATAAAATAAAAATAAAAAAATTTAAAATACACATAAGTAGTATCATTGTCCAAAAGGAAAACAAGAATAAGCTGCCACGTCATCCAATTGTAAACAAATTGTAAACGGGAGTGAAGGGTATCATTACTCGGAATTTTCTCTCCTGCTCACTTATATTCCCACGGTAAAACCTAAATATAAGTATAATTATACGAGAAATGCTACACAATCTCTTAACACTCCACACTCTACTTTTTTTTAAATTTTTAATATTTTTTTAATATATTTTTTTTAATTTATTCTTTTTAAATTAATTTAATTCTTTTATTCATTATTTATATATTAAATATTTGATAAAATATAAAATAATAAAAATTAAAAAAAAATATGGAGTGTAGAGTATTGAGAGGTTGTGAAGATTTTTTCTTATTATATTTAATATGTATATTAATCTAATATAATTAATTAAAAAATAGATTTTATTAATATGTACACTAATCTAATATAATTATACACTAAAAATAGATTTGCTCTTTAGTTCTCTCATTATGTTTTTCTCGATAAATGATATTTACAGTCGTGGTTATGTAAGCGTTGCGTAGTCTTTTTTAAAAAAATAAATTAATACGAGACCTATATAAAAAAAATTAACTTTTTAATCACGGACCTTATTTTTTCAAAACAATTACGTGGTATTTATACACTACATGACTGTACGTAACATTACTCGTTCTCCCCTAGTGTCCCCGCTGGGTTCTCTGCAACACCACACACCCCCCCCCCCCACACCGTCCTTCTCCACGGCTTCACCCCTCCGCCCGATTGGTTGTGCTGCCGACACCATCACTGGCCGTATTCTACTCATGCCGCCGTCTGTAACCGCTGACAAGGGTAAGTACCGCCTAAACAAGGATTTTTTTCTCTGTTTTCGTTTCCCAGTTTCTCTCCAGTCACTTTTACAATCCATTCACTTTCATATAGAAGGCCACATAGTCACTTATTCACTCTTTCACTACTGGATTGTCTTTGTTTATGAGAAACATTTGAGTTAACTCCCAAGTACAATCTCTCAAACCAAAAATTGTTGCAATGGAAGGAAAGGTACTATTTTCTCCTTTTATTTTATCTTTCGCTCTTTCTCTCACTTTTTATTTTATTTTATTTTATTTATTTCTAGGGTTCCAGTTGATTGAGAATCCCAACCACTTTTTTAAATTTGTTGTCTTGTTGGTGCTAGTGCTCCTTTTATTTTATCTTTCGCGTTATTTGTTGTCTTGTTGGGTTTGTTTAAAAGTCGGTCAAGTCTTAGATCTGTCGATTCTTTCTCTTCCTTTTCTTTTCCCTTGCTGTTTTTTTTAATTGGAGATCATCATTTGAATCTGATTTGATGCTTTCCCAAGCGAATGGGAATGGAAAACACTTTTTCATCTCATTTATAGTATACTTTGCAATAGATTTGTTGAAGAATTGGCAGCTTCTGGAATAGACATGTAAAACCCATGTCCTATGAGTTTTATCTTTTATTCTGGTTTTGCAAACATCAAAATAATAACAAGTATTTTGATCATGTAGTGTTTCTAGTAACTAAATTCAAGATTTATAAAAAAAATTAGAATGTGGGTGACTTCTGAATTGATCAATCTGCATGACAATTCTTTGGACTGTTTGATGTTTGATGGGCAATAAGCAAATTCTGGACAAGTTCAGATGTGAGGGATCCATGCCATGGATTAAAAATAAATAAAAGAGAAAGGATAATGAATCCAGATGGTCATGATGAAAAGTTATCCAAACAGGACTGGACCTACTTTGGAATCAAAGTTAATCATCTTTGAATATTTATAAATAGGATGAGGTGTGATATTATTGTCCCCTTTTACATGTTTATAAATCTTCTTGAAAATTTCCTTTTCTAATGTCTTTGTTTTAATGTTCCATTTTTAATATCTTCAAGATACGTCGTGCTTGCTCCATGGGACTTAGTGCAAATCAGTCCCCAACTTTGACTAGAAATTGGCCTCCTAATTGGGTATGTAAAAGGGTAAATGTGTATTCGTCAGAGAAATTTGCCTATACATCCAATGGTTACTATTATGTCATTGTTGTTATTTTGAACTGCCCCCACCCATGAAGGCTTCAACCTGTTATTATGGTTGAAATTTTCTTGTGGTGCGGGTGCCCATTTGAATTTGACTTTATATGTTTACTGTTGAAATGAGAAGCAACATAGCTGGTACTTGCATTTCACATTACAAAATTTTATCTGAAATTGGTCTGTCTTGAAACATACCGCATGGTATACCACCCAGCTTATGTCCATGGGATGGTGACATTATGGTTATGTGGATGAAAAGGCAAATTGAAAAAGAAAAAACAAAGCCAAATAGAATTTTAATGATATTGGCTTCTTGTTGTCGCATTTACAAATTTAACAAAATTACATATTGTGTCAAAAATGCATGGGTATATTGATCAGATGGTACATCTGCAGGAGGCATGACCTTACAGAGAGCTTTAAGAAGTTGCAGTGAAAGAAACATTTTTTTTTTTTTTTGTAGGAGAAAGTAGTGAATTCCTTGCAGAATTTGTGTGTGCCAGAATGGGAAGAAAAAGTTGTGCTCTTGTTGAGGTAGCACGCTTTTCACACCAGTTTCCTCTTCCTCTATATGTTTTCCTCACTCAGCTTTCAATTAATGGCTTGGACCCAGCTAGGCCTTTTTGCCATTCATGCATAGCACCAGAGCTTTTCTCTCCAGAGTCTTGGGATCAAACTTAAACCGATCAAAACTTGAGTATATATTGAGATTTGATGCAGATGACCATTTGAAGCATGTATTCATTAATCACGTCTCCTGCGAAGCAATGTACAACCATGACAGATTTGTAATTTTTTCATGATAGTGTATTATTTGATTCTATCAGTTGTGGGTTTTATAACATAAGGAGTTGATCATTTTATTAACATAGATGAATAATCCATCTAATTACAACATGTAGCATAATTGCATTAAACACTTGAGAGTAAAAAAATCTGTTTGTAGGTGAATGAACTAAATGAAAAGAGAACAATTTATGTTGATTAAAAAGAGTAATGAAAATTAAGGAATAGGATCACTCTTTTTAATATCCCGAGTAAGCTGTCATAATTATATTCATAGACAATAGAGCATACAATTACGTCCGAACTATCTGTAGCTGATTTAAAAATAACACGTTACAACTATAGTTCAAACCAACAAAAAACTATTACAATAAATACGATCCAGTGCAAAGGCGATAATATGTCTTTACCAGAAGACTGTACATCAATACCTACACAATACTCATCTTCCTCCTTTGTGTCTAAAAGCAAACTCTCATCAATTTGATCTTCCAATCCATTTGGAACTGACATAGAGTGACGCCGTAGAAGAGATGAGAGGAGATGTGGCGGAGGAGGCAGTCGGGTGGTACTTGACAGTCCCATTTCGATGCTACCTTGAAACTTCAAGAGTGAGTCAGACACTGCCTGGTGTATGTGATGCTGCGCCAAATCTATATAAGAATAAAAAGTGTCTGTTGAACATGTGACAAACACATGCTCTTTAGAATTCGAAGTTAAAAAATTATCACGTTTCATCAAATAAACATGTACTTCTCATTCCTGAAAGATCTAAATATATGTGGCTACGATCATAACAAACTAATGCGATGCATGAATTCACAAAACGAGTTTGGATACATCTGCAATTAATTTCATAAGAAATAAGAAGTCTAAGATAGCATAGTAAAATCATAATAAGAATGATGATGATGATACGAAAAATAAAAGGCCCAAGACACTCCTAGGAGCTTGCCTTGCGGGACAAGAACACTATGTAATGACGGTCAAGATTCTTGGTTGAAGAAACTGAGGGGAAGCTATCTACATTCTTGGGGAGATACACCTGCTAAACACTTGGGTGCCTCCGATCATAATCAAAGAGTTCTACAACAACAAAGTTGTATATTAAGATAAGACTATTGGCATTGTCGATACCTGAAAACACTTCTTGTATTTAGATATCACCTTTTTTTGATCGGGTATCTAGAGATAGATTACATTATGAAGGCATTGCATTCTCCCCCATCGATGTTTTTAGAGACCATAAAATAGTTCCATCCTCTATTCCCATTCCCATCCACACCAACACACACCCCCCCCCCCCCCCCCCCCCCCCCCAACCCAAAAACAAAAACACCAAAAAAAAAAAAAAAAAAGGAAAAGATTAATTGTCAAACTATACTAAGAAGTGTCTTCTAGAAATTACAATAAATATAACAATAGAGTCATCCCAAGGTAATCCAGGAGACTCATTTGGTTCCAGCCAGAAGATCAATTTTTTTTTTTTTTAAGATATTTCAGCTTCCAACAGATATATTAACCAGTGTACCATCACAGAAATACACACAAAAATATCATTTATATCCATTTCATGAAAATTATAGGATGCATATTTAAAGATCCCAAAACTGACTGTTGCATCAAAGCCAACATGTACAGCAGAAAAAGAATATCTTGTCTTTTTTTAGAAATATATAGAGTCGCAGAAACCAAATAAGAATCAAAGAAGGGCGTGTGATGAGTGTACCATGCAAAATCTATCAAATGATTGAGATTTTATCGAATAAAAATACAAACCCAAAAATTCGTCATCATACCTCAATGTAATATTTCACCTAGATTATCCATGCCTCCTTCTGTGTTCGTCATCGAACGATTAAGGCTGAGTCGTTGTTAAAAAGGGAGCCCCAACGTTCGTGGTCCAGAAGGGTGTATTGTAAGCACTTGAGGAGCCATACTGCATGCCATCGTGTAAACACAAATTATTATACCCAGATTTAGGTTCGGTTTGGCCATCAAGATTTTTAATCTCAAACACAAAATTTTCATCTCACCATTATAACTTTCCCAAATCCTCATACAAAATATAATAAACGTACAATTCAACTTTTTCTTAACTTTTTTAAAATTCTCATATTAAAATTCAAAATTCTCATTTAAGAAATCTCAGTAGCCAAGCATAACCTAAGCAAGCTTTCCATCAAGACTGATTGATCCATGCTCACAACACAAACATGTGTACAGATCAAAAACTTCACGAAATTCCACAATAATATAGATCGATACTATTAAAAATTTAATACTCACACAATAATATAGATCGGTGTGAGTGGTGCTTGCTGTGGCGAGAGGAGTCGGCGTGCGGGGTGCTTCAAGAGGTCATTGAGGGCTAGGGCTCGTTGTCTTGGTTGTGAGAAGTGGGAGAAGAGCTAAAGAATTATGAGAGAAGTGGGCGACAGAACCGTGACGTGGGGCAATGAACCAGGTTCGCCACATCAGGAGTGTGGTGTGTGACCCACAGACAGGAGGCTGGATAAACTTTTTGTTTATGAAAATGATAAGAGTTTTGCTACGAATTAGCCACTGTTCACGGCTGATCCGTAGCACACCTTACGTGTCTATTATTATTATTTTTTTAATCATGATCTTCCCCTACACCGAAATCTCTCTCTCTCTGCTGGCCTCCTGTTTCTCTTTGCCTCTCCCACGACAGGATTGAAATCTAATCCAGCTGAAATTTACAAGTGATCAAAGTTGTTTTCGATGTTCCGTTTCTTCGACAACGGTGATCCCCAAAACTTGTTTAGCTTCAATATTATCCCAGATCTTAGATCTTGAGCACCCATTAACGCACATCATCTCATCAACTCCATCATCTCCTTGTAAAAAAAAAAAAAAAAAAAAACTCCATCATTTCCTTATGCTTTATCTTACCCTTTCTATTTTTAGTTCTTTCCCAAGTGCCTGTTTGGGCCTGAAAACCTACTCTCACAATCCAAAAAAACCCTTGAACCAGAACTTTAATTAGAAAAAAGAAACTGCAGATTTCTAGATGAAGGATTTCGGTGCTCTGAGAATGGGAGACCTGATTTTTTTTTACACCAAGTGGAGATGGCAGCCCAAATATTGTAACTTGCCCAAGTCCTTATCAAAACGTTACTTTAGCTTTGCTTTCAGTACTGTATCTACTGTTTGGTTGCTGAGAAAATGGGAAAAAGGGTGAAGAATTTTATTTTTCTGTGCTAAGACAGGAAAGATATTATGTTCTATAAGTTTAAATATTTAGGACTTGGGAGAACGAGGAATTCATCCTCTTAGCAATTAGATGGTTGAATCATTCTTGTTGGATTTTTCAAATTGTATACTCCGTAAGGCTATTGAAAAGGTTTTTGGATGATTTGAACTAAGCCTTTCATACGTCGTAAAAAAGAACAGAATCTACCAAACTTTGAATCCGTCTTCTCTATTAGCTTCCTCTGTTTTCTTAACAACAGAAGGATTCGATTATTTTACTGGTGGGGGAGACGGGGGCTTAGAGGGGGATGTTGACGACGGAACTCGGGAGGGAGATCGAAGAAGACGAAACGAAAGAATGAGGAGATTCGGAAGTGGGAGAGGTTGAGCGAGACGAGGGGGAGAGTGCTGCTGGTGGGGGGATGCCGACGACGGGGAGGGGGAAAGCCGGGGAGAGGAGAGCTCGAGAGGTTCTTTTCGAACTCAAATCGAGCACAGTACTACTGAGGGAGGGAAAGGAAAGTGGGGTCAGTTTGGTCATTACACAGCAGACACGTAGGGTGTGCCTCCGGCTGTTCCCAAACAGGGGCTGCTCCCAATATTTATTCAAATGATAAAATGACAAGCTAATACTCTGGCTACATGATAGTCACTTGAAATGCATAACATAACTAAAAACGCACAGCATAATAACAGCACACGCACACAGTAGCTTAAACGCAACACTTCATGGTCCCAAAAGTTCAAAACGAACAGCTCCAGTAATAACGAAACGCACAGTTTCGGCGACAGCAACGTAAAGCTTCAGTAACATAAAGCCAAATGCACCGCCTCAATCTTCTTCAAAACATAGCTTCCATTTTCCTCGATGACATAAATAACAGTTCGGCATCTTCACTTCGTAAGCTTGATTCCATCTTCCCTTTCCCTTTCTCTAGCTGGGCCCCTAACAGATCACCTCCACGCCTTAGCCTCCACTTCGCAAGCGGCCACCACCACCTTACGCACACCCGACGGAAAGACACCTGCACCTTCAAAGCTGTGGCCTCGCATAAACCAACACCACATGAGCTCGGCCACGAGTCACCAGTTGCACCACCACAGCCAAGTTTTCCTCCACGTTTTCAACCACACCACATGGCAACAGCTCTGTTTTCTCATTCCAAAACAGAGCAAAAGTTTTACGTTCTAACAGCCACCCTCAACCAAGCTCGGATCAGCCACGCATCCCTCCACCCTCAGTTCCTCTCGGCAAGCAGAATCTACGGCACTCACCAACATCAAAGGCCCTGTTTTCAAGCACTGAAACAGAGGAACGAGTTCCCCACGTTGGTGAAGCCTAGCGACTTTGCCAGCCCTTCACTTGAACGGAAGGCACTTTTCTCGGCGATTTGAAGCAAAACAATCTCCCCCAAATCTTAATCTCAGCGATTATAAACTCGCTGCAGCTTCGCCGGTACTATTCCTCCACTTTAGATATATTGTGACGGAGGTTAAAAATGGCCACTAAAAGCAAAGGATTTCCTGACGATTTTATCATTGCCGCACCGAAAACACATTTCCTAGCAATTAGAAAATTACTGGGAAAGGTTTTGCTCGTAATTTTTTAATCGCTGCAATTGAGTTTTTTGTTAGTGAACTCAGTAGTTAATCACTGGCAAAACCTTTGCTTTTAGCGGTGATTTTATAATCGTTGGGAAAGGTTTTGCCAGCGATTTCCTAATCGCTGGGAAATGTGTTTTTGGTTTTTGAACTCAATAGCGGCAATTAAAAAATCACTGGTAAAGGTGTTGCCAGCGATTTCATAATTGCCACTATTAAACTTTTTTGGTTTTTTAACTTATAGGCAGCAATTGAAAAATCGTTGGAAAAACCTGAAAATCGAGTTTTAATAACCTAGTATTCTTATTGGGTCTCATTTTTTATTGTTCCCAAAGTCTGAAAATTAACTATTTTTCCTCCATTTATTCAAATGTACCTGATTGACATGATCAACTAATTATCCATGCATAAAAAAATGGAAAACTCTTCTTACAGTCAGATGGGGGTAATCGCTGCGCAGTCTTCGTCTATGTAGATAAATTAAACGGTTCGTTTTATTCAAAATAACAAACAATGCGTTTTCGTTTCCACTTTCATTTTCATTTTCCCCATCATCTCTATGAGGCTTATCTTCTTCCCTTCGTTAGTTTGCAAGTCTGTGAGCAACTCTATTAAGTTCTACGAGGATGTCTTGGGCTTTGTACTCATCAAACGCCTTCTTCCTTCAACTTTGAAGGAGCTTGGTTGTTCAACTATGGTATTGGCATATATTTGCTAGAGTCGGACAATGCCCCAACAAAGAAAGCGCAATAAACCCAAAAGATAACCACATTTCATTCCAATGCTCAGACATGAACAGGGTTATTTGGAAACTAGAGATTTCTGGTAGACTTAAAAGTGACCTATACCATGGAAAAATAAATAGATCTTACCAAAGCCTGATGAAGTTGCCGACGGAAGAGACCCACACGAAAAGCCCATGAAAATAATGAAGAAGACCCACCTCCCTGGAAGCTAGACGAAACAAAGCTCTGTTTTGGTTTCATTCCACTTTCACAGTTCTGAGTCTCTTCTCTTCTCTCTTCTCTCTTTTTTTTTTTTTTTTTTTTTTTTTTTAAAAAAAAAGCTGCCGTGGCGTCAGCATACTCCACGCCGTTTGCACCACTCGACTGTATGTAGCAAAACTGTAAAAAAATATATCTAAGACCATTTAATCCAATTCAATAATTTCTTCAAGCGGCAATTCAACCAAGCTCATGTATATTTTTATATTGGGTGGTGCATTATACTGATCATATCAAGTACAAGCTGAGCTACTAGTTATATAATATATAAACATCACTGTTATAATAGATTTGAGGACTCTATTGTCATTAAAATAACTGCTACGAAGTTCCACACCTCTATCACCTTTGATCGAGAAAGGTGACGAACTTGAAGATAGAAAAGTCACGTTACTGCTGCTCAGCCCAAGCTTGAATGGCCATATCACCCCACTGATCATAAACTCTCCTCTTTTGCATGAGGTCAAAACATCCGTGCTATTCTATGCCTAATGTAAGAGTGAAATGGCTAACCATTACTAAAGCCGGTGAGTTACTTTACAAAGACATGAAGGTTCATTTTTTTTTGAAAGACAAACAAAAAGCTGGACATTGAAGCTAGCATTGAACAAGAACAGTTCAATTTGAGATTTTTAACAATTATCTCTACTATATGACAACACAATTTAGAAGAAAATCAATAAATCTATGTTCATTCAGCCTTTATTTTCTTTTTCCTCCAATTCTCACTCTACATTTTATCTGTATTCCTTGTTTTTCTTAGTCTGACCTCTATCCTTGATACTACACTCCGTCACTTTCTCATTTTTTAAGTAAATCTCTATAGATTGTTCCCATTCCTACTTCTCCAATTGTTTAATTTTAATCTATGTTGAATCAATATAATAAAACTTTTATATGTAAATTTTTTTCATAATTATGGCTCCATCTACAGCTTGAGAATGTTGAGGACGTGGAGTATATTATTGTACATTGTGCTTATTTATTATTTTCTTTTTTGGTTTAAAATTGTAATACCTTTATATAATTCAATTATGTTTTAGAGAGAACTCACCCTTGATTGAAGTGAAGATGAAGTCAATGAGAGCATTAAAACAAAGTTACAAAGAAGTTACAATGGCTATCACAATGCTACGCACAAGATAAACCCAGATATTTTACTCAACAAAAGAAGAAGCGATTACTCATGTCCTCCTAGATGATTTGAATCAAAGTGATTAGGAGATATTGTTCCATCAATGGACAGACCCAAAATGCAAGGTCTCACACATTTTAGAACTATTAAGTAATAGTTCAGTTTGTCACATATATATATTCATGATAAGCTATTGTGTTAGGCACTACGTACTATTAAACTTTCCAGCAAATCTTCACAAATAAAAACATACCAGAGAAATTAATGGGCCCTCCTCTTCATCAGTTGTAACATGAGTCATCAAGGCCAAGTTTTTTACCATTCCACAAGCTTCACCTTTGGGAGTATCACATGGGCAAAGCATGCCCACTGTAACAAAGTGAAACCGCACAGAGACATATTAATTCATAAATATGCAGTTACAGAAATCTAACAATTTATGACGCAAGACCTTTGCTACCACACAATGGTAGCAAAGTGAGCTTTGAAGATGCAAGCAGAAAAACAATGGTGACTCTATAGCCACCAGCTAGCTAGTGTAGTTTGTATGTTTTTTTTTTTTTTTTCAAACACATTCATTTTTTTAATCCTTTTAAATATTTAAAAAAATAATAAAAAATTCACAACATTATTAAAAAAAACTTTCTTAATTACTAAGTAAAAAAAATTAAAAAAATCCTAGAGCCCCAGCAGAAGAGTAGCATTTTCCCTTTAATTATATTTATCTTATCGGGAATACTGCATGCATGCATCATGCTCTTTTTTCTCACGCAGTACTGCATGCATGTTACAAAATATATATTCTAGATACTTTAACAAAGAGGAGGCCAGAGAGTATACAATCCTAATTGCGTATGTATTGGAACATATCATGATTTATTTGAGATTTGAGGCTACAGTTTGCTACTTTTCTTAAAATAAACCATCAACTAATTGAGTTCACAAGCCAAAAAGTACAGAAAACCTAAAATATTTGAAGGAGAAAGCGCATAAAAAGAGCTAGCAAGTGTTTCATGTGATTATATTTTGGAATAATAATATATGGTCGAAGGAATTGAATGGTGGGGCAAAATGAAGGCTTATATTTTGTTTCATGTGATTAAATGAATGGTCTCAACATGCCAGTTGTTGCTATAAAGTGTATATAGCAGTACAACGGTTCCTTAGTCTTGTTGACAAGACCATGCACCTCTTTCACTTTGAATATTCATGCAGAAAAAGAAACAAATACATAGATAATTAATTACAGATAACTAAATAGAAAGTTGTTATTGGTGCAGCAAGCAATGGAGAGACATCTCATTCTCAACAATCATACAATATCCCTTTGTTATAAACTTTTGCGAACGAGTCAACAATCTCAACAATCAACAATCATAAAATGACACCAAAAGAAGAAATGTTCATATGATGGTATCTACCATAACAACTACAAAGACATGACAGAAGATTTTGCAGACGACTCTTAAGCCCACAATATCTATAGTATAAAGCACACAAAATTAATGTAACGACAAATTTTATAATCCCTGAAATGATAAAAGATACGTCTCGTTCCACACTTGGGGCAGCCAGTTATGCCAAAAACTACTTGTTTTTATCTACCTTTTCTTTCACATCACGCAAAAGCTTCAACAACATGACAAAGAAGCATTTACTTCTTTTAGAGACTTTAAATTCCCTAAAAATGTAAACAAGGGCAAAAAATGCCTCCTTAAACATCCCTCCTCTTTTCTTCCCAGAAAAGAAAAACATTCAAAACGAAAGGAGCTGATACAGCAAGGTATAAAATCCCACCCTATTCTTCATTCAAACAAAAAGAAACTGATACATTGAGGTAAAAAGCAGTACAAATAAAAAAAAAAATGGGAACACGTAGATGCACAGGCATGTATGCCCACACAGAAGTACTTGTTACATACATTCTGAAGAATCTGGTCTGTATCTAGCTGTCCGATATTTCTGCAATTCATGGGGGCAAAATCTAGTGTTGAAGAAAAGCCCATGAGAAATTTGGAGCTGCTATAACCTCAAACATTCAACAGAAGTCAATATAGGTTAGAAACAAATTTATATGATGATATCAATCGATGTTAGCTAAACCAAAAACATTGAAAAAAAAAACTACAAAACCATTGAATTATTAATGAAGAGCTGCTACAATTCCAATACAACTAAAAAACAGTTCTCTATGGCTCACTTTTTCAAGATATAAACAACCAGTCAATATCTCCCAACAAAGTCAATGGAAAAAACAAGATAAAAGCATAATAAACTTATAACAAAGCTGAAGTGTAGAAGGCATATAGGGGCTCAAAATGGTCAATGGTCAAGCAGAGGAAATGACCACAATCACATTAACAATATAATAATAAGTTGCTTTTGTGAAACCTCTCACAATGAAAATGGCCATCCGGGTTATCCTACCATAGAGATTGAGCCTCTCTCCACAATAGCTGCTGATTTTATAGCCAGTCAATGACTCGAGGAGCCTAAAATTGCACTACCACAGATTTCTTTTGCACTTTCATGATGATAAAGTGCATTCAAACTGGCTCTAATCTAGAACATAAACGGGTCACAACCATCCAGAAAGGGCATGAGAGTAGCCACAAAAGCTAAAAACCCACACACCAGATTCAGCAAAACGACTACTAAAATCCTGAAGACAAGAAATGACATAACATAGCTAGATCACATTAGCCCAATAAATATGGAGAATATTACAAACCCATTAGAATATCAATAACTAGAGAACTTGATCATACAGAAAAAGCAGGTGCTTGGGCTATGCCTATTTACTTAGAATAAACATCACGTGTACTTGGGCTATGCCTATTTACTTAGAATAAACATCTCTTATTAATTATAAAAAAAAAAAAAAAAAACTAGTAAACTTATAATGAAGTGAAGCTTGAATATAATCAACCTTCCTCTTATTAAATACATAAGCACATAACCAAGAGAATCCAGATAATCCCTTCTGCTTTGCTCTACCAGTAATACAGAACATGATTAGAATGAAAATAATGGTGACTAATACAAATGTATTATAACAATAGTACTGTTATTAGTTGGAAACATGAAAATAACAATATAACATCCCAATCCAATCCCAAGGTGCATATTGACACTTCCATACCGAGTTCTGTGTGTGAGGTTCTTGTTTTCCCTAAAACAAATAAATAATGGAAAGGAAGGTGCTAAGAAACTTAGAAAGGGTGTTGGTCAACAAAGAGGTAACAAATACGGTGGCCAACAAAGATTTAACTATAAAAAGAATTGAAAATAAAAAGAATAATAATGGTTGACAGAGTGCCATGAATGTCAAATTTCTGATTTTTCTACTTCCAGCATACACAATGATGTAATTCCCAACAACATGGACTTGTCTTCAGAAAGTGAAAGTTAGACCATTTTGGTAGATATAGTAAATCACAACTTATAAGTTGTTGTACTAGCTAGCTGCACCTTCTAACAAAATTAACACCATTAAAAAAAACTTCATTTTTGTGCAAACATAAATTTTGGTTTTCAATGAGACTATGCAAGACTTATACACTCTAATATAGTTAAGATATCTTTAATATTGCTCCTAACTAAAATAACTAGAAATTAACTTTTATGATCTTATAAAATTAGAAAAATATGAAGAAGATAGCCGTCTAATTAATCTAAAACAAGTTTTTAAAATTCATCAATTAGTCACTCATATGAGCTATCCCTACCTGAAGTTGGCCTATTTTTTCATTTTAGGGGTTTAATATATGAAATTCATTCTGGCATAATATTTAAGAGTATGGTTTTTCCCCTTTACCAAATTAATGTTTGTTCTTGTAGTTTGGTACATTTTCCTATAGGATTTTAACTGTGAACTCGAATCTGGACAAATTTTTTCTGTATTGTTTTGCAACAGTTCAAAAAACAGATCGATCTTAAGCTTAGTCTTGATCTAAATCTATATATACACACAAAACACATCAGTAGAGAAAACCAAGCCTTGTTTTCAAAATCAGCACTTAAACCGCAAAAGGCAGATACACAACATTTTGAACCAAACAGAGGAGCTAATTCATCAGTTTTGCATAAACAAAAATTATTGACCAAAAAAAAAAATACAACTTTTGCAATGCAACCTATGCATGAAGGGGGAAATACAAATAAATTGGCAACAAGCGATACCTGGACGGCGGTGATATTCCCTAGAGCAGAGGACGATTATACTGGATGTCGTTACTAGCCGAAATGAAGGGAACTCGATTTTTTCATTTTGTAGGTAGTTGAAAATGGAGAACCAACAATGGAAGGGAGAAGGGTGTGGGAAAATGGGACAGTAAAAATGAGATTTGGCTGAAGACGGAGGAGATGACGCCGTGCACAAACGTTGGGAAGGACAGCTAGAAAATACGTAGTCCCTTGAGCCTAGCCATGCCAGCTAGAAAATGGACACCATCGATGGCTTTTCTATGTGGATAAAGCATTATCCCTATTTATAAGCAGTGGTGGAACCATCAACTGAGCAAATAAACCTTAAGTAACCATTTGCAACAATATAAAAATCTTGCATTAAAAGATCCTTGGGCAAAAGCAACTGAGACCACGGTCACAAGATTTTATGCCAAGGTAGAAAAGCATTTGATATTTTCAATATTTTGCTTTGTTTCTCAAAACAATTACAAAATCATTAGTGAGGCCAGATAGTCATAATATTCCATTGACCACTAGTTTTGTTCTCAACTATAATGGCTTTTCTACGGTAACTTTGCAATTCATTTAAAAAAATCACTCACATCATGCTAAAGGATGGCCATGGTCCAGGAGGAAGTTTTCTAGCACATACAATGGAACCACTTTGAGGCTCCACAAACTTATTGGAGTTGGAAGATCAACCTACTAAAAAAATACTATGCTAAGACATATAGATAAATGGGCATAAGTTTGAGTGAATCCATAGAATAACTTGTTGAGAAAAAAATCCTAAAAGATCAGTTCTTCATGTATCAATTGATCTATATATGGAAAATTTCTCACAGGTGTGCTTTTGTATGACAGAACATCATCATTAACAGGCCGTTCCGTAGAACTTTCAATGTTGCCCTTGACAGGCTCAGATTCAGCAAGCTGTGCTTTTGAATCATCAGAAGAAAAGGCCAAGAAAGTTTTACGAGCTTCTCTCCGAGCATCTCTGAGTAAATAATGAAGACATGGAGTTAGATATGCTTATGCTGAAATCTAACTAAACTAGGAAATTTTGCACTGAACCATAATATAATCAGATGAAACCATAAAATTGATGTGATTTCAACTTCCAGCTTAACAAAAAAACTAGGTTTTTTTTTTTTTTTTTTCTGTAGAGGTGCTGAAGATAAGACTGGCAAACTTGAAGAATATTCTAGAGAAGAATGTAGCATCAGAATTCAATGTGTATCAACACTACGGTGTTTTAACAGACTTCACAGAGAATCATTGTCTGACAGTTCCAAACCCCGCAATCAAAGATTTGTGAGGGGGACTATTACACGTGAAAAACACATGATGCATGAATGTCCAGCCAATTATAGCAAAATAAATGAAACATGGTAGCATACTTATTTCATCCTGTAACACAAACTACTAATAGGCTGCTGGCATTCTGTGCATATGCTTATACAGACCCCTGTACTAATTTCTAGAACTCTAAGCCCAAGGTCGTCTCAGATTGAACAGGAAACTCTTCAGATAAGAACATCAAGATTGAAACCAAAAACCTACAACCAGATTAAATTAAATATTTATATATATATATATATATATATGAGTAATGCATTGGAATCCTTAATTGAGTGACCATGTTGCAACCCGACCAACCCGACCCACAAAAACCCGCATTGGCCCGACCCGAACCGAGTTTACCTGATTTCCTTTTAAGCTTTAACAGGGTACTTGAATCTCAAAGTGGGATTTTTTTGGCAGAGCATTCGATATGGGTTTTATGGGATTCCTGGATGGTGCTTGGGCAGAGCTGATCCTCATGGTTGATGCCCGGAAGCTCTACTTTTGTGCAACAAATTGAAGTTAGAGATGATGATAAGAAAGGTGTCCTTCTATATTCGTTTTCCAAAAAACCTGACTTGAGCTCCCTAGCAAATTGGAGACTTGGTGTCACGGGTGCCTGGGGGTGAGATCATGAAGAGGTGAAGAGGACTGTGTGCAGATCAGCAGCAGCGGGAGTGAAGAGGCTGTAACAGATTTAACTGCCAAGGAGAGCTCGACGACTTGTAGTTGCATTTTTAGTAATACGTTGCGTTTTGTTGGTATGTGTTGTTTAGTTCATTAAAGCTGTGTAGTGATACGGTGCGTTTCAATTTCAGAGATTGTGAGTGCGTTTTATATTGTAGTCTTGCGTTTTGAGTCTTCATGTACTGCAGGTATAAAGGCAGTGCATGGCCTGTGTAAATGGTATCTAGAATCTTGAGCTTTAATGCAATTTAGAGGTTGGGAATTCCTCGAAAATTCCTTCTTCAAGATTCACGAAGGGAATCTTGCATTCAGTTCATTCTTGATTCGTGTTCTGTGTCTGTGGTTAACTGAGTTCTGTGTCTGTGTTGCTGCATTTCTGAGTTTTGCATTCGAGGGTTACAGTAAGTTCTTGATTGTTGTAAGATCAAGAACGTTACAAGTGGTATCAGTAGTAGTCGATCCTTACAATTCATAGCAATGGCTGAAGGAACACGTGCAACGTTGAAAATTCAAATAGAAGAATATCAAAAACAGCAGGAAGTGGTTCAGAAGCAATTGGATCAACATCATCAAACAATCTCGGGAATAACTGAAAAGGTAGATCACATGTCGAATATGTTGAGTTCTTTAGTTGAATCTCTTAATGTCAATTCTTTTAGAGAAAGGGAAGTGTCTGGTGAACCAAGGAATAATGGTGACAGAACTGTTTTTCAGAGAAGTGTTAGACTCGAATTTCCACGTTTTAGTGGAAATGACCCTGCTGGTTGGATTTTCATGGCCAACCAGTACTTTGATTGTTTCCAAATTCCCTTCCATCAGAAGTTGATGGTAGCATCTCCCCACATGGAAGGAGAGGCAGTGGTGTGGTATCAAAATGCCTTATAATCAGGCCTCTTTAATTCTTGGGAGTCATTAGTGGTGTCTTTACAAGCAAGATTTGGACCATTAGCTTTTGATGATCCAATGGAAGCTTTAACAAGGTTAAAACAGACTACATCTATTAGTTTGTATACAGCTCAGTTTGAGGCATTGGCAAATAGGTTGAAGGGTTTATCCGAAAGGCACAAGATGAGTTGTTTCATTAGTGGGTTGAAGGATGAAATCAGAATTCCTGTGAAGATGTTCAATCCCTTGAATCTTGGGGCTACTTTTGGCCTAGCTAAATTGCAAGAAGAATATGTTTTGTCTACAAGGAAGTCTTGGAAGCAAAATAATTACTTTGCTGATAAATGGCCAATTAATAGTGAAAAGCCTGTCGATGGGCTTAATAAAGATTTGAAGGGTTGGTTTCCTTTTAAGAAGGTCAACTCTACTCACATAGATGAAAAAAGAAAGAAAGGGTTGTGCTTCCATTGTGAAGAAAAATGGAACCCCAGCCATGTTTGTAAAAACCTAAGGTGTACTTTCTCCATGGTGAAAATGGTGAGGATCAGGAAATGCTTGATAATGTGGGAGAGGATGTAGAACAGTTGCTGCCAGAATCTAAGGGATTAGTGCAGAAAAGTTCTGAGGAACTGGAGGTGTCTATTCATGCAATTTCAGGTTGCATGAGCAGTAATGCTATGAAGTTGGTAGGAAAAATTGGGTCATTCTCTTGTGAAATCTTGGTGGATTCAGGGAGCACTCACAACTTCTTAGATCCAGTGGTAGTACAAGCTGCCAATCTGAAGGTTATTGAAGATAGGAGTTTGCAGGTGAAAGTAGCTAATGGCACTAGAATAATCAGTAGTGAGAGATGTGAAGAAATAATCAGTGTGCAAGGGACTAAGTTCAGGGTTCCTTTTCATGTACTGACCTTGGGGGGCTGTGACATTGTACTAGGTGTTCAATGGCTCAGAACTTTGGGACCTATTCAATGGGATTTTTCGAAAATGTCAATGCAGTTTAAAGTGTGTGATAAAGAGTTGTTGTTGCAGGGATTATTAACTGAGAAACTGCAAGTAGAGGCAGGGGTGCATATGATGAAATCTTCCTTCATTGGACAGCAAGGTTGGTTATTGCAACTTGTTGTTCAAGATAACACTGAAAAGCAGCAGCTCTTACCAGCAGTGGACGAAGTTTTACAACAGTATAAAGCTGTTTTTGAGGAACCAGTTGGGTTACCTCCACCTAGACAATTTGATCATCAAATTGTTTTAAAAGATGGCACTACCCCAATTTCTATGAGACCTTATAGATACCCTCACTACCAAAAAACAGAAATTGAGAAAATTGTGCGAGATTTGTTGACTAATGGGGTAATTAGGCCAAGCCAAAGCCCTTTTTCTTCAGTTGTCCTCCTTGTGAAAAAAGCTGATGGCACATGGAGGATGTGCATGGACTACCGAGCCCTCAATAAGGAAACTGTCAAGGATAAGTTTCCAATCCCTGTGATTGATGAGCTTCTTGATGAGCTTTATGGAGCAAAGTATTTTTCTAAACTTGATTTAAGATCAGGTTATCATCAAATCAGAGTGAAAGAAGAAGATATTCCCAAAACAGCTTTTAGAACTCATGAAGGCCATTATGAGTTTTTAGTAATGCCTTTTGGGCTTACTAATGCACCTGCTACCTTTCAAGGATTAATGAATCATGTATTCAAGCCTTTCCTTCGAAAGTTTGTCCTGTTTTTTTTTTTATGATATCTTGGTTTACAGCCAAGATTTAAATCAACACTTGGAGCATTTGAAAACAGTTCTATCTGTTTTACAGCAACATACATTGTTTGCTAAGAGGTCTAAATGTAGATGTGGAGTTATGGAGGTTGACTATTTAGGCCATATTATTTCTGGTGAGGGTGTTAAAGCAGATCCTACCAAGATTTCAGCCATGTTAGAGTGGCCCTTTCCTAAAACAGTTAAGGCTTTACGAGGGTTTTTAGGCCTAACAGGTTATTATAGGAAGTTTATCAAAAATTATGGTTCTATAGCTGCTCCATTGACATTGTTGTTGAAAAAGAACTCTTTTACTTGGACTGAAGCAGCTGAAACAGCTTTTGTCCACCTCAAAAATGCTGTAGCTCAACCCCCAGTTTGAAACTGCCAGATTTTTCTTAAGAGTTTTCCATTGAGTGTGATGCATCTGGAATTGGGTTAGGAGCTGTGTTAATGCAGAACAATCAACCCATTGCTTATTTTAGTAAAGCACTTAAGGGTAAGGCCTTACTCTTATCCACATATGAAAAAGAGTTTTTAGCACTTGTGAGTGCAGTGGGTAAATGGAGACCATACTTATTGGGTCAGCCATTCAAGATCAAGACTGACCAACAGGCCTTAAAACACTTGTTGGAGCAGAAGATAGCTACAGAAGCTCAACATAAGTGGATCTCCAAGCTTATGGGTTATGATTTTAAGGTTGAATATAAAAGAGGTAGGGACAACAAAGTAGCTGATGCACTTTCAAGAAAGATGGAAGATGAGTCTGCTACTTTGGCATTAATCTCTTTTCCAACACCTGTGTGGATAACAGAGTTGAAGCAAAGTTACCTAGAGTCTTCTCATGTTACTTAGTTGATAGAGGCACTACAGAAAGGAGAACAGACCTCAGGAGGATTTTCATTGCAACAAGGCCTACTTCTGAAAAATGGCAAGATTGTGATTGTTCCTAGTTCAGCATTTCAGAAACAAGTGTTGCAATATATACACTACAGTCCAGAGGCGGGGCATGTGGGGTATCATAAGACTCTACAGAGGGCTAAGTTTGATTTTTTTTGGCCTGGCATGAGGAGGATATACGAATGTTGGTGAAAGAATGCCAAGTTTGCCAAGTCAACAAATCTGAAAATACTTTACCTGCAGGGTTGCTTCAGCCCTTACCTATTCCTCAGAATCCTTGGCTGGATATAGCTATGGACTTTATTGAAGGCCTTCCTTCTTCTAAAGGCATGACAGTTATTTTTACAGTGGTAGATCGATTGACCAAGTATGGTCATTTCTTTCCTTTGGCTCATCCATATACAGCATCTAAGGTTGTAGAAATTTTTTTCTCTGGGGTTTTCAAGTTGCATGGTCTGCCTCAGACAATTGTATCAGATCGTGATGTTGTTTTTACAAGTTCATTTTGGCAGGAGCTTTTTAAGATGCAGGGCACTCTCTTAACTATGAGTTCAGCTTACCATCCTCAAACTGATGGACAAGCTGAGTCTTTGAACAAGGTTGTTGAAGCATACTTGAGGGCATACAGTGGCTCTACACCAAAGAATTGGAGTACTTGGCTTCCCTTAGCTGAATGGCATTACAACACAACTGTGCATGCCTCCACAGGCATGACCCCATTTCAGGCATTATATGGCATGCCACACCCCAGGTTGCTGTCGTATGTAGCAGGCACTACTGTAAATGCTGCTGTTGACCAGCAATTAAAATCTAGAGAACAGTTGCTGTCATTACTGAGGGAGAATTTGATTAAAGCTCAAAATCGAATGAAATTGTATGCTGATAGGAAAAGATCAGAGAGAAACTTTGAGGTTGGAGATTGGGTGTTTTTGAAACTTCAACCTTATAGACAAAAATCAATGGCTATGAGGCATAACATGAAAATAGCCCCTCGGTTCTATGGCCCCTTTCAAGTTAGTCAAAAGATAGGTTCAGTTGCTTATAAACTGCAGTTACCATCCTCATCAAGAATCCATCCAGTATTCCATGTATCTTGCTTAAAGAAAAAAGTAGGGGAGCACATTGTTCCCTTGTCTACACTTCCTCCTGTTGATGATGAAGGGGTGATTCAGCTTGAACCTGAAAAGATTATGGGGAGGAGAATGAAGAAAGTAGGTAACCATGCTGTCACCGAAGTATTAGTGAAATGGGTAGGTGTTGATATGGAGAATAATTCTTGGGAATTATTGTACAAACTGAGGTCTTTATACCCTCATTTAGTAGGCACAGTGTTGTAAAGTGTCACGGGTGCCTTGGGGGCAAGGCTCTTGAAGAGGAGGAGATTGTCACGGGTGCCTGGGGGCGAGATCATGAAGAGGTGAAGAGGACTGTGTGCAGATCAGCAGCAGCGGGAGTGAAGAGGCTGTAACAGATTTAACTGCCAAGGAGAGCTCGACGACTTGTAGTTGCATTTTTAGTAATACGTTGCGTTTTGTTGGTATGTGTTGTTTAGTTCATTAAAGCTGTGTAGTGATACGGTGCGTTTCAATTTCAGAGATTGTGAGTGCGTTTTATATTGTAGTCTTGCGTTTTGAGTCTTCATGTACTGCGGGTATAAAGGCAGTGCATGGCCTGTGTAAATGGTATCTAGAATCTTGAGCTTTAATGCAATTTGGAGGTTGGGAATTCCTCGGAAATTCCTTGTCAAGATTCACGAAGGGAATCTTGCATTCAGTTCATTCTTGATTAGTGTTCTGTGTCTGTGGTTAACTGAGTTCTGTGTCTGTGTTGCTGCATTTTTGAGTTTCGCATTCGAGGGTTACAGTAAGTTCTTGATTGTTGTAAGATCAAGAACGTTACACTTGGAGTGTATCAAACTACATGATTCTTACATCCCACAGCCGCAAGGTAGGAAATAAACTTTTTGTTTTTGTGTTTCTTCACGGGTTTGCTAGAAAATTGTTTCATTTTTTTTCGTGATCAAATGCTCTATTTTTTTCTTTTTCTTTTTTCCAAATCGGCATAAAACTGAAGATTTTCCTTCTGGTTGAACAATGGATCAACAATCCGTATGGCATATGAGGCTCCAACTCGTGCTTTAAATCGATTGCAAGTGGTAATGACGACAGAGAGAAATAGGGAGGGATGGCAGCTAGGGTTTGAGATCAACTGGTAAAACGTATATTCGGTTCGATCGGGTTCGACCCGCAAGCTATTTCAAACCACTTTTTGTCAGGTCGGGTCGAGTCGAGTCTTGCTGAAGGACCGGGTCACAACTTTATTTGCATAGGCCTAGTTGCCATCCCATCTTCAGCAACAATTTTACACGTATTCAAAAGCAGCAAATAGGGGCGTATCTTAGAATTTGTATCAAAATTACCATCATTACAGGCATCACTCTATATTAATCTAAACAAACCAATAGACTCTGTGACTGGAAGAATTATTTCATCAGGAATAGGCCCAGGAATAGCTGATGGCCTGCAATACACAACAAACATATCACAAACAGACTAGCAAGACATTTCATGCTGATGTATTTAGGAAGTAGAACTGTGTGTGCGTGTCCAACAGTGACTTAAAACTCTCAAAAGAGAAGGCATTACATAAGAGACTCATATGGTGAGTGCATATTGGTTGTGCATATGTTGATCCATACTTATTTTTCATTTTGTTTTGCTTGTAGTCTAGTTTTTTTTTTTTTTTTAATTGGCACCGAGTGTCCAAGAAGAAAGTCCCAACTAATCCCCGAGGTGATTGTAGTCTAGCTAATGTTCTTTTTAGTTTCTCAGTTGAAGCTTTAATTTATATGTTTTTATGGTGTAGAATGCTAAATGGTCCATCTGGTTTGCCTTTTGAACAGATTGATCCCTATACTTTCATATCAATATTTTTAAATTTTTTATTAGTTTTTATTTTTATTTTTATTTTTTCTTCTACTTTTAGATTTTTTTTATTTTATTTTCACGACACATGGCATGCCAAGTCAGCATTTTTAACGATTAATTAATAGAATGTTAACGAAATGGCTGATTCGATCAAAATTGAAACCACACGGACTACTTATTCTCTAATCCTTTTTATAAGTCTTTGACAAAAATAATCAAAAGATTGTGAATTATGAGATGGTAAATAAAAAGTAGATCAAGAAAATATAAACCCATACATTGCGAGGTCTAGGCTAACTCGGTTTAATAGGAAGACCGAATCAACTCTCTATGTCCTATCCGTCATTTAGAACACCAAGCATAAGAACATTTTCTAGGGTGTCCCTATATTAGGGTATCTTGGAACCCATCTACAAGTACACTCTAGCATCAATAGTTTCCAAATCTTAATTGTTGGAGAAAGGATCAAACACATCCAATATTCAGTCTCAGTCCTATGTCCAAATAAATCAGACTCTTGACTTCCTTCATTGTATAGCTAAAATTATGTTCACACCATATGGTTGGGTTGGCCAAGGATAATGTAATACATGCTACTACTTAGCTTAGTCCACTGAATCCCAAGTTCCAACACTTGCAAGTCAGCTTGTTTACGAGCAAGTACAACATAGCATAGATGTCTCAAGTGATTGACCGTCCAATTCCTAAATGTGAAAACAAAGGAATCAAAAAAGTTGATTAAGAATCTTGTAATTTTTTTATAACATGTAGAATAATAATATATTTAAAAGAATAATCTCAACAAAATAGCTTCCTCAATCTCTGTTTACCATGCCCGTTGTTAGACTTCTTAAATAAATGCGTTCAGCACAAGGCTTAAAATATTACCAATTATAACTTGAGCCGTTCTATGCATAAATGAAAATACTCTTTCCATGAAACACAATGCCATTGTAATTAATAAATAAATAAGTTTCAATTGTGTGATGCTATTTCTTTGTTTTCCTTTTTGATAACTAATTTTTAAATAGTAATTTTTAAAGAAAAAAAAATTTTAAATAGTAATTCTTAAATAGCAATGCCCTACCACCCACCCCTAATGTTTAGCTAGCATAATCCCTTACCCTTGTTTTTAGTAATATAGTATAATCCTTCAAACTATAAATAGAATGCTTTCACTAGTACTTTACAATTTTTTTGTGAAGAAATACATGTAGTCTCTTTACATTTCCTAAGCTATGTCATCTGTATCTATGGCATTCATAGTACTTAAAAATCACTAAAAGTCATATACTTCCATGGAAGTGCAGCTTCCTTGTCACAAAAGAAATTGTCTGGAAAAAATGAAACGGAAGTGACAAACAGGTAAATGGCAAATTGTAACGCCCGTCCTTATGGTGGGTCCTTTTTCATATCGATTTTGATAAAAACCGACGGGAATTACGATTCCTTTTCAATTTCTTTTTCATACATACCAGGATACCAAAGACTCCATGTCATAAATAAAATCTCATTTTTTTCTTGATTAAAACTTTCAGCGGAAAACATTACATTTCATAATTAAAGCTTTTAATATGAAACATCTTGCCTAGGCCTTCGTGCTCTTCCCCTTGGGCTGTGCCTGTCCTGACTTGTCATGCTCATCTTGTGCCTGGGAGGGCACACATAAAAACTAAAATGAGTCGATGACTCGTAAGCATTACTTCATACAGTCAAAATATAATAACATAGTTTTTCAGTCATGCAGTTATCATTCCATACATACATATCTTATGTAGCATGCATACGTCTTTCTTTTCATTTGAAAACATTTCGAGGTGGGGTTTTTCCTTAAAACATGTTTTCTTCTTTAAAACAGTCCCCCACACATCGCTGCCTTCATCTCTTAAAGAATCTTTTTATGCATTTATATTTCTAAGTACATTCATGCATACATACGTTCATTAAATCATCTTTTCTTACTTACGTACATTCTTGCATTCGGTCTGTTCATACATATCTTGCATCCATTCTTAACATGCATTCGTTCATTCTTATCACTTTCATGGGCCGTTGCACAATGTTACGCCCCATGCGCTGGGGTTAGCGGTCTTTTGGACCTGATTCCGCCCGTGGCCGCAGGTTGGGAATCCATTCATGTGGGTGCAGCACTGGGTGCACTACCAGTACTACTTACCCGGCATTGCAATCTGCCCATACTTTGATATCATTTCCTTTCATGTGGCCATTACGTATTTTCATACATCATACATTCAATCCGTTCATTTCTTTACAGTCCTTTCCTTTTTATTCGTATCATTTAAAGCATAATCTTCTTTACTTTCATAAAAGTTGCTTTAAGAGAAGTTTCTTTAAGAGGGAAACTGATTTTCTTTCTTTTCCATTAAGGTTGTTTTAGAAAGAGTTATTTTATTTTAGAAAAGATAGTTTTCTTTCTTTATCAATCCTTACAGTCCTTAACAGTTCTAACGTCTTTTAAAGCTTCATTTCGTTTCCTTTCATAAATATACATACAATACGTACTACTTATAGCATCCATTCTCATGCATACACGTACATACTTTGGGTGCATAAAAAGGGGCTGCCAAGGAAGGCCGCTACGTACTTATACTTGAAAACTTACGTTTTATTTTCCTTTTTACCGAAAACCTTTTGTCTTCTTTTCCATTTTTATAGCGAAAACTCTAGAAGAGTATGAACGTAACACTTACCTGGACTTCATGCCATACTCAATCCATGCAGTCCATTCATGTGCGTGTCAAATGGCAGCCTACATGCATACACATAACTTTATGTCATCATCTTTCTAATGCATAAGTAACTATTCTAGAAAATAGAACTATGCTTTGCTTGAAACATTCTCTATCCATCCCTGGGCTCTTACGTGCTATTTACTATGCTAAAACCTTCGGGGTCTTATTCCTTAAAGTGAACCTCTGTGATTCACCTTAGGGTTAAGACACTAAGACCTCCCCCTCGTTCTTCTATTTACACAATTCAACGCATGATTCTGACATACAGAGTCATGCGTCCCAATCTTAAACTATATACTCTTCACTACTTTCACGTATCCTAGCCCATGCTACATCTTTTTTTTTTTCCATCCACTTAGGCTACATGAATTCAAGCCAACTCTGGGACTAAAATAGCATGTAACTATGATCAGGACAGATTACTCATTCCATATGATAAATCTGTCTGGTACACTTGTCTTGCCAAAGACACATGTATCTCATTCTTTTTTATCACCTAAGAGCAACTTATAATTCCAATAAACGCCTGCTTGTATAAACAAGCTCCAAACTCCAATACCATCTTGTTAAGACTCGGTCAATAGGACTCTTCCTACTTCCCGGCTCTTTATAAGTTCATCCCAACACTTGATAAGAGAGGATTGCATCCATAAATGCACCTCTGTTACGTCATGCAGCTCAAGACTAATCTCGAGTTACGTCACGATACCCATCATGCTTCCGCTGCACGCTCTGATACTTTTCCACCGCTTCACATATACCTTCAGCCTACTTCAGCCTCAAGGCAATACCCGTTACCTTGGACTACAGCCACATCACCATTGCTTCGGGACACTGTTACACAGTTTCTTGACGCTACACCATACACTCCACGCTTCTCTGCTACGCCATTCGACCCTCTGTGATACGCCATCCGGTGTATCACGACTTAATACAGAGTACACTCACGTGAACTCTCTTCCATCCATACTATGACAACATCACTGCGATACACGCCTCACCGTGCGTCGCTACGCGACATGGAGTACGTGGTACACGTACTCCTTTCACTACAACTCCTATTAACACGATGCACACTACACGGTGCATCGCCATACAACACAGAGTGCACTCCACGTGCACTCCCTTCATTCTACGCCATACCTTACTACAGCGCACGTCACACGACGCGTCGCTGCACTACACAGAATACGCTCCACGCTTCATAGTACAATCCACAATATCACAATTCAAGCCCAACACTTCACAACTACTTTTCGCTTCACAACTACGCAGCGAACTCCACAATTACTAATTACGCAGTCTACAATCCAACCAATCAACTACTTTAAACGTAAATAACTAGAGATAGAGGGTTATACCATCGACGGGCTAACCCGTGCGTCGTTGGCTGCTCGTCACGATTAAGCGTCGGAGGAGCGTACGTGGCGGTAACACCGCGTACGGTGGCTGTCCACCATGTAAAGTGGCAGTTCAGGCTTGAGGATAACTAGGCATGGCCTTGGAAAGGCTCATGATGGCTCGTGGTGGTCAAAGGTGGCGGAGCACGGCGGCCCTCATGCCGTGAACAGTAAATCCGAAAGCTAGGAGTTTGCTTGAGGCGGTAGAAGACCATAGAACTTCATGGAAAGCTAGGGAGAGGTAGATGAAGATGTGGTAGAGCTGTGGTGGCGAGGTGGTGGCCATACGGTGGCTCACGGCGGCGGATCGGCCGTTTGAAGCTAGTTTCGGCCATGGAGAGTGAGGGAGAGTGAGAGCTACACATAGCTCCGTTAGCCATGAAATTTCTTGGGGAAGTTCATGGTGATGAGAGGAACAAGGTGGTGGTGGTGAAACACCATGGGTGGCCGTGTACGGTGGCGTACGGTGGTGCAACCGAAACTAAGGCCATGGAGACCCATCGGAGAAAGAGTGAGAGTTAGGGAGAAAGAAAGACATGGAGAGGAAGCCCATGACATGGTGAATCCGTTGGTGGTGCTTGGTGGCCGTTTCAACCGTGTATGGTGGTCCAAAGAGGTGGAAATGGCCTTAAGACCCATTTGCTTGGAGGAGGAGGGAGAGAGATCGGGTGGCCGGTAAAGCACACCACCGGTGCAGTAGGGCTCGCCGGTGAGAGAGGGTCACGCCGGTGTGGGAGGTGAGGCACGGCAGCTGGAGGTGGCGCCGGCTGGGAGCTTCAACCGAACGGTGGAGGCAATCCATGCACAGTGATGAAGCACGGCTGGACGTGCACGAGGGAGAGAGAAGAGAGAGAAAGAAAGAAAAGAAAAAGAGAAAAAGGAAGAAAAGAAAGAGGCTTGGGTATTTAATCTCAATCATACGCTTCGGGATCCTCAAAAGGATCTAACGATGAGTTTAAACACTGATTTGAAAACGCGTAAGTGTTTTATTTAAAATAAAACACTTAAATAAAACACTGAGAGGAATTAAGATAGAACATTATTTTATAAACTAAAGTTTATAAAATAATATTTTCTTCATCATTATTTAAAATGATAAAGCATAATTAATTACTCAAAGATGATAAAATCATTTAAATTGAATAAGAGTTTTCAACGTAAAGTTAAACCTCTTAATATTTTAAAACAACTAAAATATATTTAATATAAGTAATTATCCACAATTATAATATTTTCAGAGCTCATTAAAATATTATAATTGTGCTACATTAAAAACAAGCTTATCTAATAATACTGAAAATATCTTCTATAGATATTTTCTATAGATATCTTCTATAGATATTTTCATAATATTTAAAATATCCGTAAGCATTAAAATATCTATCTTACTTTGAAATCCGTATAATAACTTTCAGAACACGCCATCGAGATACAACACGTGGGATAAGGTTCAACACGTAGATCGAGACTCAGCATATACGCCGAAGTTTGACACGTGGATCGAGGCTCATAAAGAAGAAGAAAGAAGGAGCGGATATTACACAAATCTTCTTCAGATAATTTTCCCATTGAAAAATGTTGTTGACACCTAAAAGAACCCAAAGTATAGGAGTGCTTATATCCATTTAGTTACTCAATTTACACTCAGCATCTTTGGTGCTTTTTTTTTTTTTTTTTTTAAGAATCTGCATCACTAGGAAGCTCTCTCTGCCATACTCTGTATCAGATACATGTCCATTCCCCCCCTCCCTTCAACATATCATCATATTTGTATCATGTCTATACATACCTATGCGTACTGATGCTTCCGAGACAAACCCCATAAAGCCCCTTAAAATTTTATCAAACTTCAACAATTACAAACATTGATCACAAATTTCTCCCCATTCTCAATTTACATTGTACTCATCCTTTGCCCTCCGTCTACTCTACAAACAAGCAAGATGGGAGAGATTCCCACTGAATCGTCCACTCAACCCTCCCATTATTAGTAAAACATTCTAACAAAGGAATCAAAATTCTCTCTTTCCTCTTCTCTATCCCACTTTATCCTCTCCCCTCCAAACTCCCAAAAAAAGTGCAACCTCCAAACTCCCAAACAAAGTGCAAAGGAGGACAATCTTCAAAACCCCCAAAGAATTGAGAATTTGTCATAATCTTGGGTCATGAATATCACAATGAACGATTGCAATACAAAATATAAAAAATTTCACAAAGTCTATTAATTTCCATGCCATTTTTAGCCCACTTCCCTCATTAATATTCATACCAAAGACATATATCTTGTAAAATAGTACATGTATCAACAATGTCCAAACATGCACCATTTCCAACATATAGAACCTCCAACAACAAATCCACGAAGTTGACAATTGCTAAGTGAAAAAAATCTCTTAGCAAACCAGCATCTCGGCTAAGACAATAAAAACATACAGCTTTTTCTTCTTCATCTAAAAAATTCAAAATGCTCTGCTGCTTGACTTCAGCTCTATTCTATCGGGATGATACAGATGTCTGTGGAGCCCACCCTGCACATTTGTTTTGTAGTGTTAACATTATTCTACACTCAGTCTTAATTTAGAAATTTTAGTTCTTCTATATGTAAACTAAAATTATACCCTTTTCGGACCCCACGGTATTGTAATAACCAGCAGAAAACCCTCCTGTAAATGCTCCATGAAATCTTCATCGCCCTTCTTCATCTGTAACCTGGAGAAAAAGTAAGAGTACAAGGAATTAGGATCAGTATGAAAAGAGCATTATCAAATATGTCATCTCTTTTTTCTTATGAAATCCTAAGCAAAACATTTGAGAAATCTTTTATTAGCTTTTGCTTAAAGCAATACAATGATCTGCAACCCAGGTATATATAGTTATAAATCCAACTATCAGACAGTTCATATGCAATTCAAAATCTAAGGGCCTGCTACAACACATGCTACATGAATATGATCTTTCACCACAGTGTTTTCGATAAAACTAGCTAGAAAAATGGTCACTATAGATTGGCAGTCATCAAAAACATTATTATAAACATGCAAATGGATAAAAGGCCATTAAAATCTGCTGTTTTCTTCTTAATGACTCTGATTTCCAAAGGCCTTCTGGAGAGGATGACATTTTACCTATAATGCCATTTTAGATTTCCAAGGCAAATACTTTCATGGTCTCCAAGTCCAAACAAACAAAAGCCAAAACTCATCCCAATGCAATTACATAGGCTCAATGTGTATGTACTTCGGATCTTATATCGCAACCCAAAAAAAACATAGAAGGCATTCAAATTTTCCTATTTTACTTTCCTGAGCTTCCCAGGAACCAAACAAGAGGAAGAAAATTTGAAGGAGGAGTTAGGAAAATGTGATCGTACCTCTTGCTTCCAAACAGGGAGGCTTTGGAGGTGACCAGAGGACTCGGCCACAACTTTCTTCTTACGGCTGCTGATTTCTTCCTCCCGCTCTATCGGTGTTCCATAGAACATGTAATCGTCTCCATCGGAGTCCATTTTTCATGAAATTATCAGTAACCAAATTAAAGCTCTGATTGTCAAAACCAGAGTAGAGAAGACGAGAATTTAGGATATGGATTAAATCCTAACGAACTACAATATAGTAGATATGGTTGCAGAGCAAAGAGAGCCCTCGCAGTGGGAGAATGTAGACAGAGAGCCCTAGCTAGGGTTCTACCACGTGATTGAAGCGATGAATTGGAACGATGAGTTGGACAAATTTTATTAAAACAAATTTTAAATATTTAAAAATATTAAAAAAAATATATTTAAAAAAAATTACAATTGCAGTCATCGGTTGGTACAATCCATTTTGTGATTTGATTGATGACCCTGTGCACAAGCATGCTTGCAGGGTTTTGCTATCAGTTGTTGTTTACGGGAGTTTTGATTGTCGTGCTGGTGTTTTTACCAGTTAAACTTGCCATACAGATAGTTTCAGCCATTTTTCCAGTTGATACTACGACTATGTTTATCCTACTTGGCTCGGAAATGATTTCACTATTTCCTTCCTTTAGAACAGTTGTGGTTGTATGTAATGAAACTTCCATGATGGCAAATGTATCTATGGGTGAAAAGAATATACCTGTTTTTGATCCTGGTGGTAAGACAATTGATATTAGTATCTTGACAATGGATAATGGTTTTTCACTTCTATACTTTTCTCTTGGAGTGTGGGGGACAGTTGCACCAGTGCTATAAACCTTGTGGACAAGGTTCTTTGAGTGGGAGAGCTTGTAACGAGGCCCATGAGAAAAATGTTTATCAATTGGGAGTCCAAGTATTTTACTGCAGGATCTGCGCATTACCTTGAACCTTGGAGACAAAACGTAAGCATGGAAAGGGATAAATATAAGTGATGTGTTGAGAGAATGGAACGTTGTGTTTCATCTTTTACAGTTGGGTTTGGATGTTGAGAAGTGTTAATATATATTGTGAATTGTAGTGAAAAAGTTGGTAAAAAGTAATAATTTTGAATATGACTAATAGTAAAAAGTAATGAATAGTAGTAAAAAGTAGGTAAAAAGTAATAATAAAATAATGAATATTAGTGAAGTATGTTGAGAAGTGTTGGTGTACTTTCAGTACCCAAACACGTGTTCTAGAAGCTAGTAGTTATTTTCAAATATTACTTAATTACCAGTTTACCCTTTTGTAATTTAGTATTTTACAGTACACGTATTTGTTAATTAGTCTAGTTTGTTATTTCTTTCTTTTTTCTTTTTTTTTTGATAGGAAAACATGCTTCATTAAACAAAAAAACTTACAAAGTACTTGAATCACTCCAAAGAATATTAGAAATTACATCAGGATATGCTCCCCACCATAAACTAATATTCTGCACACTTAAACCAAACTTGGCAAGTGAATGTGCTGCTGAATTGCAGCTTCTAATAACATGCTTTACTTGACAGGTGCCAAAACGTGTCATCAACTCCTTAGCTTCTCTACATGCTTTACTTGACAGGTACCAAAACGTGTCATCAACTCCTTAGCTTCTCTAACAACATTGCCAAAAGTAGCCTGTGAAGATCCTTGCATATTGAACTCTTTAACCACCAGCAATGAGTCACTTTCAATCACAAGATTTTGAATACCAAGATGAATGCAGAACTGTAATCCTCGAAGAATAGCTAAAGCCTCCACTTCAACAGCAGTCATAACATAAACTTCTTTCCTTGCAGCAGACATAATTGCCTCACCCTTTGAATCCCTGACAATAGCTCCAATTCCAGCCATTGAACCAGTAGAAGAAAAAGCACCATCTATATTAAGTTTAAACACACCAGCTGGTGGGGCTTCCCATCTACACTGCTATCTAATTACTGAAACAGATTTAGTTCTAAGTTCCTTATAATACTTCTGCATTACTAATGCATTTCCAACAATGGTCTCGACATTGACTTCCTTTGCCTCGAACTTCTTCATATTTCTTTTATACCAGCAGCTCCAGCTTATCAGAAAAAACAGCTCAAGCATATCAGGTCCCATATTCAGTTGCAACCTCTGAACTATGTCAAGAAAAGTGTCATACTCTCTTATAACTACCCGTGAAGGGAAATAGAGAGACCATACCTCTTTGATGGAAGGACAGGAACAAAGTGCATGTACTATATTTTCTTTTTCTGCATTACAGAAATCACAACCCTCCTCTGTTAACACCTTCTTCTTCTGTAAATTGGATTTAGTTGGTAGAATCCCTTTGGTAGCTTTCCAAGCAAAAATTCTCACCTTTGAAGGGAGCTTCATATTCCATATAGATTTCCACACCCTTCTCAACACCATAGCATTAGAGGATTCCCCAGTCTGTCTATTTGAATATAAAGCATGAAACATCCTATAAGCACTTTTGGCAATATAAATACCATTAGCTTCATTCTTCCAACAGACTTGATCCTCCCCATCTTGAGTAAGCACAATCTTCAAGATTTGAAGAGCTATAGCTGGTGTAAACAGAGAATTAATCTTTCCCACATCCCATACTTTTTGATTAGCAACAAATAAAGAGTTGACAGTAGCATCCTCCTCTCTAAGCCCATCTGCATTCTCACTTATGAAGGACATATTATGCTGTCTTAGAATAGTTTTAAAACAAGGAACCCATGAGTCTTTCCATATCCTGACTTTGTTTCCCGAGCCAATCCTCCACTGACATCCCTCTTGCATTTTATTCTTTGTTCCCCAAATACCTCTCCATACAAAAGAGGGATTATGACCCAATGCAGTATCAAAAAAATGTGTTGTGGAGAAATATCTAGCTTTGAAGATCTTGTGAAGTAAAGAATCTATATTCTGCATTATTCTCCAACCATGTTTTGCCAAAAGAGCATCATTAAACACTCTCAAATCCTTAAATCCCATTCCCCAATTCTGTTTTGTATCACACATCTTAGCCCAACTCATCCAGTGTATTTTGTGCTCTTCTTTTCTTTGACCCCACCAGAATTTTGCCATCAATTGTTCAAGATCATAGCACAAAGAGGAAGGTAATTTAAAACAGCTCATTGCATAGGTTGGGATTGACAATGCCACAGCCTTTATAAGTATTTCTTTCCCTCCAGCTGAAAGCATCTTTTCTTTCCATCCTTGTAACTTCTTCTAAACTTTATGCTTAATATCAGAAAAAGCCCTATACTTTGCTCTCCCAACCAAAGGTGGCAACCCCAAATATTTCTCCAATTCCTGGCTATTCTGCACTCCCCAAAGCTCGAGGATATCATTTCTTGTTGCAGGTAGAACATTTGTACTGAAAACAATACCTGTTTTTGCTCTATTGATCATTTGACCAGAGGCAATCTCATAACAGTGCAAAAGATGTTGAATTCTCTGGTTTTCATACACATTTGCCTTACAAAATAAGATACTATCATCAGCAAAAAGCAAGTGTGATAGTCTAGGAGCACCTCTACATATTCTTACAGGTGTGATCTCACCATTCCCTTCTGCCTGCTTGAGCAAAGATACAAGACCTTCTGTACAAAGAAGGAACAAATAGGGGGATAAGGGGTCCCCTTGTCGAAGTCCTCTAGAAGGAATGATAGGACCTTTTGGCTCACCATTAATCAAAACTGAGAAAGAGACAGTTTTGACACACATCATCACAAGATCAATCCATTGAGTATTAAAACCCATCCTAGACATTACACTTTCAAGAAAAGACCATTCTACTCTATCATAAGCTTTTCTCATATCCAACTTAATGGACATATAACCCTCTTTTCCATTTCTTTTTTGTCTCAAATAATGCATCACTTCATAGGCTATAAGAATATTATCTGAAATGATTCGGCCAGGTACAAAAGCACATTGTGAAGTAGAAATAACCACATCAAGCACTTGTTTAAGCCTATTTGCTAGAACTTTAGAAATCAACTTGTACACTACATTACAAAGGCTAATAGGCCTAAATTCAGAAATCATTTCAGGTTTGCTTTTCTTTGGTATCAGGGTTATAAAAGTATGATTTAGAGAAGAGGGAATTGTACCAGTTCTGAGGGCCTGTAGAACAGCAGAGGTCACTTCATTTCCTACAATATGCCAGTATTGTTGGAAAAAAGGTGGTGGCATACCATCAGGTCCTGGTGATTTTGTAGGGTGCATCTGGTTTAAGGCAGCTTTGACTTCCTCTCTTGTAAAATCTTTTAATAGCTCCACATTCATATCCTCGGTTACTCTTCCTCTCAGCCCTTCCAGGAAATTCAGCTCCTCATTCGAAATGCTACTTTGTTGCTCTGATTGAAACAAGTTTTGGAAGTAGGAAAGAATTAGTTGATTTCTGTCCTCACCATGCTGCCAAATCCCATCTTCATTTTTCAGACTTATGATCCAGTTTTTATTTTTTCTTTGTGATGCTTTATGATGAAAAAACTTAGAGTTACTGTCACCACCTTTGAGCCATAATGCTTTTGCTCTTTGGCTCCACAGTATCTCTTCTCTTTCTAACCAAACCTGAAGTTGATTCTGAGCCTTCTTCATTTCTTCTCTTGTTATACTACTTGGTTCAGCTAACTGTAATCTTTGAAGAGACTCTCGAGCCCTTTTGATTTGCTGTTTCACATGCCCAAACTTCTATCTGTTCCATGCCTCCAGCCCCTTACTGCATATGCTCAGTCTGTCAATGATAGAACCAGTAGGCCTATTTGCATGAATTCCTTGCCAACATCTTGATATAACATCACCACATTCATCATCCTCCACCCACATTGCCTCAAATCTAAAAAGCTTGTGTCTATATTCATTCTCAGCAGAGCTTGGTACAAGAATGATAGGCACATGGTCAGAAGATGTAGCAACACCATGCACAACTCGAAAATGGGGAAAACATGCTTTCCAAGTAGAAGTAGCAATAAACCTGTCCAGTCTTTCACTAACCACCCCATCTTCATATCTTATGTTACACCATGTATACTTCTGGCCCTCAAACCCCAAATCAATCAAATTGCAATCATCAAGTACACTTCTAAAAGCTTGCATTAACCTCTCTGGTCGTGGCCTGCCCCCCAACTTTTCTTGTTGACTGAGTACTTCATTAAAATCTCCACATACCAACCATGGTATATTTCCTTCTACCCTCAGTGTTCTAAGTAAACTCCATGTTTCCTCTCTTTTTTCAGTTTCTGGGTGTCCATACAAACCAGTGAATTTCCACTCCATCCCTCCATCATTCTCACTAATTTTGGCATCAATGTGAAACAAAGAGTAACTTGTTATAGATAACTTTATTTCCTTCCTCCATAATAATGCCACACCACCTTTCCTTCCATCATTGTCCACTGCAAAACAGCATTCAAACCCAACTCTCACACGAACTCTTTCCATCTGTCTACTAGTCAATTTTGTTTCCATTAAAAATAAAACAACGGGACCTTCTCTCCTGACTAAGTCACAGAGAGCTCTAACTCCTCATGGGTTCCCAAGCCCACGAGAGTTCCAGCTTATAGTTTTCATTGTTCTCGGCGGGGCTGCTCACCACCGTTGGGTTTAAACTGAGTTCCTCACCTTCAACCATTACTCTCCTACCTCGTTTTTGAATAGAAGAAGTCAGTTGAGAAGCCTTCCTCTTACCTTTCACTTCTGTTACCAGAGACACTCCAGTATCTTCATGAGCTGCATGACACATTCTGACCCACTTTCTAATAGGCCTGCCCCTCTTTGATTTTAGCTGTGTTTCGACCATAGCCTCCTCTCCAATGGGCTGAAGCCCACTTGTATTAATCAGCATTTGGTCAGCCACTATATTAGTATCTTCATATGATGGATACTGAACCCTTTCCTCTCTGTCATGCTTAGAGGAAACCTGCTGAGTTGGCATATCAGTTATAATAACAGGAGTCATCATAGCCATATTATTACATGCTACGTTATCGCCCATTAACTCCTCCTCCCTTAATTCATGCATAACAGAAACATCGAATAACTCTTTCTCTTGTAACGTCTCCTGGTTCTCCTCTCTCTTCTCTGTCGATTCCATACCTCCCAACTGGACACCAGTGGCCTGTCGTTCACTCTCTGATGAAACTTCCGGTGTAGACTTCCGATGAGCTGAAGTCTGAGGTTCAGTACTTTCCTTCCCTCTGCGTTGCAATGAGCCAACACGTAGCCAAGGCTCGAATGGTAATTGATCAGCAACCTGTGCCTCTTGGGGGCCAGCAACCTCACAGTCTTTAAGTTAATGACCAAGTTTGCCACACCAGTAGCAAAAATTTGGCAAGCATTCATAGACAAAACGGATCCAGCATATGCCATACTATCCCAGATTGACTCTGACACCACGCATAAGAGGCTGTGATATATCCATCTTGACTCTAATTCTCATGAATTCTCCCCATGCAGCCTCTCCTTGTTCACCATCAACCTCCTCCACAGTTCCTATCTTATTACCAATAAGGCGTCCCACCTCCTCATTCATAGCAGTTAACGGCATCTCATATAATCTAATCCAGAAAGAAGCTTCTGAGATTCTAATTTTTGTTACCTGCCAATCACCTTCCAGACGTTGCAACAGAACCAAGTTTCGATCAAACGGCCAAGGTCCCTCACGAAGAACACGTTGCTTATCACGCTCATCCACAAACTCCACCAGAATAAGTTTGGGCCCCAAATCCTTAAAACTCACTTTATGAACAGGTTGCCATACTTTCCTCATCATGCTCTTGAGGGCTTCACGATTATAATACCGATCCGATAGCAATGACATCACCAGACAACGTTCTCCACGTAGAATATTTGGTTCCAAAACATTAGGATCCACATGAATCTCACTTCTCTCTTTCTCGGATAGAGACAAATGTTGATATAAGGATTCTATCTCATCTGCCATTGAGACAGGAGACAAAAGAAAAAACCTGCACTGGGACAGGGGAGAGAACCTCTACGCAGAGAGGAAAAAATTGTTCGTAAAGTTTAGTTTGTTATTTCTAAAGAGTATAAGAGAAGGGAAAAGGGTGAAAAAGATTATTATGAATTATCTTTTAAGAACTTGTTTCATCGGGAGGTTGGGATTTGCCTCAAACTATTTCCTAGTTATCAATATATTTTCTAGTTTCTCCATTTTCCATTAGCAATTCATTCTATATAATTTGTGGGGTTCATAACATTTGTCTTCGTGTGAGTCTATATCTTCCTCTTTCTTGGAGTTCACTCCAAAGTTTAAAATACCATTCTGGTGACCATATCAGTGTATGATTGAGCCGAAATATTGCATGTTTTAGCTATTTAAAACCAATGTATTTTAAATTCTTCGTGACACTATTATTGGTTTTAGATAAAAAAAAATGATTAATAAGCATAAATACGAGTTGTGAATTTTAATTGATTGATATCATGTTTATGCTTAATTATGATTTAATGAGACAATATTTCCTCACATATATAGTCTGTTTTTGATAATTTAGTTTTTTGAGTGTTATTTCTTTCTTCTTATTTTCAGTTTAAATAAAATTCAAAAGAGATCCGGTTGGAACTTATGATAAAAAATGCATACTAATTGAGAGGAAGCTTGGTAGCTGAAAAAGCACAAAATGAAGAATCAATGATTGTGTATATTCGGTGCATGATCTGCTAGAAATACGTGTGGAAAGAGCGGGTGCAAAAGTTGAAAGAAGAAAGGCTGTGGAATAAAATGATAGGAGAGTGTATGAGTGTGTATGAATTTTCAACAAAGTTAGTGGGGAACCGGAATTGAAGGAAATTGATTCAATATTTAAATGATTCTTCAAGAGGCTAAAGTGGAGTAGTTGTGGGATTAATTAAATATTCAGTGCATGATTTGAGGGTGGAATTCAAGAGGACGACAAGGCACATGGGAAGAGAGTTAAGTGAAAGAAGAGAAGGAAAGGGCCGATTGGTTTTAAGTTGTGAAAGGAGGAGAGTAGAAGGGACCCCCTCGAGCTGGAGTGAGACCGGCTTACCAAAGTGCAGCAACCACTCACTCGGACATACTTTGACAATTACACATGCAGCTCACATGCCAAACACCATGCAGCAACCACTCAACTTTGACAATCACACATGCAGCACATGGACAGCAGCTTTCGGACAGCTTACCAAAGTGCAGCAACCTGGACAGAAAACATACAACAGCAGAGAACACATGGACAGCAGGAACACAGCAGCAGAAAAGGCACATGGACAGCAGCTTTCGGACAGCTTACCAAAGTGCAGCAACCTGGACAGAAAACACACAACAGCAGAGAACACATGGACAGCAGCTTTCGGACAGCTTACCAAAGTGCAGCAACCTGGACAGAAAACATACAACAGCAGAGAACACATGGACAGCAGCTTTCGGACAGCTTACCAAAGTGCAGCAGCCTGGACAGAAAACATACAACTGCACTCACACATGCAAGCAGCAGAACACATTCGGACCATGCAAGGAAGTTCACATGCAGCACATGCAGACAGCATCATTCGGACCACATGGACAGCAGCTGGACGTGCAGGAGATCAGTCATGTGCTGCTGGAAGCTTTTGGCATGTGAAGCTGAGAGATGGAAGCACATTGAAGATAGCAGAATGCTGGAATTCACATGCAAACATGCAGCAACAAACCCACCTAGACAGCACACAAACGGAAAGCACATGGCAAAATGGTCTACGGAAGCACCAACCTGACGTGCAGCAGCAGCAGAGTTACTTTTTCTCTCTTTCTTTCAATTAAATTAGACAGCAGGAGGGAGTATTTAATCAGCTGGAGTGGTATTCGGAGAGTTCAGTAGCTTAGTTTAGGAGCTTTTAAGTTGTTTCTTTCTTTCATTTCGTAGAGTAGCTTAGCTTAGATTTTTTTTATTTTCTTTCATTTGTTTTCTTTTTTTTCGTTTAAGCTAAGAGTTGAGTAGTTTAGTTTGTATTTTTATTTTCTTTCTTTTGTTTTAGTTTTTGCACAGCGAGTTTATTTTTCTTGCACTTTCTTTTTTTTTTTTTATTTGGCAACAGCAGTAGCTTGGCTTGGAGTTTATTACTTTCTTTCATTTTCATTCGGTGTTGCAGCAGTTTTATTTTTATTTCATTTTCATTTCAGACGGTATCTTTATTTTTATTCGACTGCTTCTTCATTTTATTTTTCATGGTTGCTCTTCATTCTATTTTCTGCAATTTACGTTTTAGTTCTTATTTTAGTATTTGTTCTCCTGCGGGAAGTGGCAACATCTTTAGGATTTATCTCATTCGGATATTTTCTCAGGTTTTGTCATGACTCAACTTAGATTTATTTTTATCGCTAGAAAGATCATGTGTAGTTAATTTTAGAAACTTGGGTAGTGGAACGAAGCTTGATTTGTTTTGGATTCTAGATCGATGCAATATTTTGTTGTTAATTGTTGATTTTACTACGTTACTAGTCAGATTTAAATTGAAAACAGATTGCGGCTCTTGCTCTTGTTTTGTTGTTGACGTAAGGCACAACAAAAGCTTGAAAACTATCAAGGCCTCTCTCAGTTGTTTGTTAATGTGTGTTTGGCTAGTAAAGTAGAGAATCCCTTAGAAAAAAAATATTGCAAAACTTGAGCATAACTTTTTATCTTCCGTTTATCAATGCTTTGACTAGATTGTTAATCGAGAAAATTATCTAGAATCTGAAATAAAGAGAGTCTCATACCCAACCCAAGTGTTCGTTAATTTGTTTGTTTTAGAAACTCTAAGTTCAACTTCAATTATCTTCTTGCATTGCATTTGAATTTTATTTTCATCTCTCATACTTGATTCATTTGTTACTCACAAATCTCTTATTCGCTCTGATAACCCATTGTCCCTGTGGAATACGATCCTGGACTTATCCTTGATACAACTTGACACTTCTACACTTGGAAGCACATTCGACCACGAGTCAGTGTATCTTTTTGGGATAGTCTATATATGGATAAATTAATTATATATATAAATAAACTATTTTTCAAAATAATAACAATATAAGTCATAAACTCAATAATGCTTCTTAATACAAGTCTTAACAACACATATACTTGTAAAACTTAATAAATCTTCAAAGTTCCTAATCCAACTATTAAAAAAATAAAATTACACAATCGTGGCCCTAATTTCCCTTTTTTTCTAGCTCAAAAAAAAAAAAAACATATCTTATGCATGAATTCTAAGGTTCTTGTGGTCCTGCTGATCATCTTTGGAATATATAAAGAAGAACCATCTAGCTTGTTAATATTAATTTCTTTAATCAAATGGGGTGTTGATACACATGTCCACCACTAACTTCTTCATAATTTTTCTTAAAGAAGAACAATACCATGTTCTTTTATCGTCGACGATCATCACCCTACTACAAACGCCAACGTCTAATTTACACAAAATCTTATATATACCTCATATTTCTTTCCTTGATTTTCCTTTTCTTCCTAACTTTAAATTACTATGTTAATAAATTAATAAGACAAAACATATGCAAAGTGACAAACTCAAAGTTTGGATGTATCAACGACATTGTAGAAAGAAAAATACAGAGAAAGAAGAAGAAGAAGAAGAGTTTGAAGTCATAGATCTTGATGTGTATCATATTACACGGAGAAAATATAAGGCACACAGATGACAACTAATAATGCTATAACTCACAGATAATCACAAAAATGATGGCAAATGATCGAAGACATTTTGGGATTCATGAAAAATATTATTCATGGTTGTGACAAGCTAGGACTTGTTATGTCAAGTCAAGTTCTCGAAGATTTGAGCCAATGATTGGAGGTTGCAGTGCTTGATTTGGGTTTGGGTAGCACTAGGGAGAAACATATGGAGAAGAAGGGGAAAGGCCCTTATTTTGAGTTTAATTTTACAAAAAGGCCCTTGCCTTTTCACTTTAATTACAAAATCGCCCAGCCCCTGGTTTTGACATTTCGGTCGAGACACTAAAAACCAGCCGGTATTGATTGAAACACTTCGAAATGGCCAATATTTGACTTGATACAAATGCAGACTTCTCTCGTGCCGATTACTGTTCTGACACGGTAAATTCCAATCGGTATGGTACGGTATTCAAAACTTTGGTTCACTCTCTCTAACCCGATCGTGCTATCACCCTGCTCATGTCAGTTTCTATCCTTTCATGGCCACTACTCCCCAGACATCCTAAAACTTTTGCAACCATTTGATAGAAATCCACAAAAGGAAAAATTTTCAAAACATTGATTACAATAATTTTCAATGGATTTCTACAAACAAATATACAACCTGCATTGTGATGGGGGAAAAGGGATTTGAGAAAAAAAGAATCATAATCTCAAATTGGATTGGATCTAGGGAAATCAACCAGTTACTTTCTCAGACTTATTCGAGGCAATATAGAACTTCACTCTATATTTTTGCAGTCCAATGAGAGAGAGTATGATGGTATAGTTTGCTCTTCTATCTTGCTTCTTCTGCAATTTGTGATGTCAGAACCTTATGAAGCCACTAACTATGGATGTACTTGGCCTAAGAACTTGAGAACTGGTTTAGATCTTGTGAAGGGCAACTTACCAATAGGGATAAATCTCATATCTAGTTCAACTTGAGGGGAGAGAGAGAGAGAGAGAGAGAGAGAGAGAGAGAGAGAGAGAGAGAGAGAGAGAGAGAGAGAGAGAGAGAGAGAGAGAAACCTAGGACTAAGGGGGATCTCCAATTTTGGCTGGAGGGGAGAGAAAAAGAGGGTGGCAAGGGCATGAGATTCGACCTGCTGTCGAGGGAGGGAGAATGGAGAAAGAGAGAGAGAGACTGAACTAAGTGAAAGAGAGGGAGACATTTTGATGTGTCGTCCCAACCGTAAATTGACTATGCTTAACACGTGTCACCCTCCTATCGGAGGGTGTAAATCCAACAATAACACCGCAACTGGTCTAGACTGGATCTCATAGAAAATATCTATTTTTAAGTCATTGTGTTGAGCACACAATTCACATCATTTAAATGATAAATTTGATTTGTAAGATTTGATGATATGCTTTACATACCAACTTAAGAATAGAATAAGTCAAAAGTAAAAATCAGGCATAGCCGTATAAAACTTTCCAATCAGTGGCATTCGCATATAAGCATTTTCATCATAAGTAAAATATATTCACACACAATTAAAATTTATTATTTTAAAAATAGAAATAAAAAAAGAAAGCAATAGGCCACCAAGGGAGGTGATCCAAATACCCTACTACCCCAAGGGGTTAGCTGGTCGGCCTTTAGGAAGTTCTATGGCTACCCTGCATGGGGTGGCCACGAAATACCTGGGCGAGTAATGGTTAGCATCCCAGCATGGGGTGGTCCAAAGGACCCGTTGATCCTACTGGATCCTGCAAGATCCGGGATCCAACTAGATCCATGGATCTTGCAGGATCCTACGTATCTCGCCTACCAGCAATTCCCAACGAGAGATGATCGATTGCCACCCTCCCTAGAGTAATTTTCCATACTCTCTTAGGATGGTCAATGATGGTTGCCACCCTAGGGACAATTTCTCGAAAGTGACTGCCAGTAGTAAAAATACTTTATGGGGCATTTGTCTTACAAATACTTTTCCACAGAAATAAATTTGCATTTTTTGTATTCATGGATTGGTAAAAGGAGCAGACAGTGAAATTTCCTTTTGTCGAGAGGCACCAAAAAAGTTCATTAACTCCCCATCATAGCCACAGAGTATACTAGATTATAGAGCTCGAAAAATGAGTCAACTTCCCAATCTTGAGACGCTCTAAAAAATGTGATATTCCAATGGGGAGTGCATTGGATTGATCTAGGAGGTCCACAATCAAGATGCCATTCATTCTCACTATACCATACAATTATAGATAAGCTTCCTTGAGTGTCATTTCGCCATATCATAAATCATGCCATAATTTGATTATGGACCTATAAGCTATTTTAAAATAGATATAACTAAAGTATGTAGTCCATCTTCTTCTAATGTGCTTCCAAAGCCCCACCTCATATGGCCTACTTAGCTTGTTCGAGCACCAATATTCCCCATGCTTTACCATTCTTTGAATCTATTACGGTTCTCTACAAGGCTTCCCATTCTAGATGATATCTCCATAGCCATTTGCCTAGTAAAGCCCTACCAAAAATCTACAAATTTCAAATACCAAGACCTCCTTCTGAAATTGAAAAACAGCTGTGGCCTATTTTACCAAATTGAAAAACAACTGTGGCCTATTCATACACCTTAGAAAATCTCATTGAAGTTTGATCTCCATATGGGAAGTCATCTTGGAAGTAAGCAGAAATAATGATACAAAGTAGGTCAATACATTGGGGAGGGTCATTTTAATAAGTGTGAATCTCCCACCTTTAAATAAGTACGTCATCTTCCAAACTAGCGAGTTCTTGCTCCCTTTTTTCTATCATATAATCCAAAATTGATATCGATTTCTATGGAGAAACCAAGGAACCCAACAAGAGGCCAAGAGGTTTCATTGGCAAATGAGATATCTCGTATCCTGCAATGCAAGCTATACTTTCTACATAATGAGCATGTCCCACTGAAAATGTAGTTTTGGTTTGGCCAAGTTTATCTTCAATCCCGTAACGACTTTCAAACATTGAAGAAGAGCCCTTAATGCTCGAATATGGTCTTGGCTAGCATCACAAAATATCAGGGCATCGTTGGCGAATATGAAAAATAAGAGAGAACCATCATTTGCTTCCCCCATTAAGAAGCCAAATAAGAAACCACCATTCATAACATCTGAGATCATTTTGCTAAAGGTTTCAATTACAAAAACAAATAATAAGGGGATAGAGAATCACCATGTCTCAAAACCTTGGAGCGTTGGAAGAAACCTCTTGGTGTGCCATTAACCAAGATAGAGAAACATGCCTAGCTATGGAAGTGCTATAGGAGTAGAACAAGAAGTTGAAGCAAGGCTTCAAATGAAGACATTGGCTCGAAAATGGGTGAAGATCTCAAGCACGATTGGTATGAATGAGTTTTTAAGGGAAAATGAGTTTTGGGATTTTATAAGGGAAAATGAGCAAGGGAAGGTGTGAGTAAGAAACAAGGGAGGGAGTTTAACCACATGTGAGAGAGAAAGCAAAGAAAACACAACCAACCAATAGTCGATGAGAGATCTCACCGATAAGGTCATATTGTTTTTTTTTTTTTTAATACATTGTTTTTATACTCTTAAATATTTAAAAACACTACATCATTAAAAAATACTTCCTCAATTATAAAGTAAAAAGAGAAAAAGAAAAATTCAATCGATAGTCACTATGGGTGACTTTTGTTGGTGGATAATTAAATAAAGTTGTATTCAAAGTTTTTAGGTAATTGTTAGGTTTGGTAAGTAAGATAAAATATAAAATTCTCATCTCATCTCATCATTATAATTTTTCCAATTTTTCACACAAAATATAATAAACAATTCAACTTTTCAAATTCTAATTCAACTTTTTCAAATCCCAAAACAATAATAATATTAAAAAAATAATATTTTAAAGTTTTATCTAAAACTAAAAATTCTCATCTCACTTACCAAATCACACAGTATCTTTTGAAAAGCATAACAGCAAATGTCTTGGAATACATCACACACGGAAACATTTTAAAGCAAAAAATTGTAGATGATTCTACAGAATGGATCATGATCAATATCTACTATACTCTAAAACACAATACCTGGTTGCCTTCTACATATTTGATGGATTATAAATGAATAAACTGTATAGTTCAAAAACAAGGAAAAAAATAGATAAATGAGAATTTTGTCGATTCCGTTTATCTACTAAATTTGATAGATTATAAATGAATAAACTGTATGGTACTAGAGGCTATTATTATGTCCTGTGACATGGCCAGAAGTCACTATTATGTCTCGTGACAGGGTCAGAAGTCACTATTATCACTCATGGCAGAGCCATATATCAAAGCAAAATAAAATCAGAATCATTGGATCATGACCAGAAACATAATCAAATACATAATCAAAAAATCATGCTAAAAGTTTTGCAGATGCCACACCATATCAAAATAGAGTAATGAACGATTTCATAACATTTTCACATATTCAAAATAGATTCAGAGCATCTTCAAATAACATGTACAAATTTTCAGATTTCGTATTCACTCTTTTTGCATAGTCAGAAACAGAATACCAAAAATTTGCTCATGTCTACACCAGTCATGACAAAAATACTTTCCTCTTTTATACAAATTTCATTAGTAATGCAGAACAAATAATTGATGTTTTAAATTTCTTTTCATAACAAAGCATGCATATTTTTTCAAAATCAACCTTAGTTCATTTCTTTTTTCTTTTTTTTTTTTCTTTTTTTATAACAATCAGACTCACCTTCATTAATCAGAGTCATAACTGAGAATTACAAACTGGCATCATGCCAAACAATTTGGGAAATACACTCGGGAATTGAATCCCACCAAACTGTTAAATTCTCTACAAAACGTGCTAATTTTGCCAGGCCATCAGCTGCTGCATTGTGCTCTCTACTAACATGTTGAAAACTTACCCTTGGCACCTGTTTTGAAAGGTCTTGGATAGAGGAGATCAAATTGCCTTGGGGGGACATGGACTCCCCTTCTGTTGCTATGGCCTTAACACTGAGCAAAGAGTCAATCTCCACAATAAGCTAATTGATGCCCATCGGAATACATAATTGGAGACCTCTCAAGATGGCAAGTAGCTCCACTTCCATAGCATCAGAGAACTCATGTTCTTTGTTACACGTAGCCAGCACTACTTTCCCCTTCTCATCCCTCAATATTACTCCCACTCCTGTTCTGCATTGCCCCTGGAACAAAGCCCCATCTGTATTGAGCTTAAGGACCCCTGTGGGAGGGTATCTCCACCCCATATTTCTTACCAAAAGCTGTTTGCTACCACCTTGAACTCCTTGTGACTCCTTAAACATGGACAGGGCATGATCTGCAGACTGTTGTGGATGCTGAACTTGTCCTTCAAAATAGAATTGATTTCTTCTATACCAAAAAGACCAAGCAATGAGGAAAAATTTTCTCTAGGTTCCCTGCCTGCCCTTCTTTTTTCACCCTCATTGCTAGCTCCATAAAGTCCTTTGGGTCTCCTTCGTGGAATAAATAGCTAAAAAGTGTCTTCCATTGGGGTAGGATGGAAGGGCAATAGATCAGTGCATGGCTTGTGTCTTCCCTGCTCTCATGACAAAGCTTACAGATATCCTCGGTTACAACCTTCCTAACCATCAGGTTCTTCAGAGTAGGCAATCCTTGCTTGCATGCTCTCCATGAGAAAACTCTGACCCTGTGTGGTATAGACAGTTTCCATAGTTGCTTCCAAAAACTTTGCTGGGCCTGATAGTTTGAACATTCTCCTCCTGGCCTGTGGTTCTTTAGGGACCAAAATAGCTTATAAGCACTCCTCACTGTATATTCTCCTGAGCTTTCATGGTGCCATATTAGCTTATCCTCTCTAGGGGAAGGACCTAGAGGCATCCTTAGCACTTCAGCAGCTTCTCTAGGAGGAAGAGTTCTCTTGACTAACCCAGCATCCCACCAGTTTGTATCCCCATCAATCAGCTGTGCAACCTGTTGATAATTGTTCCTACTAACTTGACCTTGGATTAAAGGTACTTGGTTTTGGCCTAGCAGCCAGATATCAGTCCAGATGTTTATGGACTCTCCATCACCCACCCGCCACCTGCATCCTTTCATTAGTAGTCTTATAGATTCCCAGATCCCTCTCCATGCATACGATGGAGCATGTACTAGTTGTGCTTCTTGAATGCTCGAATTGGGGAAGTACTTAGACTTGTAAATCCTGTGGAGAAGAGAAGATGTATCATTCATAATCCTCCATGCTTGTTTTTCCAATAATGCCATATTGAAACTATGGAGGTCCTTAAAACCCATACCCCCATTTTGCTTAGAAGCACACATCTTGGACCAGCTCACCCATCTAATTTTGTTTTCCTCCTTCCTTTGGCCCCACTGGAACTTTGCCATCATGTTCTCCAACTCTTTGCACAAGCTTTCAGGAAGTTTGAAGTAGCTCATAGAGTATGAGGGGATTGATAAGGCTACTGCTTTGATCAGTACCTCCTTTCCCCCTTGTGAGAGTTGACTCACTCAAAAATGAGTAGCACTAATGCTATCCCAAGTGCAGGATGATGTCGTGTAATAATTAGGAATAAATTCCTAGATCGTCTCCTCAGGGAAAGTTACTTAAAATTAAACTTGTTGAAAAATGTGAAAAACTTCACAAAAAGAAAACAAGAGGATGATATGTACAATGGATGGAAGAGGTTACTAGTCATGGACTAGATTCATATTTTTAGATGTTTGATTGTCGGATTGGAATGTAAATGACTAACAAATTAAATTCAGAGATTAATAAAACTAAATTAAGAACTAAACTAGATTAGAAAATAATTGACAAAACATGCATTGAAGATTGAAAATGCATAAAACCAATATTCTAGGGTTTATCATTGTATCACAAATTCTCAAATTAAACCATAACAATTGTACTCACTATTAAAATGAAAGCTTAATGAAACAATAAAAATAAATAACATGAAATAAGTAAACAACAATTAAATTACCCAACTAAAACAAAAACAAAAATTCTCTACCAAACCCTTCTTGCAATAAATTAAACTAGTACACTTAATTAAAAATTCTAAAACAATTCTTAATAAAAAATTCTTAAAACAACAAAGCATTGTAGGCAAAAATAAAAACTGCCGAACACAACTCTCCCCTAGAACAATCAAGTTCAGTCTGCAACGTGAAAAGGAATGAGCACCAAATAAGAGACAAATAAACAAAGAAATGAACCGAAGTAAAATAAAATGAGAACTCCAAACGATGAACACGAACGAGAGAAAGGAAAAAGAAATGCTCAACGCTACAACCGAAAAGAGTAAAAACTAAATATGATAAGTAAAACTATAGAACTGAACGAAAAATAAATGATTGAACGAAATCTGCTGCTGCTCAGCGTTTAAACAAACAGAAAATAGGTCCCAAAAACTAAAACTGAAAACTCTCTCCGTGCTGCTGCTACTAGCTTCTAAATGAAAAAGAAAATAAGACCAAAACTAAACTGCCGTGCTGCTACTGCTAAATGAAAATAAAACAAGTCAAAAACTAAAACTGAAAACCGAAAAACTCTCTCAAGGTCTGAACGAAAAGCATGAAAAAAAAAAAGACTTTAAGCTCAGCTACTCCTCTCCTCTTCATTTCAGCTTTCTTTCCTTTTATAGCCGTGTGTCTTGTGAGCTGCTCATGTGTGCTGTGCTGACCTTCCATGTGCAGAAGCAAGAAAGCTGAATGTGTGATTGGCTGCTGCACGTGTGGCTGCTGAATGTGTGCATGTGTGAGTCCACTGTTGTCTGTCCGAAAGCTGCTTGTGTGAGCTGGTGTCCGAGTGAATCACGTGTTTGTTCTGCTGTCTGCATGTGCATTTCTTTTGTTTGAGTGCTATCCGTGTGCTGCATGTGAGTTTCTTTCTGCATGTGTGTTGCCCGAGTGATATGCATGTGTGATCTGAGTGATCTGCATGTGAGAGCTTCTTTTTGGAAATGTAAGCCATTCCAGACCCCTTTCCGGATTGTTGCTGTAGATCCTTCTTATAAGAAGAGTTCGGCCTATCAAGCAAATGGTGGGACCACTGGTGCTTTTCAGAGGCTACATCATCATCCAGATGATTATATCTGGCATTCAAGCATTTGCCCGGCCAGTGTGGATCAGCCGTAGTTTCTTTGCTGCTATTTAACAGTGCACTGCCTTGAGTTGCTGCGGAGTTCGAAAACCTGGGAAACTCAGCTTCCCCAGGATGTGGAGAAGATATCTGTGATCTCAACTCTGAGCCATTCTTAAAAGCTTGGCTAGGAACTGTAAGAACTTCCCCATCGATATCCATATTGCGTGAAGATCCAAATGCAGTTGGGTGCATTGACTGGCCAGAATGGGAGAATACATTTAGTGCTGTTTTTTTTTTTTGGGAGGTTCCATGGGAAAGCCAGTGCCAACATCCTCTTCACGGTTGCATTTATCACTGGCACTTCTAGGGTTGGGCTGCCCTTGTCTCTTCTATATGGATGCCTGTAACTCAGCATTGGCATCTGGTGCTGGCATGGGTTTGGATTCTCTGGATCCCCTTCTAACTGTCTCATATTCACGTGCTATTCCATGAGCTGCTCTTCTCCTTCTAGCTTCCTCATCTCGAAGCCTGGCATCAAACTCCTTACTTGGTGGGTACTTGGGTAAAGTCGATGGATCACATGGAAGAGGACTTGCTGTGAAGAACTCACTCTGGAGAGCAGAAGCAGCTGTTCCGCGACCCTCAGGTTCTACTACAAGAAGGACATCTAAGAGGGCCAATACAGATGTAGGGAAGTCCTTGAATGTCTCAGCAACTGAACGCTTGTACGGATGTTGAGGTTTGAAGATGGTTGCATCGTGTGAGTGGCTATCAAATTTAATGAAACGTGCGAGGGTGATTATGCGAATGGGTTTGTCTCGGAAAACTTAAACTTGGATATCTGCCAGGAACTAAAAACGAAATCAATGAGAAAACAATTTCAACCTCAAAACTTGAATAGCTGGTTTCTCCTATAATTGCATCCGATGCTTAATCCTTTAGCTCCAAAGAATTAGGGAAAAATAGTGTTCGTTGGTGTAACTCTAAAAATCTTAATTTTGTATAATTCTAAACAAAAGAAGCCTAATTGCACATATTAAGTTTCAAGCATGTATAGAAGTAACAGAGGCCAAGTTCTTGATCCTGAACCTCATGCCAAAGCGCACAATTAGACCACAAATTCTCAAACTTCCAATCACCACCAACTCGGCAACTCAACATCCAATTAAGCTCAAGATCAGAGCCCCCAAAATTCCCATGACCATTGGATTTAGGAACAGTAATCAATAGTTTGTAGAATTCAAGCAGAAATTCATGCTTTTAATCAATTAAAATCACAACTTTGATTTATTCACTTTAACCATTTTTCCATTTAAAACCAATAATAATGTCATGATGAATTTAAAATACATTGGTTTTAAATAGCTAAAATATGCAATATCTCAGCTCAATCAAGAGTAGCCTTTCCTTCCATCCTTGAAGCTTCTTCCAAACCCTGCTTTTACATTCATAAAAGGCCCTTTTCTTGGATCTACCTACCACGGATGGGAGACCAAGATACTTTTCATAATGGTGAGCTTGCTGTATCCCCCAAGAGGCCATAATTTCCTGCTGCAGTTGGGAGTCAACATTGGTACTGAAAACCATTGCTGTCTTCTCCTTTTTGACCTTCTGAATCGATGCTAGTTCATACTCCTTTAGAAGTTGGTGGATGTGTGCATTAGTTTGCAAAGAGGCCCTACAAAAGAACAAGCTATCATCTGCAAAAAGGAGGTTGTTGATCCTTGGACTACCTCTACAGATTTTTATACCTTCCACCAACTTGTTCCCCTCAGCTTGTTTGAGCATGGCTATCAATCCTTCAGTGCAGAGGAGGAAGAGATAAGGGGAAAGGGGGTCCCCTTGTCTCAAACCTCTCGAGGGCTTGATTGGACCTTTTGGACTTCCATTTACAAGAATTGAGTATGAGACAGACTGCACACAACACATAATTAGCTTTCTCCATTTCTCATGGAAGCCCATTTTACTCATAATTGTGTCTAGGAAACCCCACTCCACCCTGTCATATGCTTTGCTCATATCTAATTTGAGTGACATGTACCCTTTTTTTCCTTTTCTCTTCTGCCTTAGATAATGGACTAGCTCATAAGCAATTAAGACATTATTTGTAATTAGCCTTCCAGGTACAAAGGCTGATTGAGACATGGATATTACCTGTGGCAGGATATGTTTGAGTCTATTGGAGAGGACTTTAGCAATCAACTTGTAAACTACATTGCACAAGCTGATTGGTCTGAATTCTACTATTGTTTCTGGTTTATCCTTCTTAGGAATCAAAGCAATGTAAGTGTGGTTGAGTTCAATTGGGAAAACCCCCTCATTTAGTGCTTTCAACACAGCCTCGGTGACATCCCTTCCTACCACAGTCCAATACTTCTGATAAAATAAAGGGGGCATACCATCAGGTCCAGGGGCTTTGGAGGGTTCCATCTGATTCAAGGCCTAGACCACTTCTTCTGCTGTGTACTGCTGCATTAGGTTCTCATTCATTTCCTCAGTCACATAACCCTACAGCCTGTCCAGAAAACCTACTTGTCCTTGTTGGCCTGAAGAAGTGAATATGGTTTGAAAGTAATCCAGTATAAGTCTATCTCTTTCTGCTCCCACCTGCCAGATATTATTACTATCCCTCACACCTTTGATTTGATTCCTTTTCTGTCTTTGGGAGGCTTTCTTGTGAAAGAACCTTGTGTTTTTGTCTCCCTCTTTACCCATAATGCCTTCGACCTTTGTCTCTACATGATTTCATCTCTCTCCAGCCATGTCTGCATCTCAGCCTTTGCATTTCTATGCTCTTCTGTTCTCAAACAGTTTGGATCAATTTCATACAAAAGGTTCATCCTGTCTCGAGCCTTAGCAATGTGTCTCTTCACATGACCAAAACTGCTCTTGTTCCACTGCTGGAGCCTTCTCCACAGCTCTCTACCTTCTTCATTATCAGAGAGAGGTCCTTTTCTCCTTCCACTAAGTCCCAAGTGGAAGAAACCACCTGTTTGCAATCTTCTGTCTCAATCCACATGGCCTCAAACTTAAAACCAGGCCCTCGGCTTCCCAAGCTGGGATCAGCCTGAGGTTTCAAACAAACAACAAGATGGTCTGAGTAGGTAATTGGAATATGTACAATGTACCACATTGAGAATAGAGAATTCCACTCTTGATTAGCACAGAATCTATCTAGTCTTTCAGACACACTATCTTCTTTCTGTCTCCCATTCCACCATATGAATTGGGGTCCACAAAACCCCAAATCAAACAGTCTACATTCAGTAAGCATGTCACTGAAGTCCTCCATCTGCCACTCAGGTCTGCACCTTCCTCCCCTTTTCTCCCCATGTGCAAGATTTCATTGAAGTCCAAGCACTACCTGTTGGTACTATGAGAGATTTTAGTAAGGACCAGGTTTCATGTCTTTTTGTAACTTCTGGATGACCATACACTCCAGTCAAATACCAGATAGCTTCATTCTCCCCTTGTGGTTTAATTTCTGCGTGGATATGGGATTTGGAATAGTGAAGGATCTTTAGTTGGATGGGGTTTTTCCATAGAAGAGCAATGCCCCCCCTCCTCTATCATTACTTACTGCTAGGCAATTTGGATAGCCCAGAAAGAACTTAAGTTTTTCCATTCTATTGACACTCAATCTCGTCTCTTGTAGAAACAAAATTGTGGGATCTTCTCTTCGAACCATGTCTCAAAGCACTCGAACTCCCCTGGGTTCCCAAGCCCACGTGAGTTCCAGCTGATGAAACTCATTGGTCTTGAACAACCTTCACCATGTCTGTGATGCCATTGTTATCAACCCCATTATTCTCTGTCTTTATTTTTTTGTTCTTACTATGGTTTGCATAGGCATTTGCAATTCTTTTGCTTCTCTTAGGTATTGGACTTATAACTCTCTTGCTTCTGTGGGGCAGGCCTGAAAGACCTCCTTCCAGTCCTGGTGAGAAGCTTTTAGCATTCAAGTTCCTTACTCGTCTTCTCCATGTGGGGCCCTTCTTTGGTTGGTTCAAGACTTCTATTTGGTCAGAGAGAAAGTTCTCAATGGAATGAATCTGTGTAACTAAATCAGTTGGGGCCTCGACTCCAGCTATTCCATTGTGGACTATCCCTTTAGCTGACAAGGGAGTGTTTACTTCTGTAGCTTGCCTTGTATGCTCAACAGGCTTCTCGCCTAGTGTGTCATAGGGAACATCTAAAGAGTGTAAGGAAAAATCTCCTTTACCTGCCAGCTTTTGTGTACAATCTTTTCTAGAAAAGTTTCCTTGCCTAATCAACCTTCCTGCCTCCTGCATGTCACATCTTTCGGTAGTCTTATGGTCAAGTCTGTCTGAGGCTATGTCCCTCACCTGACACCCTTCCGTGAATTCTGGATTACCCTTTTGGGGGTCTTCCCTAACCTCTGTCTCCCTCCTCCATGGCTGAGTTTGAGCTTGAAATTCTGGAGCGACCCCTTCCCCATACTTCTTTGGCTGCATGTCACTTTCCCTGGTAGCAGGTGCTCTCAGTCAGGCCCCATACTGTTGATTCCCTCCCCTTTTGGTCACATTCAAGCAGGCTGTTTGATTATGTTTGATGGTTCCACACTTAAAACATATTGAAGGCAACCTCTCATATTTGAACGGCACCGAGCATTTCTTCCCCTCCACAGTGAGAAAAGTACCCCTTAGTAAAGCTTTTGTAATATTAACCTCGACCCTTATTCGTAAGAACCTTCCCTAGCTAATTCCTCTGTCATCTGCATGGACTTTTAACACTCTTCCCACGTAGCTACCAAGTTGAACTCACATTTCTTGTGTCATGCAGTTGAAGGGCACGTTATAGGCCTGCAACCAGAACACCTCCTTGTTGAAAGTTACCTCTTTAATGGACATGGAGACATCATATGCTTGTAGACACAAGAGCCACCGATCGAAGGAACACGGTCTCCCTTCCACCACCCTTTGCATATCCTGAGCACTGTTAAACTCGACAAGGAACTTGTTAGGACCCACCTCAGAGAATTGAATCTAGCTTTCACACCTCCAAACTTTGGCCATAGTGCTTTTGAAGGCCTCCTTGTTGATACTCTTCTCGGCCATTATCATTACCAGTAGGCATGAAGGGACTTGTTTTTGAGCTGTTGACATGGTAGGTGGTGCTAGAGACACCCCCTCCCTTTCCTTCTCTGTAAGACTTAGTCTTTCCCATTGCCTCGATAGTTCTTCTTCCATGGGACCCTTTGTTGGACTAGCAGAAAAATGAACCAGCCAAGAGGACGTACTCTATTCTAGAGAGAAAACCTCCCAACCAGCGAGAGGACTATGACTTGATGACGGTAATTTACAACCCTCAGTTTATTTCTTTTATACAAAGTCTAGCATGAAAACCCCGCTTACCTAAACTTTTTATCTTCTCTGAATTTTTCCATAGCAATGTCAATCAAATCTCAATCATCACCTATCAAAAAACATGTAACTTACTTAAATATTTAATTAAACACGTATTCTGATATTTAAGCCTGAAATACTAAAATAACCTATTTTTTCTAAAAGACTAAATTTTTGGTAACCCTAAAATATCATCACTTCCCAAATTCATCAATATCTATTTAACTTCTCTTACTCATACATTGAACTCTAATTTATTTCCGTAAACTAAAGTGTATGACTAACATGTTTATTCAATTAAAACTAAGCTCATGTAAAATGCAATTCCACTTAATATTCACTTAACATAATTCCAACTTAATCACAAGTATATTTAAAATCAAATCCAACCCAACACAAGATATTACAGGTATTTTGTAACAAATAAAATGGGACCCAACATCCGACGAAGACCCACTTAAAATAAATAATAATAGGCTGCCATGACTACAAATGGCCAAAAATAAAACTAACATTAAAAGAAAGAGAATCTTAAAACCGGTCGGCCTATTAAATCTCAAATAAAAGTCCTCGAATGAGATATTGACAAATAGACTCCTCATTGTAATTCCCGTGTGTTGCATACTAGATGAAACCCGTTTTTCCCTTTTGACATTTCTGCTACCCAATGCTAGCGTCTCCTTCCAAACCAGAAATAGTAAAAAAATGAAATACATCTAGAAAAAATAATGAGTCGGGGAAAACGAAAAATGGACTAGCAAGGGTGCTTGTGGCGGCGTCGATCTGCTGCACTCAGGTGGAAGAATCGAGCTCCAACTAGTAGTTGCCGCAACAACCCACCACCTATGTCGTCGCTACCATTTTCTCCATCATCAGCACCATTTTTTTGGCTCATTTACCAATTGTTCTTATTCAAGAGTTATCCTCCATTACATGTTATTCTATGGAAGTTTATTTTGTATCTTTGATTTTTGAAGGAGCATTTGTTTATTTTCGTGCTCCAGCACCTGGTTTGCTTGTTAGATTCATCATAATTTGTTCATTTGTGTGTACTTGTCAAAAAAAAAATTCATTTGTGTGTAACTGAATATTAACCCACATTGTTTTTAGCTCATTCATAATTTCTTTAGAATTATTACTGAAATGATTCATTATGATCTACTTTAATAGACTTGGGAGATGAAGAACATTCAAGATTTTGAAGCAATAGGATCTCGTAAAGTTAGAAAACAAATTGTCGACATCGATTTGAGGTGGGTGACTCATTTAATGTCATTGTAGAGATTAGATGGGGCTGGTAACGGGGTGACAGTGAGAACAATGCCCCGATGCTCGATGGTGAACCAAAAGTTTACTCATTGAAGCTCGTGGAAGAATAAAAGGAAATGGGAAGAAGAAGAGATGAAGACGGGAAATGGAAATATGGGAAGAAGACAAGGGAAGAAGAAGAGACAAGCCGAACTCAAGTTTGCCTGTAGCGTGAATGCAATAAAGGAACTTTGGGATTTGGAAAAGGTAGAGAAAGAGGGGCCAGGTTTCAATTAATTAATGATCGGTTTGGCTGCATAAAATTTTTACCTTAAACTCAAAATTTTCATCTTATCATTATAATATTTTTAAATTTTCATATAAAATATAATAAATAATTCAACTTTTTCTTAATTTTTTCAAATTTTAAAACAATAATAATATTAAAATATAATATTTTAATATTTCATCTTAAAATTCAAAATTTTTATCTGAAAATTCTTACCAAACTGAACCTAAATCATCTAATGTAATGTTCCCTACTTCTTTTGTATGTGCTTGCTTATGTGGAACACTTCAATTGGATGCTGTTTATTGCTTAACAACGGACAGACCGTTGCAAAGCAGCCCTCTAAAAGAAAAACTTGAATTCTTTCTGGGAAGCTACACGGCAAAAAGGGGTGGCAATCATGTAAATACAATTGAGTTTTAATATTAATTTATAGAAGGCAACTTTAATACAAAAGTCTAACAAGTTTTACGCCATAAGACCAGATTACATGGCAAATTTGTTGGGAAGCACATGGCCAACTGTAAGAAAAATGATTTTTTGCATTATCTAAATTTATCATAAAAAATATAAAACACGTTGCTAACAAATAATTGTGATGTATTTTGCATTTTTTGTGACGAATTTAAGTGATGTAAAAAGTCATATTTCTTGTAGTCACAACAACTAATTTGGATTTTTTTTTTTTGAAAAATGTACTTACAATCGTGAAGTACGTAAACACCGCATAATTTTTTTAAAATAGAGTAAAATCTAATATTAAAAAAATAATATTTTTCATGTAGATCCCATATTTTATTCACTTTTTTCAAAACGATTACGCGCCAGTTGCACAATTTACAGTCGCAAATTTTTTTTCCCCTTGATTGACTAGCATTGGCATTGAATTAGTCATCTCAATCTTTAAAATTTTACTAATATGTAATTTTTTTACTTTTAGCCAATCACTTAAAACTTAAAATCTACATTAGATTAGTCATCACACTCTCTATAATAATAAAATATTATTATTTGGTATTATTAATATTTCTTTAATTAAATTATATAGATGAACTTACTTATATTCTAATTTGTTATAGGACAAGATTATGGCATTATTTTGTACTTTATAAATAATTAATAAAAAGCTTATTCATATTTTTTCATATTATTATATTTTTTGCATGATTATAGATCGATGAAAAAATAATTTCTTTATTATTTTTATATTTTGAAAAGTATTAAAAGAAAGATGATTAATATTATTTTATAAAAATATAATTAATAATAAGAAAAGCAACGTAATAGGGATGAGGTTATTGTAGGGAAGAATGGGCTCTGTGCATGGGGCTGGTGTGGTTTACGATGAGTGGTGCGAGTCCGTGGGGCAGATGACGATAGATGTGGGAACAACTTCTGTGCTAAAACAGAGTAAAGTCGATTGCTGTGGGACCAAATTGATCATTTTATACAACTTTGAAGGTTGAAAGTTCCGTAGTGGTATGTTGATTAATTAGCTGGCATGCATGGTTGACGTTGTTACCAAGAAGTATTAAAGTTTATCGACTAATGCTACTCATCATTTATTTTTTCATTATCCTATCATCATACTATAATGTGATATTAGATAATTGGAGACTATGACCTCTTACTAAATTGTAATCGCACATATGTACCGAGAGCATAACTTCTTCTTCTATTGCCATTCAATCATATGCTTCTTTCTCTTCTTTATCCTCTTCATCTCCTTCCATCCGTCCATGGAATCATGATGTATTCTTGAACTTTAGAGGTGAAGATGTTTGCCATAACTTTATTTTCCATCTGTACTAAGCTTTTGATCAAAGGGGAATCAATACTTATATAGACAACAATTTTGAAAGATGAGAGGAAATTTCACTGGTACTTTTCAAAGCCATTGAATGGTCAATGATTTCTATCATTGTTTTTTTTTTTTTTAATGATTTTTATCATTGCACTCTCTAAAAACACAATCTAGATGGTGTTTACATGAGCTATTGAAGATTCTTGATTGCAAGGAAACAATTATACAAATTGTTCCACTAATTTTTTACAATGTAGATTCATCGGAAGTACTACATCAAAAATGAATTTTAGGAAAATCCTTTGATAAACTTGGAGATAAGCTCAAGGATAACGCAAAGATGCTAAAATGGAAGGTAGCTTTGAAAAGAATAGCTGATTTGTCTAGTTTCCCATTAGCAAACTTTCAGTAAGCGTTGCCTATATATGTATTTTGTCATCATGTGTATGCATATATGATGCTATATATATTTGAGATATTTATTGAAAAAATTGAGACAAATCCAGGATCTGACATGGAGGAATTGCTGAAGATAAAATACCATACATAAGGAAAACTATTTGACGTTTGTGATTATTTTTGGCATTGAATAATTATATGCAAAACATGGTCAAATTTTAGAAATCCTTTCTGATTATGAGATTTAGGGTGTGTTTGGGTACCAAAGACTTCTCAGATATCTTCGAGTATCTTTGTACGGATGAGAATACTTTCACATCCAAACACATTTTTGAAATAGATTAGAGACCCCTCCATCAGAAGCATGTGCACTCAGTACTATTGAAATGAAAAGATTGATGAAATTACTCGCAGCACCAACCTCTCTGACCATTTCCTACTGTTGCCTCTTTCATCTTCTCTTTCTTCCCCAAGGAGCTTTCTCCCATCACTGAGCTCTGCACTTTTTCTTCTACAAAGAATCTTCGCACAGCAAATTGAGCAGACCTCTATAGCGATTTGAGTGGACCTTGCCTCCTGAGAGCATTGAGACCCTGACCTCCCTCCCTCCCTCTCTCTCTCTCTCTCTCTCTCTCTCTCTCTCTCTCTCTCCAACATCGTATATTTGGAGAATCTTACCGCTCTCTCCCTCTCTCTCTCTCTCTCTCTCTAGCCCAGTCTGCAACCTCCTACACCCAAATGAGAATCGACAGTTCTTTGTGGAAGTAGTGAGTCTCCTCATGGATGTGCGCTAGGCAGCCCCCGTATGTGTACTCGTCAGTTTGTGAGATTATTTTTGTGTAATTCTTTTGTAGATGTAGCAGTACTCATATATATATATCCTTTAAATTATCTATATGAATTTGTAGATATATATAGAATTCGTATATTAATAATTAAAATGAGTCAATAAAAGCACCAAATATAGATGTCCTTTTTTCGTTCCAAATATCCTATATTTTCTAATTTCATGTCTACTATCTTCTCAAGCTAGCGTGCTTGTTTTATTGAAAGTTGTAGAAGAGTTCGTAAGTTGGTAAAAAGACAAATCCTTTATATTTTACCATGCGTCTATTTAGCATTGGAGATTTCAGAAGCTTGAATCCAGAAGCATTTCTACATATGAAAAGACTTAGAGTTTTATTAATCATAATGCACGTTTTTGTTGTGCACCCAATTATCTCTCCAACAAGTTAAGAGTCATTGATTGGTATAACTATCCTTTCCAATATTTGCCACGTAATTTTCAAGGGAAGAATCTCATTATTTTGAGAATGCATGATAGCTTCATAAAGGAGTTAGGGGATGGATTCAAGCCCAAGGTACGTACACAATTATAATCATCAACACTTTTTTTTCTTTGAAATCTGTAGTAAATTCCATTAAATTTTTCCTCTTTTATTTTACAGAATTTGACGATTATGGAATTCGAAGATTGTAAATTCTTAAAAAAGATTCTGGATCTTTCGAGCATCTCAAATTTGAAGGAATTGTTTGTCAGATATTGTACAAGATTAGTTGAGGTGCATGATTCCATTGGATCTCTGGAAAATCTTTCTATGTTGGATTTCACTGGATGCTCTAAACTCCAAATCCTTCCAAGAAGCCTCAATTTGAGATCTTTATGCTTTCTTCTTCTTTGTAATTGCTCAAGTCTCTGTTATCTTCCTGAAATCAAGTGTAAAATGGAATCTTTGTATACATTGTCTCAAGATGGCACCACAATAGAAGAAATACCTTTATCCATCGAGAACTTCGTTGGACTTGGGGAATTATATCTACAAAATTGCAAAAACCTTATGCATCTCCCAATTGCTTGCATTCGGTTGCAACATTTAAGGCTACTCGAGATTGGGGGTTGTCCAAAACTTGTAAAGAAGATGAGGGATGATGGGCTATCTCTTTTGGCTATTAAGTCTACAAAAATGAAAGAGGAGATATCATTACATGAAGAATGACTTCATGAATTGGCACCTCCAACGAATTCAAGCAATGGGAGCACTGCATTACAAGTACCAAATCTTCAAATTTGTTGTTCCCAATCAGAAACAAATTTCTTTCCAATATCTATATATTGGACATAATAGCTAGGCAAAACACATATGAGCTCAGTTCTCCTCTGTTTTAAACTTGAAGGATTTGAACGTACTGCAGGGACCCTCACTAGATTGCAAGTCTTTAGAATCTTCTGAAAATTGTTTTAGATTGTGTACCCTCTATACCTTATATATAGGGATAATACTTTATCTACATAAAAAAGCCACTGATGGTGTCCATTTTCTAGCCGGGATGGCTAGGCTCAAGGGACTACGGATTTTGGGTCCAGTTACTAGCCCATTACAGCTATTACGGATGGTGGGCAGGCGCGTGTGCACCCAAGCTCATACTCATTCCAAGACACTACTGAGCTCTCCCAGCTTTGCCACCCGATGCATCTTGTTATGGGGCTGTAGTGATGGGCTTCAATATGGCTCAAGAAGTTTGGAGTGACACCAACTATTTTTTAGCTCACTAAACAAATGAACAATGGGCTAGACTCAGCTGTTAGTACCTGTATATGGATTTGTACTCCAATGAGTTTGTGTAGCACAACCCACTGTTTGGGAGGATGTCGCTGGTTCTAGACTCGGGTAGCGATGCATTTGGTTTGGTTTCTTCATCTCCCTACGACTATTAAATAAATCCCCCCCATTTTGATTTTTCAAACTGTCTATTCAACATTGAGGTATGTTTTCCTTGTCTGGTTGTTTGTTTTCTCTTGGGGGGCAAACATAGGTAGATGCTGAATAGCATATTGTATTGCTTTTGTTAATCTTATGCAGGATTTTAACCTTTTTGGACTGTAGATGAGCAATGGTTAGATTGCAAGAGTCTGCAAAGCAATCTTGTAATATCTTGCTGAGTCACTTATAACTAGATTCTCTTTTTCAATTAATTATCTTTAAGGAACTTCACCACTGAGTTACCCTGAAAATCTTAAGAGGATCCTATTGAGGTTAAATATGTATTGCTTATTTGGTAGATATCAAATTCCAAATATTATTAAGACTTATTCTATTGAGCCAAAAGCAACCCCTTAAAAATTAATATGCTAGAGAAAAACATTTGCTCGCTTGGGGATGGGAAATTTGAGATGCAAAATGTATCTATAAATAGCATTCATACATCTTTTATGCTATTAAGGTGCTATTTCCCCACAAAGAAAGTGTCAGGAGTCTAGTCCAATTTTGCATGTTTCTTTCATACATTAGTGCAGTCCAATGCCTTGATCGTCTTTCAGCTCCATATTGATGTGTTAGGATTAAATCTCACCTTCCATGTAGACCAGTAGTGCAAATTTTGCTTCATCCAGGTGTCCTGCATGAAGATGGACAAATAATTTAACATTTTATTATATTTTATTTTTTTTGGTAAGTCAAGTAGCACCCATATATACAGTTTTTAGCTCACCAAGTACGTGCATCCGTAAAATACAAATAATTGTTGCTATTGATGCTAGAATGACACTTAACTCCAGCATTTGATTGAGAACAAGTTAGTGCAGGGTCACCTAACTATTTCAGATAGTTTCAGTAGCTTTATTACTTGTGCTAAGTTTGAATGTGACCTACAATGCTAGTATATGTATGGTTTTGGTCTGAGTTTTGCAGCATTTGTGCACTCTGCAAGACCTATTTTTCATTATTTTTGCTAATGATATGGTCACTTTGTATATGTAATTCTAGCTATTTAGTCTATGTGGTAAAATTCTTTCCATTTTTTTGTCTTTTTTAGCCGAATGGAACAACTATAACTTCAAAATTGGTATTCTTATGACTTTGTGATTATTGGGGCTATTTTAAGGAATGAAAAATGTGATGTCTTATTTGATTTGAGTCTAGAAGGAATTTGGGCTGTTTGAAGTAGATGATATAGAGGCTTTGACTACTTCAAGGAGTCTTTAAATGATCTTGACTTTAAGTTTCTCAAGTTTGCTATTGGAAGGGGATTCATTGTCAGTTATTAGGGCTATTGGTTCTAAAGAACCTAATATTTCAAGCCAAGAGAATCTGATTTCTAAAATTCATAGTCTCATTTCTTGGTTTGTAGTGTATAATATAATTCATATTGGTAGACAAGGAAATGAAGCAGCTCATTTACTTGCAAGGCACGCTTGCTTTGTGGATGATACCATTCAATGGTGGCATCAATGTCTAGATTTTTTTTTCATTCTAGAGTCTTGCTTAATTCTAATTTGTAATTGTATGGTATTAACTTTGTTATTGGTTCTATTGATATGAATGCCAATGGTTCATCTTTTTTTTTTTTTAAATGGTATTCTTCAAAATTTGCTAGCTTATCTTGTTAAACATTTATAATTTTCGTATTGCAAGGGCATCCTAAGCACCATCAATTTGGCATAATCTTTGTGGGAAACAGTATTCCAAATTCAATTATGTTAGTTCAAATCATGTAATGTGTTCAGAACATGTCAGGTTGGGCTACTTTGTTGGAGAATTTTTGAAGTTAGAGGGAGATAACCTAAGTGTTAAACTTTTTTGCACTTCAAAATCGGTATTCTTCAAAGCTCTCAGAATCCATTTGATACAAAAGCATGAAGATCAGAGAGTAAAACATCATCCAAGCATGCTGCATGAAGATGAATATTTAGGTGGAATCTTCAGTTTTTGTTTTGTGTGTTCGAATGAAATTAATGGGATGCTAGCTATGTTTGAATGTGATTAGAGGAATCGCCATATGTGTGGTTAGTCACATTCTTTGGAAAAAAATAACCACACTAATATTGGAAAAGAAAGAGATTCTTGGATTTCAACATTGAACAACATAATATATTCTCTTTGATGGGTGGATACATAAGATTATGAGGTTTCATTTCTTTGTGGATTATGGGTGGATACAACATAATATATTTTCTTTGATGGGTGGATACATAAATCAAACCAGGTATCTAGTATAGGAACATTAACTAAAAAAACTTATAAATTCATGACCTTTTGAAGGTCAAACTAATTTAACATTAACTAGACAGATTATTTTTTTATTTTAAACTAATGTGTACTTTTTATTTGTATATTACTAAAATAATATAAATATATTTTCTTTATTTAACAATATGAGGATGTGACATACATGTATATAGGATTACTAGTCTTTTATTATCTTTTTAATATTACTCAATTTATTTAATTGTATGAAGAGATCGTGCATGCAGAAAAATGTTGTTCTACCAATCACAAATAATGAAAGACAATTATGAGTTCAAAAGTCTTCCCAATCTGAAACCGTAATGGGTGTTAGACTTAGAAAATCTCAAAAGTCTTGAGTTCATACAGAGAATTAATGGGTGAGACTTAGAAAATCTCAAAAGTCTTGAGTTCACACAGAGAATTAATGGGTGTGAGATCTAGACGTTTGTTTTACGTCGTAAGACTTGAATTTCAAACTGTGTGAAGGGATGCAAGTAGACTTAAAGGCAGTTGGTCATTTTCATATATTATTGACTAGTCTACCCAAGTTGGTCCACGAGGAGTACTTGTTCAATGGGAAAATGCGAAAATTGAGGGGGAGTGAGGGATGGGAATTTGAAGAGGAAAGATGGAGAGGAAAGATTGGTCCACGTGACAAGAAGCAAAAGAAGTTGCCAACACGTTTGCCATCTTTCTTTTAACTTTCCCCTTCTTTTTTTCAATATTGATAGCGCAACGCACGTGGCATTGTTTTGCCCATCAATCCTCGGATATAATTTGGCCCCAAAAGGCATACTTTCTTGTAGTCCCTACCGTTCATCAACCTAATTTCATATACTGTAACTTCTTCCATGGCCTTGCAACCAGCTCTTCCATGGGTTTATGATGTGTTCTTGAGTTTTAGGGGTGAAGATGTTCGACAAAACTTTCTTTCTCACCTATATGATGCTTTGCGTAAAAAGGGAATCAATACTTACATTGATGAGCACCTTGAAAGAGGAAATGAAATTTCACCGGCACTTCTCAGAGTTATTGAGGAGTCAAGGATTTCGATTATCGTTCTTTCTGAAAACTATGCATCATCCACGTGGTGTTTGGAGGAGCTGATGAAGATTCTCGAGTGCAGAGAAATGAAACAACAAATAGTTCTACCGGTGTTTTACAAAGTGCGTCCATCGATAGTCCAGAGACAAAAGAAAAATTATGGAGAGGCATTGGCCAACTACAAAGACAAATTGAATGATGATACGAAGGTGGATAGCTGGAAGGCTGCGCTAAAGGAAGTGGCCAATTTGTCTGGGTTCCATTTAAAGAAGGATGGGTATTTGATTTTCGAATATTTATTTTATATCCTCATACATTTTAGATGCATACACATGCGTGAATATTTATGTTTGTGTGTGTGTGTGTATATATATATATATATATGCATGTATGTATGTATATTAATTGATCTAATACTCCTATTGTTTGTTAATCTCTTTGATCTCGATCTGTTTATTTTTGTGCCTTTTTCTTATGTCCTTATATAATGGTAATTAATTAATTCTATTAAAAGGATCGTGTTAGTGAAATAATGTTTTACTTGATTATTAGTAATGGTTCTAATGATATTAATTAACACTTCTATGTTTAATAATGTCATAATAAGTATAACCGTTAATAATTCTTCTCTTTTGAATTGATAGGAATGAATCTGAATTTATCCATAGCATCATTCAACTGGTGGACTCAAAAATAATAAATCAAGCATACTTTGAGGTTGCCAATCATCCAATTGGAGTGGTGTCTCGTGTGCAGCATGTATATTCCCTTTTATGCGTCGGAGAGAATGATATTGTACATATGGTAGGGATCTTTGGAGTTGGGGGAATTGGAAAGACAACTATTGCCAAAGTGATATATAATATAATTTCTTCTAAATTTGAAGGTAGTTGTTTCTTGAAAAACATTAGAGAATCTTCAAAGAGCGAGTATGGTTTGGTCCAATTGCAAGAGACTCTTCTTTCTAATATCCTAGGAGCATCTTCGGTATGTAATATTGGCCACGTCGACAAAGGAATCAATGTGATAAAGAATAAACTTTGTTATAAAAGAGTTCTTCTAATTCTTGATGATGTGGATGATTGGGAACAATTGAAAGCTTTGGCCGGAAATCGTGATTGGTTTGGTTTTGGAAGTAGAATCATTATAACAACAAGGGATAAAAATCTACTATGTAACTATGAAGTTGATGCAACATATGAAGTGGAGGAATTGAACCATTATGAAGCTCTAGAGCTATTTAGTTTGTGTGCCTTTAAAAGAAAGAAACCACTTGATAACTACATGGAACTTACACAACGTATAATACGTTATGCTGGGGGCCTTCCTCTAGCTTTGGAAGTATACATGAATGGGAAAGTGCTTTGGAAGAGTACAAAAGAATTCCTCACCAGAAGATTCAAAAAATACTTAGAATGAGCTATGATGGTTTGCGTGAAAGTGAGAAGAAGACTTTTCTTGACATTGCATGTTTCTTCAATGGAGAGAAATTAGATTATGTTGTGAAAATATTAGATAGTTGTGGTTTAAGTCCAAATATTGGAATAAAAAAACTGATGGATAAGTCTCTCATTACCATTGATTGTAATAAATTTGAAATGCATGACTTGGTACAAGATATGGGTAGAGAAATTGTTCGAGAAGAATCACCAAAAGAGCCCGGTGGACGCAGTAGATTGTGGTTTCATGAAGATATTCGCCATGTACTTGAAGAAAATACGGTAAGAATAACTTTCAAAAATGATTTTAGTTTATGCATGTTTGGTAATTTACAAGAAAATTCGAATTTTTTGCAACCAAAAACTTTGTCCACAAAAGTCATTTATGTTGCAGTGGAACCAATTATAAAAATGTAGATTTTTCTTATAACTATTTTCGAGTAAATGGTGATGAAGAAATGCATTTGTAAGTGCCTATATATACTAGCTGTCCATTGAACTATATATTATAATTCTAGCAGTTACCAAACTATTATATAGAGGATTTAATGCCTTACTATATTGTCTCACCATGCAGGGAACAAACCAAATTGAAGGCATACTGATAGATTTGCCTAAAAAAGACATGATATGCTTGAGTTCGGAGGCATTCACGAAGATGAAAAACCTAAGATATTTCATAAATCATAATGCACGTTTCTCTAGAAGTCCTAGTTATCTTTCTAACGAGTTAAGAGTGCTTAATTGGGTGGAATATCCTTCACAATCGTTGCCTTATAATTTCCATGGAAGGAAGTTGGTTGATCTTAGAATAAGTGATAGCCTCTTCAAGGAATTGGGAGTGGGATTCAGGTACAACCACTATTATAAATATTTGCTTCTCCTTTTAATTATGTTGTAATCATATTTGAAGCGAACTTTATCTCCAATTTTGCTTTACAGAATTTCCAGAACTTGGCCAGGATGGACTTCTCCCATTGTGAAATTCTGACAAAAATCCCCGATCTTTCTCAGATTCCAAATTTAGAGTGGTTGGATGTTTCTGATTGTACAAACTTAGTTGAGGTTCATGCTTCTATAGGATCCCTTGATAAGCTTGAGCATCTCTCATTTGCCCGTTGCACTAAGCTTATCGGTTTGCCAACAAAGCTCAAGTTTAGGTATCTTAAATGCCTCCGGGTTGACGATTGCTTAAGCCTTCAGAATTTCCCTGAAATCGAGTTTGAAAGGGAATGTTTAAGGCATCTTAGTTTAGCAAACACCGATATAAAAGAATTGCCTTTATCCATTGGGCACCTCTCTAGGCTTGAAGTATTGCATCTAAGAGGCTGCAAAAATCTTATGCATCTCCCCACTAGAATTCTTCGATTTCGACATCTGAAGTATCTTAGTCTAGCTGGCTGTTCAAAACTTGTTTTTATTCCAAATATCTTGAAGGATGATTGTTGCTCAATAGACCTTCCAGCACTGGAATTGTTGGATCTTGAAAATTGTCACCTTCCAGACCCTGATATCCTGATGAGACTCAATCGCTATTTTACTCTGCGGCATTTAATTCTATCAGGGAGTGATATTATCAGGCTTCCAGAAAGTATTACCATGTTTTTTGACATAATGTACATTGAGTTGATAGATTGCAAGAAACTTCAAGAAATTCCTGCACTGCCCCCAAATATGCAAATCATAGATATAACTGGATGCATGTCATTGGAAAGATTTTCAGATGGATTAAAAGTACCGCACCTCTTTACAAGTAAAACGCGAGACCAACGATGGATTGACTCGTCCTTATGCCTCAAAATTCGTATGAATATAGATGGGTTTTGGGTATCTATCTTGCTCATTCGTCTCTTTCTTACTCGTGCTTGTGTGAGCTTTGGTTTATTGGTTGTTTTATTGAAATTTATTGATATATTTTTGTTTTATAGGAATACTTCAGAAACCATTCAGGCAACATTATATTTCCGGGAAATAGGATTCCAAAATGGTTTAGCCATACGAAGCAGAATTTCAAAAATTAGATTCCAGACCGATTCGAAGATCTTGATACGTCTTTAGCAAATATGAATCAAGATTGCAGCTATTTTAAAAGGACTCTATATTGTAGTTTATGTCGAATAAAAATAAATGGGCTGAAAACTTTGGAAAATATAAGAGGAGTTGCTATATGTGTCGTTCTCGAACCCATTCTGAAGATCTACCCCCAAAAAGGTTCTACTCTTATGGTCAATACCGGAAGGGATGTTTTCCCTTATATTGAGTATTTGTCGGGACATCATGTTGATTTAAGGGTTTCAAATGCTCATGTATGGCTAAATTACACCATTTTAGATGATCATATGAACCCATTAAATCTGGAATTTAACGTTGGTAGTGCACATAAACTGGTGTTCTTCAAAAGCTGCGGAGTCCGTCTGATATTCAAGAATGAAAAGGAAGGGGAAGATCGTCCAGGTTTTTTGCATTTAATGGATGGTATTGGAGGTTCGAAGAGGAGGCGTGTCGATGATGACCGCTACTTGGAATCCACTTCGTGCCCATAACCGAACAGGGGTTCCTCAACCTTGGCCATCAATTTGGAATTTCGAGGAGTCTCTGAACAGTTTGGAGGAGGAACTTTTAAATAATTTGCATCTTGAATTGTCCCCTTAATTGCGGATCAGGTTTTCTTGATTAGGAACTAATCATCGCAATTTGGTGTTTTGGTTTGACAGTCTCCAGTATATGAATCTTATCATCCCTGTTAGACCATTTGTGTAACCGTGATCCGTGTACATAAATTTTTTTTTAAATCTTTCTTCTTTAGTTTCCAATTTCCTACGCCGTGACCCACACGTCAATTTTTTCGGTCTTCCTTATCTTTCGCCATAAATCACATGAATCTTCCTTCTCCTCTGTTTTTCTCTCCCAACAGCTCTCACCAACTCTGCCTCTCTCGCCCAATATTTTTTCTCCTACATATAGAAGTGCTACAACCTGAGCATTATGTGAACCATCTTCTCTGCATAACTGCCATCAGCCATTTCCCCACTAACCACTGAGATCATGTTAGGACCGTATGGGTTATGCTACTATGAATTGGAATGTAATAAGGGATACAGGTAATTGGAGCTGAGACTTTGCAGGAGTGAAATCCAAATTGCATATGAGATGTTTGTGATAATGCCTCATTGGGCCATACATTTACTGATGAGGGAAACTTCGAGGGTTGCCAAACCTCCTTACAATATTCAAGCTAAAATCTAGATTCTAAGATAACTCCCATTTTCTCTCCTGTTCCCCTATATTCCCACGCCTCACCTCACGGTACAATTCACTCATAACAGAATTACAAAAAGGATAAAATGACAAGCTAATACTCTGGCTACATGACAGTCATTTGAACGCATAACATAACTGAAAACGCACAGCATAAGTAAATAACAACACACGCACACAGCAGCTTAAATGCATCACTTTGTGGTCCCAAAACGAACAGCTCCAATAATAGCTAAACGCATAGTTTCGGCAATAGCAACTAGGGGTGTGCAAAATTCCGACCCCTCCGATTCCAACCGATTCCCACTCTGATTTCGACTCCGACGGCATTGGAGTGTTCGAAAATTGAGGTTGGAATCAAAGTAATTCCGACTCCGACTTTCAATTCTTTTAAAAAAAAATCCAGATGCAAAATGACGCCATTCTGCATCTGGATTTTTTCTAACTGAGTACTGGAACGAGGCCATTCCATTTAAATAGAAACGACACCGTTTTGCACACGACCAGCCTAGTATGTTCTTCATCCTTATTCCTTCGTTCCTACTTCCCTTCATTTCTCAGTTCCTCACTCCTCAATTCCTCTCACGCTGCACGACGCCACAACCCACGACCAAGCACGATTCTGCCGTAGATTGCTTCACGCCACCGTCGCCACAGTGGCTTTTTCATGCCCTTTTTTCCAATTAGTAATTTTAATTTTTAGGGTTTTAAATTTAGGAATTTGCTCCGAATTCTAGTTTATTATTTCTTATTCAAATTGAAAATTGGATTGTGTAGATTATATAATTGTGTGAATGAATGTATTGGGGAAATGGTTGTGATGTTTCTTTTGTTGAAGTTCTTGATTTTGGACTGTGAACATAAGGTGTTAGTGGAAATGTCACAAACAAAAAATAATTGTGTTTGTCTCTTTATACTTCCCCTCACACTTGGATACTTTAGAAACAAATTAGATGATGGGAGATCCGATCCTTATTGCTGGGTTCATTGGTTGATCTAGCAATCCTTGTGTGAAAAAAAGTGTTTCTTGAATTATGGTTCCTCGATTATTGGTGGGGCTAGGGATCAGGGACTTGAAAAAGCCATAGGCAGGGAGAAGGAGTAGTAGTAGTGGGGAAAAGTATATTTTATATTATTATTATTATTATTATTATTATTGAAATTCCCAACGTACTCCTGTAAAACCACGAAATTGTCTACCAATTTTCTTGAACAAATAAATTAGATCTCAATTATTAAGATTATGAAACGAATCAAATACTTTAAAATAAATAATCAAACTTGCAAGACACAACGATTGGTTTACGAAGGGAAACCCTTTAAAGAACTCCTTAAAGGTAAAACCCTACGGGGCAGCCAAACCCAGGAAAGTCAATCTTATTATTTGAAGAACAGTTACAAGCAATAATCAATTACAAAACCTTTGCAATTCGACTCTCTTACTTGCCTAGACAAACGACCCGTTTGTCTTCTACCACAGTAGCAGCCAGAACCTCTGGCGATCTTCAAATGTTGACTTCCATTCTGGAACTCTAGAGGCTGAAATCCAATCGATGTTCCTTCACACTCAAAGCATGATCACACTCAAGAAGATATGAAAAACCCCATGAAAATTCTCAAGTGAATTTTCTCTCATAAATGCTCAGAATATCCTCTCTGAAATTCGTGGCTCAAAGTCCTTGAAAATATACAAAACTGAATCCCTTTAAATAGAAAGTTTGGAAAGAGTTCTAGTCACAGTAGGACTCTGCTGACGGTTAGCAACAGTCGCGAAAACGTATTCCGACGGACTGCTAACATTTTGTGATAATATCTTCTAATATTGACTAAACTCTGTTCAGCTTTCTTCTGGATAAATACAAATCTTCCAGAACTCGATTTTAACCTCAAAGACTTATCTAAACAACACCTAAGACTTCTAGATAGATTCAACATTGTTTAGATACAAATCAATACTTATTTTACATTTATCCAAATTTAATCAAATAATGATAAGATAAACCTTATCATTCATCCAAATTTAATCAAATAATGATAAGACAAACCTTATCATTTAGTCATCTAATCCTAGCCAATTTTTGCCTTTACAATCTCCCCCTTTGGCGGATTGGTGACAAAACCAACTTGATGAATGTCTTGCATATACAATCTTCCCTTTGGCGGATCGGTCACAAAACCAACTTGATGAATGTAGTGTGTACCTAAGACAAAAACAACCAGCAGACCAAAATCTCGTGAAAAAGTCTTAATACAATAATGAGAAGAAATGACATAGAACATTCCTTGAAACTAGTCTCAATAATAATCAAAGGTTAGATGTAATGTAAACCTACAAAAAGAGAGTGTTCTAGTCATCATCAATAACCATGTTCAATATTCTGCTGCTCCCCCTCAATATTCTGCTACTCCCCCTAAAGTATATAGTTCTCCCCCTCAATATTTTTTTGCTTTCCTTTTTTATTTTCAGCAAATTCATTAAACTCCCACTTACTCAAACTTCCCCTAAATTTCACAATATCAAGATATTCCAATTTGCTCTTCCAATACTCCACCTTTTTGTCACTAATCTGACAAGATACAAAATAGAGTAAATATCACTTATGTGTGCCAAGATGAAGACACTAAGAAAGACATGATGAACAACTCTCATGTGTCTCAATTTTTCATGGATTAAATACACATGATGTATGAGCATGAATGTATGTTAAACAATGAGCAAAAGATTGAGACAATTTGGTTGAGACAAAAAAACAAACACTTGGTGGGCATACCATGAAAACCGAATGACAAAGATCAAGAACCCACTCAAAAATCGTCCTCAATACATGCATAGAGTAGATATAACAAAAAAAATAACCCATTTACGGGCAACATAGCTCAACAAAACAGCCCAGTGCTTCTTAAAATCAAAACCATCCACACATACTTCATCTATCCATATGCCGAACATGAAACTGGAAAAAGAAAAAAAAATCAGTGAATTTGAGTATACTTGCCTTGATGATGGAAAATGAAGAGAGGAAAATGAAAGGGACACCGTGAAATGGGTCTTGCATGAAGGAGCCAAGAGATCATGAAAATGGGTATAGAGAAGTGCTTAGTTATGGGGCTGGGAGCAAATGAAAGAGGCAAGAGATGGGTTTTAAGTCTTTAAGGCTTGACTCTCTAGTGCACGTGCTAGACCAAAAAGTCCCACTGGGACTTATACACTTTGTTTAAAAAAAAAAAACACACAATACACCATCTTGACCCAAAAAACAAAAAAAAAACAAAAAAAACTTTATATTTTTATTTTTGTATTTATTTTATATAAACCAAAAAAAAAATAGAGATTATAAAAAAAAATAACAAAAAAATTGATTTTTTTTTTTTTTTATAAAAAAAACAATAGGGCAAGTAACATGCCTAGATGCATTTTAATTCAAACATAGTGTAAGTCACAAAACAAATTCAATAGAGTACACCCTCTTATTTGTGTTCATGTTTGTTGCTCATCTTTTTCCATAATGATTAGAGCAACGATTTTTTCTGTAAGAACTTAAGGTGGTAGATCCGTGTAGGGTGTTTATCTTTTTCCGCAATGAATTAACACCGACTTTTTCTATATGGATCAACTCTTTGTGTTTGGCAAGAGGAGAGCCCTTTATTGATGTACTAGGTTCAACTAATATTAGTCAATTCAAGGCATGAACTCCCTCTTTGATGAGCATCTCATTAAATAATGTGAACTTTAATTATAAAATACATACATATAAGTTCATCACTGTGCATTGAAAATGAACTTTGCCAAGATAATCCATAGGGTTAGTATGCACAAAGTGAATCGCACAAAATAGAGAGATGTATAGGTTCAAGAATTTATTAAATGATAACACAAGTGCTCAAACTTTGACATATCAAGCATGTACTTTCCTTAAAGAAAAGCTTTGAAACAAACCAGAAATTTTTTTTTATATATTATATTTTTCTTATTTAAAACTTAAAAACATAAATATAAAAGCAAAATAGAAAAATAAAATGCATGTCCTAGAGTAATGCAATAATATAAAGAATGCAAGAACATGCAAGTAATCCTATCAATTAATGTGACATGGCGCCATCTTCTTTGACCACCCACTTTGCTTTAAATTTTGGCCTATTCTTTTTATCAACATCACTTTGTATGATCTTTTCTTTATTTTGAAAACAAAAATCTGCTAGTTCACCAATTTTGAGACTTAAAAAATTGATTTGTTGACTCATATCACAAACTTGATTTTCTAGACTATTTCCTTTCCTTTTTGGATTTCTTTCACATCCATTTTTCTTCACTTTATTCAAGTTAAAACAATTTGGCCTTATATGACCAACAACACCACAATAATGACAAGTAGGAATAAATCTACCATGCAGATTTTTTGAATAAACTTGCTTAGGTTCAGCATAATTTTGAAAACTCTTACCTTGACTTCCTTTAACAAAAACAATACCTTTGGAAGTTGTGGCAGCGGATGATGAGACCAGTTTTTCTTTCTCCTTTGAAGTCATGTACCCTAGGCCAGTTCTATCACTACTCATCTTTTGAACACTCAACAGCTCTTCTAATTTTTGTGTTGCTGTTTTTTCTTGAACCTTTTCCAATTCCTTTTCTAGTGCAATTTTTTGATCCCTTAATCTTGCTATTTCAATATCAGAAATTTTTTCTAATTTTTGTGTTGCTGTTTTTTCTTGAACCTTTTCCAATTCCTTTTCTAGTGCAATTTTTTGATCCCTTAATCTTGCTATTTCAATATCAGAAATTTTGAATGCCTCAGACAAGTTATTTTTCTCACTCTCCATATCAGTGAATTTCTTGTACAGCTTCTTGTTGAGTTTCTTTAATTTGATCACTTCTTCACACGCATTATTGTAAGCTTCTTGTAAACTCAACTCATGATCATCCACAACTAGAGCAACCTCCGAATCACTATTGTCATCATCACTTTCAGATTTTGTTAGCTCAATATCAGAAAAATCATTAACAACAGTAGAAAAAGCCACAAAAGTATTGTCATAATCAGATGATGAACTTGAAGTTTCAGATTCTGAACTATCACTAAGTGTGACATTCAATACTTTTCCTTTACTTTTCTTGAAATTTGGACACTCAATTTTTATATGACCATAACCAGAACATTCATGACACTTTACTTTATCAGATTTTTCTTTATTCCATTTTTCAAAATAATTTTTCTTTGCAGAAAATTCTTTACCTCTTTTTTTCTTTCCACTATACTTTTTATTAAACATGAATTTTCTGAACTTTCTTACTATGAGATCTATATCCTCATTGTTAAGATTTTCTTCATCAGAAAAATCATCTTGATTTTCTTCTATAGTTTTTAAGGCAATAGACTTACCTTTTCTTACTTGAGGAAACGAAGATTCATACGTTTGTAAAGAACCTACCAGTTCTTCTACCCTTATTGCATCAAGATCTTTACTTTCTTCAGTAGCGGTAACTTTGGGTCGAAATCTTTCAGGTAAAGACCTTTGAATCTTCATCACGATCCTTGAATCCTCCACCTTCTCGCCGAGATTAAACCTGGAATTCACAATATCATTTAGTTTAGCATAAAAATCATTAAAATTTTTGTCTTCCAACATTTTAATCTCTTCAAATTTTGAGGTTAGCATTTGCAATTTCGAATTTTTTACTATTCTTGTGCCTTCATGTGTAACCTCCAAAATATCCCAAGCTTCTTTAGCAGTCTCACACATGGAGATTCTTTTAAATTCTTCGGAGGATATCGCCATGAAAATAGTGTTAAGTCATTTGCTATTCAAATTGCAATTGTTGATTTCATCTTTTGTCCAAGCATCTATAGATGTCTTGGGTTTAGTCCATCCTCGTTCAACTGAATGCCATACACGTTCATCTAAAGACTTGAGAAAAGCCCTCATACGAACTATCCAATAAGCATAGTTTTCCCCATCGAAGTATAGTGGAACGTATAATAACGTCGACATGATCTACAAGGGCACAGATCACACTCAAATGAGTGAACCACGCTCTGATACCAATTGAAATTCCTAATGTACCTCTGTAAAACCACGAAATTGTCTACCAATTTCCTTGAACAAATAAATTAGATCTCAATTATCAAGATTATGAAACGAATCAAATACTTTAAAATAAATAATCAAACTTGCAAGACACAACGATTGGTTACGAAGGGAAACCCTTTAAAGAACTCTTTAAAGGTAAAACCCTACGGGGTAGCCAAACCCAGGAAAATTAATCTTATTATTTGAAGAACAATTACAAACAATAATCAATTACAAAATCTTTGCAATTCGACTCTCTTACTTGCCTAGACAAACGACCCGTTTGTCTTCTACCGCAGTAGTAGCCAGAACCTTTGGCGATCTTCAAATGTTGACTTCCATTCTGGAACTCCAGAGGCTGAAATCCAATCGATGTTCCTTCACACTCAAAGCATGATCACACTCAAGAAGATATGAAAAACCCCATGGAAATTCTCAAGTGAATTTTCTCTCATAAATGCTTAGAATATCCTCTCTGAAATTCGTGGCTCAAAGTCCTTGAAAAGATACAAAACCGAATCCATTTAAATAGAAAGTCTGGAAAGAGTTCTAGTCACAGTAGGACTCTACTGACGGTTAGCAATAGTCACGAAAACGTGTTCCAACGGACTGCTAACATTTTGTGATAACATCTTCTGTTATTGACTAAACTCTGTTCAACTTTCTTCTAGATAAATACAAATCTTCCAGAACTTGATTTTAACTTCAAAGACTTATCTAAACAACACCTAAGACTTCTAGATAGACTCAACATTGTTTAGATACAAATCAATACTTATTTTACATTCATCCAAATTTAATCAAATAATGATAAGATAAACCTTATCATTCATCCAAATTTAATCAAATAATGATAAGATAAATCTTATCATTTAGTCATCTAATCCTAGCCAATTTTTACCTTTACAATTATTATTTTCCCTTGTGAATTAGCAACCAACTACAAAGCAACCCCATTTTGATAATGATGCTAAAAAGTAAAAATAATCGAGAGAATTCAGATTTTCAAAACACAGGAAATTAGAAGAAGTAGAATGATTATTGAAACAGACTCTATTTTAGTAGTAAACTAGTTTAAATAGGGAACCTCCTTCAAAAGTTTTTCAACAATGGCATGATATCCTCACCTTTCATTCACTCATGCATTTTGAAATTTTTCATAAACTAGCTAACCTAGGAGCAGCTGTGCACAAATTTATCCTTTTGATCATCCATAAACAACTACCCTCATATATGGCTGTTGGGCATATACAACTTGGATAGGATGGGAATGCCTTGATTTCGATTGCTAGTGGGCATATAAAAGGTTATGCTGTTATGCATATTGAGTCCAGCTTTCAGTTTTGGACTCTGTCAAATTAATTCACCTAGAATGAATGATAAAAGGAAAATTTTAATTCCATCTATAGAAAAAATAAACCATTATTTAACCTAGAATGAATGATAAAATCCAATGTATTTTAGAGAAGCCAAAATGCTTTGGGGACCGATAAAGCATTGATTTCTCAAGTTTTTTCAAAACTCCTATTAAGCTGAAGACAGGATCAAATACTTGGGTTTAGAAGCATAACTCAAATGGCATTTTTACTTCTTCTTCAGCTTGGCATGATTAGTTTATTTGGAACTCTAATATTTAAATATGTGTGTATGTATATATATATATATGAATATGTATATGTATGCATGCATGCATGCGTTTATGTGTGCTTTGATTAGCTAGGTCCCTTACGGCTGATCATGATGAATCAAAGTTGGAAGTTTTAAGTTTCATTAATAGACTTATTAATTAGTAAGTCTATTAATTAATTAAAGCCGAAAGTTGTAAGTTCTATCAAAGCCGAAAGCTGAACTTTCCTATTAATTAATTAATTAATTAATTATACATCTATATTTATTTGTTGCTTTTTCTTAAATATTTTTTTTATTACTGTTTTATACTTTTTGGATATTATATATATGAATAGTACATGTCAGTTGTTCTATATGCCTTTATATATTTAGCTTATCTGTTTGATACCTTTACTTGCCAACTGTGTTATGCCAATCAATCTATGCATTAAGTATATATGCATAATATATATACATAATTACATATATATATATATATATATTTGAGAATTAAGTATTGGTGTTTATATATATATATATGTGTTAGATTTCAAGGTACGGATGCGCAACCATATGGGACTCCGAAACAGGATCAGGATGCCACAATTCCATCCCCAGCACTGAGATCTAGACCCACTTCCAGAACACAAACTTCGTGTGCAAGTAGTTTATTCCCACTCAGGTAGACATAGAAGATGATGATACATTTAATGAGGAGGAGGAGATGGCTACTGGGGATGAGCCAAATGTACCACCTCCATCTGTGAAGCCACCACAACCACGATCAAATAAAAAAAGGTCATGGAGGTCGAAACATTTCACCAAAGTTGACGGTAATCCCGAGGAACCGCAGGCGAGTTGCAACCATTGTGGTACACAAGTTGGATGTCATTTAAAGAAACAAGGTATTGCTTATTTGATATCACATCTTATTGGTTGCCAAAGGTATAAGATAGTGACTGATTGGCGGCCAAAGATCAGAGCAAGGTTAGTTACAAAACTTCTACAGTGATTGATGGTACGCAACTTAAGAAAATGGTCATCCCTCAATACAGTGAGAAGATGCTGAGGGATGCGCTTGTAGAGATGATAATTAAAGATGAGATGCCTTTTACTATAGTCGACACAAGAGAGTTCCGAAAGTTTATCAAGCTGCTTGAGCCACGATTCCCATTGCCATCATGGTATATAGTGATGTGCGATTGTATGAAAAGGCATTTAAAAGACAAGGCTGAGATGAGAAAAATGTTTGTGACCACTAGCCAGAGAGTCTCATTTACGACTGACACATGGACATCTATACAAAACATTTCCTACATGTGTATCACAGCACACTATATTGACAGCGAACGGAATTTAAAAAAATGGATTATTGGATTCAAAGAAATCAATGATCATAAGGGTGCATCCACTGAGGCAGAGATGGATGATTGCTTGAAGGATTGGGGAATTCAAAAAGTTTTATGCATTACAGTTGACAATGCCAGTGCCAATGATACTGTAATTAAATGGTTCAAGAGGAATACGAGGGTGAGAGATGATGTCATTCAAGGCCATGAGTTTATCCATATTCGATGTTGTGCTCATATAATCAACCTGATTGTTACTAAAGGGTTAAAAGAGGTTGACAATTCCATTACAAAAGTCCACAATATTGTACGGTATGTGAGGGCTTCCCCCCAAAGGCTTAAAAAGTTCAGGGCAATAGAAGAACATATTGCGATAAAACATTCACGGACGCTGTGTTTGGACATTCCGACTTAATGGAACTCTACATACATGATGTTGGATGTGGCACAGAAGTACCAAAAAGTGTTTGAGCGGATTGAGGTGGAGGATGGGGGCCTTAAATATGCTTTGTTGGAGCCTGCAGAAAAGGGGCTCGGTCCACCGGACACACATGATTGCACGAGTGTGGGGTTTTTTGTCACATTTTTTTAGATTTTTTATGACATTACTATGCGGATATCTAGATCCGCATATACGACTGCAAACTTGTGGTTAGATCTCGATGCTACACCATCACTTGGAAGATGGTTATGATGACCCTAGTGGACTGTTATCTGGTATGGCTCAGAGGATGCTTACCAAATATAATAAATATTGGGGGCAAGTTGAAAAGATAAAGAGATTACTTTTTGTGGCTGTGATCCTTGACCCCGGATACAAGTTGTCCGTGATAGAATATTGGGTAAATTCCGTCCTCGGGGCAATGAAGGCTGTGTCGATTATTACAGTGCTTAAAACTGATCTCAATGACTTATACAACCGCTACAAAAATAGTGGCCAACCTCCATCCATAGTGGGTACCTCACACTCGACTCCGACACCTCTCTCCGATGACCTTAGCCCAGATGGAGCATTGCATCAACACCGTCGGAATTACAACGTTATGAATGAGTATCATCAGCTCATTGCATCGAAGAATATTATGGGGTGTACTTCGGAGGTTGAATGGTATTTTATGGAAGAGGTCAAGGCACCTAGTGCTGTATTTGAGATATTAATTTGATGGAAGGCTGATTCCACCAAGTATCCAATCCGTTCTCGTATAGCCCGAGATGTGCTAGCCATTCCTATCACTACGGTTGCATCTGAGTCGGTGTTTAGCACTGGAGGTCGAGTGTTAGATGATTTCAGGAGTTCATTGTCACCGTCAACCATGGAGGCCCCCATTTGCACAAAGAACTGGATCAGTGATACACCCCTTGGACTAGATAGCATTGGCATTGATGATGAGATCTATAGGCTTGAAGAGGATAACCTTATTTTACTTTTTTTTTATTATTGATTATTTCATTCTTTTTATGATTTCATAAATCTATTTAACTTATACTTTTTATCATTTCACATATGTAATTATGAATCCTAATATAGTTGCCGATGATTGATGGAGTATGGATAAGGATAAGTTGATAATAGAACTAACTTAATCTTTATTGGTATTAATGGTAATTAAATTCTACTTTTACTGTGTTCAATTTTTTAAATCAATTTTGGTTCCTTTTGTTGATTTAAGACTTTTTTTTATCTTAATTTCAAGTACTCCTAATGACCAAGTACGGTGTCGCAGATGATGTTTTTCCTTTTAGTTGAATCAATATCTTTATTCTTATGGATTGTTTGATCAAACTTTGAAATGGACTGTTATTTCTATTATCAATTATTTAGGACTTTCTGAATTATGTATTTACATTAATTATATTTATTATTATTTATTTAGGGTTCAAAATGGGCCTAAATGGGCCCATTTAGAAGTCGGAGTTCCGAACGGAAGTCGGAATTCCGACCACGATCAAAAGTTAGAAATTCGATCATAAGTCGGAGTTCCAACTTTCGATCAGAGTCGAACTCCGATTCTGAAAGTCAGAATACGATTTGGATTTTGACTCATGTCGAAGTCAGAAGTTGGAAGGCACTGTTCCGACTCCATCGAAGTCGGAGCACAAGCCTAATAGCAATGTAAAGCTTCAGTAAAACTCAACGCACCGCTTCAATCTTCTTCAAAATGCAGCCTCCATTTTCCTTAATGACATAAATAACACTTTTGCATCTTCACTTCGTAAGCTTGGATTCCATCATCCCTTTCCCTTTCTCTAGCTGGGTTCCTAACAAAGCCCTCTCTTCAAGCACTTTGCCCTCAAGGTGCTGCAGTGCTTAAATCTTCCAAGTCAGTGGCTTCTCTCTTGGAAACATGGAGGATAGCCTCAAACTTGAATTGGCCTTCACTGAGCAATGTTTCATAGCCAAGTAGTCTTTCCAAACATTAGTAAGGCTCTTATAGATTGCAACATACTCTCTTGCAATTGCATAAACTTGCTCTATAAGCCCACTTAGAGGGCTCAACTCCTCCCCATCAAAAGTAAAAGGATCATGGCCTTCCGCTAGAAGTTCAAACTTGGCCTCTTCAATACGGTTTGGTCTCTTACCAAGACCAAAATGACTGCTGGAACCACTATCAGTTACTAATGTTCCACTATTTGAATCCCTTGAAATTCCATACAACTGACTCTGATTATCTTTACTAAGGAATGTGGCATTTTCCATTATCTTCATACACATCAATAGTTGCATTAGACTTTGTAGATTCGGTCCATTCTTGACATGTTGAGTGACTGAACCATGCTCCATCCAATTTAACTTGTCTAGCTCTAATGCATTGCAGCAACATGCTCCTTTAACCAATCTCTTAAAGCTGGATCACTATAGCCAGTCGATAGGTAATAAATTGTGTCCATAAATTCTTCTCTACCCCTATCAAAGGGCCAATGAGGTGGCATTATATTGAGCAACTGAACAGCAAAATTATTATCTACTAAATCTTGCAAACTTATGAGCCTTTTCCATTGCCCGGCTCCTTCAATTTCATTCCATCCAACTAGGAATGAGTCACCATCTTCACTTGTTCCACCAGAGAATAATAGTCTGCTTCCATCAGCACTAGAGAGCATTCTAGTGCACCCTTGTCCAGGTGCATCATAGTCACCCCTAGAGCCCATATGTTCGTCCAACCAAACATTAATTTTTCCGTCTACAGCAGTTGGAAATATAAATTGAATATTTTCTTTTTAGAGAAGACAAATGGAATAAACATGTGCTTCATGACCTTCAAAGTTAAAAAATCTTCTTCTAGAAAAATCCCAATCCTTTAGTAATTTATCAATTCTACAAGTTACCACACACATCAAAGGAAACACTCCAAGTCCCATGACAAGAAGAAAAGCAACCTTTATCATGGTCATCAAATGCCTTATTGCTGCCAAAAACTGCCTGAATAGAGATGGAAATATCTCTGCTACAGAATCAATACCATAGAATCTCCCCATAGTCAAAGACTCACCCTTATTGTACCGACTCAACGCCACAATGCCAAGATAGAAGAGAATTATAGCAAGGATAAAAATATATTCAACAACGAGCATAGTAACATCAAAAAGCCGTGATACCCCACGACATATAAGTAATAGAGTTGTAACTAACAATGCCCATCACTTAGCATATGGGTGGACTAATAAAAACACATCCCAAGTTTTCCATCCAAACCAGTCCCACGCTGGAAGCTCCTCATTTTCTATGTTACTGAATATACCCTTGTGCTTCTCCAATATCTTTATATAGCCTTTAATTGAGGCAAATGGGTTGTTTCCTGGATTTATAAAAATTGTTCCCTGGATCTTACAATTCGTCCCCACAAGATTCATTTCTCGTCCTCTATCAAAGGGTCAGAAAACAACCCTAAGGGGCAAAACATCAAGCAATCGGGGAGCAAAAAAATTCTTACCCATAAGTTTCTCAGCAAACTCAACCACACGACCTACTTCATCAATCTTCCTTGACCCACATGTAGTGGCATGCTTTTCAACCATGCGAAGTGCGGCCACAAACAGCCCCAAATCTATCTTACGGCATCAACTTGCCAAAGAGCATTGTTATCTCTATTGCTAGAAACATAATCTTCATGGGCAAACACATTGATAGCATGCTAAAAAATAAAGGTAACCTCTTCACCCATTTGTAGCACATGAACAGAAAAATTGTAATTTATGTGGCTGACAATAAGAAGATGGTGACGCTGCACTTTATCTACATTAATTTTGTAGAATGGAGTTAGAATTTCTCCAATTTGCAGAACTCGTGTATGTTCAAGGGCGTGATCAATTTTCGTGGACCACTGCTCGAGTTCTTCCAGGTGAAGCTAGAATTCTTAGTTTCCTTTCCCTTCAAATCTATTAGAGCATGTGTACCTGCCTTAGAGGATAACACCTCACAAGCCACATCTGCTGCATGCCCTCAATAGAATGTCACCTCCTTTTCATCTGCTGATCATTCTCAATAGCATGATATAACCAACTCTGCTTCTTATGGAATATTATAGATCCTTCTAGATTGATTCTCTCGTAAATGATACATTTCTGCTATAAATATGAGTGCTACTGTACTGAGGAAAACAATATAGATGAGGAATACTTTTATTGAAATACAATCTTTCTTTGATGCATTCTTACAAACTCATGTCCTACACTTATTTTCCTACTAATTTCAACATGGTATTGAGAGCCTGATAGGGCCAACACCCACTTTTTTCTTTCTTCGACCCACTTTTTTCTTTCTTCGATCATCATGGCCTGTTGGCCCCTTTCAATCATCACAAATTAGACAAGAGACTAAAGCTCTGTGTCATTTTAGGATACACTCCTTATCACAAAGGGTATAATTGTTTGCATATTCCATCTGGTAGAATTTACATTTCACGTGATGTATGCTTTGATGAAACTCATTTCCCATTTGCATCTGCTCAACAATTACCTCCTCAGGCCCCCTTTTCAGCCCAGCCTGCCCCTCCAAATTCATTTTCTCCCTCATTATCAAATCGGGCCCCCTTCTCATATACTCAGCCTTCCGCCTAGCCCAATTCGACCCAACCATCTCTCCATCTCCTCTCAATTCTAATAATTCAGCCCAAGAGCCCACCAACACAAACTCTACTTCAAATTCTTCTCCTCCTCCCGAAAACATCTCCTCTGTGCTGTTTCCTTCAAATCTTTCCCCTGCGACATCCTCTTCAACCCAGACCTCCTCTCTACCATATGATACTCCTTCGACCTCCATCAATATTCACCCCATGACTACTTGATCCAAAACCCTCATAACCCGTCCTCTTCTTCGACAAGATGGCACCATTTTATGGCCACCACCAAAACACAGTGCTTCCCTCACCACATCTCCTTCTGTCCCTGATGAGCCCACCTCCTACATGGAAGCTTCAACATTTCCTACCTAGCATGCTGCCATGGCCAGTGAATTTGAAGCTCTCCTCTGAAATGAAACATGGTCTCTCATTCCTCACTATCCCTCTCAAAATTTTCTTGGTTCAAAATGGGTCCTTAAGACCAAACGACTTGCCGATGGAACCATTGAGCAGCGCAAGGCTTGCCTTCTTGCCAAAAGGGTCCATCAACAAGCTGGAGTTGACTATTAGGAGACCTTTAGTTTGATCGTTAAGCCTATTACTATACATCTTTGATCTCTATTGCAGTGTCTCAGAAATGGCCCCTTCATCAGTTGGATATACAGAAAGCATTCTTGCACAGGGACTAGGAAGAAGTTGTCTTTATGCAGCAACCTACTGGGTTTGTTCATTCTAATTCTCCTCATTTTGTTTGTAAATTAAAAAAAAATCTATCTATGGCTTGAAACAAGCCCCTAGGGCTTGGTTTGCAAAGCTTAGTTCAAAATTAATTTCACTCGGTTTTCATGCTTCCATTTTTGACTCATCCCTCTTTATATTTACATCTACTACTGCCACTATGTATGTTCTAATTTACGTTAATGACATTGTTGTTACTGCCTTTGATTCTTCTCTCATTACTGATTTTATATCATCTCTGTCCGCATCTTTCCCTGTCAAAGACCTAGGTTCACTTCATTTCTTTTTAGGAATCCATGTCTGTCACACGACTAAAGCTCTCTTTTTATCTCAGTCTCGTTACATCTCTAACCTATTAAAGAAGACTAATATGCATGAGTCTAAAACTGTGTCAACATTGATGTCAACATCTGCTAAACTTTCAGCCCTTGATGGGTCATCTTTTGAGGATCCTCAGCTTTATCGAAGTGTTGTTGGCAGTCTCCAATATCTTTCCTTCACTCATCCAGATATCTCGTTTGTAATCAATACAGTCTGTCAACACATGCACTCTCCCCGCCATTCTCATTGGCAAGCTGTCAAACGCATATTGCGTTATCTCAAACTCACCATCTCTCTTAGCCTATTTTTTTCCTCTGTCTCTCCCCTTAAACTAACAACATTTTCAATTGCTAATTGGGCTGGTTGCCTGGATTATCGAAAATCTACTAGTGGTTTTTATGTCTATTTTGGGTCTCACTTAGTGTCTTGGGGTTCCAAGAAACAACAAACAATAGCTCGATCCTCAACTGAAGCAGAATATAAATCAGTTTCAAATACTACTTGTGAACTTCTGTGGATACAAGCATTGTTAAAAGAATTGGGAATTTTTATTTCTGAAGCAACCCACTTGTTATGTGATAATATTGGTGCCACCTATCTTTCGGCTAATCCTGTTTTACACTCATGGACTTATTCTAGTCTTATTATTTAGATATTTAGTAAATTTTTGTGTAATGCAACCTCTATTTATAGTTGGTTAAAATTTACTATTAGTTAAATTGACATTTGTTGATTTAAATAAAGTTAAAATTCATAGCATTAAAGTGTTTCTTGGTTATTGTAGCTTTCACATTTCCCACTTCACCTTTTGATGATATTATTCGAATTCCAATGCCAAATGGTGATAATTTCTCTAATTGGAAAGAAAATATTCTTCTGAAATTGGGGTGGTTAGAGCTTGATGTGGCGCTCCATGTGGACGAACCATCCCCCTCATGGAATCAAGTACGCCAACACAGATTTCTAAAAATGAACGGTGGGAGCGATCTAATCGCTTATGTTTGTTGTTCATGAAATCTCACATCAACAAGAGCATTCAGGGTTCTATCCCTTAAACTGATAAGACTAAAGCATTCCTGAAGGCTGTTTGTAACAGCCCGCTAGAAATTCAATTGTGGAATTTCTTTTGACCTTAAGAACCTCGTGAAAATTTCGTAAGTTTACACGAATCGACTAATCGCATAGGTTTTAGCCTGTCAACATAGTTAGTGTTATCACTCACTATGGTGCCAGAAATGCGATTTTAATTATTTGAGATAGTTAGAAGTGTCAGAATACATTATAGTCTACACCACTAGGCTTAATTGAATATTTAGGCTTTTTCAGTACTAAGTTTATTACGTTTATTTTTGGAGTGAATAGTAATCTCGATAAACGTACTAAACGCAGTGTTTTCAAAATCACAGTGTGAAATGTCCAAATTATGAAGAAAATCAAGATGTGAGATCATGACACCTAAGCAAAATACACATTTGGAAAATATCTTAAGAACATAGATTTAAAATACACATGGAAAGATTTTAACCACCTTACTCTTCCAAGTCTACTCCACATTTAGAAAATATTTTAAGCTAATTTCGTGGATATTATTGAGTAAAAATATCTTGAGTTGATTTTTGTAGATATTATTAGGTAAGAGAGAGTCCTACACTCCACTTTCACTCCGGTAAGAGAGTCCTACACTTAACTCTCACTTCGGGTAAGAGAGTCCTACACTTAACTCTCACTCCAGCCTCATCTCTTCCATATCTTATCCACAAGTATCTCCAGCCACCCCTCCCCACGAAATTATCTTCATTTATGCTTTCCATTGAAAGAATACCAAACACTCTCTCTTAGACAGCTTTTAGGAGTTCTTTTGTACACTCATTTCGAAGCTTTTGTAAGTGTTTTATCATAAAGTCTCCTTCATATAAGTTGTTCCTCTTTGAGTCTAGTTTCCGTAAATGTATTTTTCGTATCATTCCATGGTCATTTGGTTAGTCAAAAGTATTTTTAACCATGGAAAGGTCATTCTGGGCGTGAATTTGGAGAGTATGTTATAGTTTGGAGTTTTTGACCAAGCTAATGGATAGATATTGGTCTGAAATTTTTATGGAGTATTGTTAACATGTATATATGACTATTGGTTGAGGAGTTTTGCATGATTAAAGGTTTTGATGAAAGATTTTCTTAAATTTAGAAACTTAGAAACTGGAAGAGGAAAAACAGTTTCTGTTTTGAGAAAGTTTAACTCTTTGGTGGTCTAAACCTATTCTAATGACTTTGATAATTTTATTGGAGGATCCTAAGCATCTTATATACATGTTATATCATTATTTTGAAGATATTTGATGTTAGTTTCAAAGATATGAAATTTTATGTAAAGAGATATTAAGATAAGCCAGAGTGTAGATATTCTTGGCTAAATTTATGTTTTGGTTAATTGTTAACCATGTGATCTTGAATTAGAAGTTTATATATGTTTTAGGACATCTTTTTAAACCATGTGATGGTTTGGTTTGAAGATCACATATTTATAAGTCATAGATCAAAAGGTTGATCAAAACAAGTTGGAAACAAAAATCAATAGAAATAGCATATGAGAATTTCGGCCCTATGGAGTTTTAATAGTTGTGATTAGTTTTAAATTTTTCTAAATTGATATTTGAATTGAGGATAAAATTTATATGAGACATGTAAATTTTGGTGACTTTTGGAGTTAGTATGCAAAATCCTTAAGTTATGGGTAAAACGGTCATTTTCCTACATGCACTCTTTAAGTTAGTATTTTTCCATATTTCAAATTATTAGTGATTTAGTGCTAACTTTTAGAATCACTAATTACAGTTCCTCGTGATCGCGCTTAAGGTTTTAATAAGAAACGCGGAGATCGAGGTAAGTTAGCTTTTAACTTACTAGCAGTCTACTGTGTATGTGTGCTAAGTAAAGGAACTACAGTGTATGTATGTATGCTATCAAATATGTCATGCCATGCCAAGTTATTACGTAATTGTCTATTATACAAAATTTATTCTGTCATCAATTTTTATCTGTTACATAATATATTCTGTCATGTATTACTGTACATTACAAGTATGTCATGTTAAATATGTTGTCTGTTATTTGTTATGCCATGTTACGAAATGTTTTTATCTCAAGTTGGTCATGTATTTCAAGTTATGTTCAAGTCACGTTATATTACGTCAGGGCTTCAATCCTTTCGTATTCCAGCCACGTTTCATATTAAGTTTGTGTAGAATACATGGGGCTACAACAACTGTGGAATATGTATTTACACATAGAATACATGGGGCCACAACAACTGTGGAGTATGTATTTTTCATGTTAAGTCAAGTTTATGTAGGATACATGGGGCCACAACAACTATGGAGTATGTATTTAACTGCATTGTGATGTGTAGAATACATGGGGCCACAACAACTGTGGAGTATGTATTTACACATAGAATACATGGGGCCACAACAACTGTGGAGTATGTATTTTTCATGTTAAGTCAAGTTTATGTAGGATACATGGGGCCACAACAACTGTGGAGTATGTATTTACACATAGAATACATGGGGCCACAACAACTGTGGAGTATGTATTTTTTATGTTAAGTCAAGTTTGTGTAGAATACATGGGGCCACAACAACTGTGGAGTATGTATTTACACGTAGAATACATGGGGCCACAACAACTATGGAGTATGTATTTTTCATGCTAAGTCAAGTTTCAGATCAAGTTCATGTCAAGTCAAGTTCAGTTCATGTTTCAATTTAAGTCATGTTAATTATGCTATGTTGTACGCTAAGTTATGCTTTAATTACTTATGAATTTGATTATGCATTTATGCTTTTACTGTCATCCATGCATCATTAGTCTGTGTGGAAGTTTCTTGTTAACTTGCTGAGATTTGTAATCAAATCTCACTGTGGTAGTCCCAACTACCATTCCCCCCGAATGGTAGATCTTGTTACAGGACCTGAAGGAGGATCAGGAGCTGACCAACTAGACACAGTCGACTGAACGACGGTGCGTCGTTAATGTTAATATAGTAGTTAAATTACTACTTGTACGATGGAGTTGCATCTCCAGTACTTTTTGGATCATAAGCATTTTGGACTAGTGTTGTGATCTTAGTTGTTCAATGGATCTTTATGTATGAAGTATGTTTTAAGCAATTGAGAGATTTTCAATTTGGTGCATGGTATTGCTAAAAAAAAAAATTATCCGCTGCGAATATTGCATAATGTTAGATGCATGTTAGGAACATTGCATCTTATATGTCATGAACGGGGGCAGGTAACCTGGTGTTGCATGTCTCGACGCTTCAAATGTCTGTCCAATCCCAAACGGAATTTGGGGGCGTCACAGGGTGGTATCAGAGCAATACGTCTCTGGGCAGTAAATCCACATGTCCTTAGGAAATGCACCAAATATTAGGCTTGAAATTTTTAGTCGTCAGTAGGCTTGAATTTCTTAAGGTATGAAAAGTAGTATGTGGTTTTAATACATATACTTGTGTGTTTTAAGAAGGGACACATGACTCATGGTAGAAAACCTCGGAATCCTAAGGGAGATAACAATCAAGAGGATCAAAATTCCCCGATGGATGAAGGATTAACTGAGGTGGTTAGTTTGCTGACCAACGTGTTTAGACATCCACAACTACGGCAAGTGCACATATCCATTAGAGTATATGCTGTCACTCAGAGAGATGTAGATGCTGGCGCTCCAGGAACTGCAGGAGCTGGTATCGTCACTGGTATTTTACTAGGACCTATGTGTGGTTAAACATAGTTAAGGTTGATCTGATTGCAATTGATGGTAGTATTGTATTATTGTTATTTTGGAGTAGGTCAAGTCATTGGGGTTGGTAAATTGTACATTGTTTGATTCAAACGAGTCATTGTTTCTATTAATTGTGGTAGTACTTGAGAATTCAGTTTGAAAGCTGAATTGTTACCCTAGTGGTAAGAGTAACAATTTTCATTAGAAGTATTATTATTCATACCAATGTAGATATAGAATACATTTTAATAATATGAGAAAGGATATTTAGGGTTGATGAATGGTATTCTACATATTTGGAGAATTGTTTTGATTCTGAGAATACGATGGAAATTGTGTTTGGAAGAGTAATTTGATTAGGAGAAGTTTTAGCCATAGTAGGATTCATTTATGATAATAGTTTTACCACGCCGCCAGTAAATGATCTCTGGCAAAGTACTATCTTTATGGATACATAGATTGATCTTCTTTTCTGGAGACTATTATATGGGGAGTAAAATCTTAGTCTTGAGGATTTATGTGAACATTAGGAACAAATCATTTAGAGTTTGAATAAGTGATAACTTATGTTGGGTAAAAGAGTTATGACAATCATAAGAGAGAAAGTCTCAAGTTTAAGTTATTAACTGGTCAATTATCGAAGTACTACCTAGGAAAATGACTGATTTTTGCGATTATAAAGAAGTAAGTTAGTCCTAGACCAGTAGAACTCCTTGAGGTTTTTATTAACTTGAAGATTACCGAGAGTTTGGATATGTATGATTAAATGCATATTTATATGAGTCATTGGATCGTGTCATATATATGAAAATCCCTGAAAGAAATAAAATGGAGCACATAAAACATCTACCAGAAAATAGAAACACAAATATGAATATTTGTGAAGTTTTATTTTATTATCTTAAAGCAAAATTATAGAAATTTGAGGCTCTTTGCCTCAATCCTTAAACGCTCTTGCTCTTCAAAAATCTGCATGTCTTTCCTATCTAAAGGAGTAGCCACTCGAAAAGAAGATTTAAGCAAGGATTTTAAATCTCTGTTATCTCGCTTTAGTGCTTCTATCTTCATGTTGGACTCCATAAGAAGCCGTTGGAGGATAGCAATATTCTCGTGGAGTTTGTCAATCCCACCAGTCCTGGATTGTAGTCGCTGAGAATATGCGACAATGGCTGATGAGTATCGGGTACCGAGACTCACAAGCTCGTAGATAAGTTCATTTTCTGACTTATTAGTCAGATCATTATTTGATTGCATAATAGCACCTACGGAAGAAGCAGAAACAACTGGTGAACGAGGTGCAGAATACCTCATGTATTGGTAATGAGAAGATTGCTGAGCCATTGCAAAATGAGAAAGCAGAAAGAGATTGCAGAGTAAGAATGCAGACTAATTTCAGAAAAGTGAAGAAGATGAGATGCGAAAGAAGATGAACTGAATAATTCTTTTATAGAGAAAATTATGACGAATCATCTCTCGTGAAGCATTTCTGTACAAGAGACAAGAACAAAGTAGTGTCATAGCTATGCGGCACCTGACAACTACAGAAGACCTATAAAAATCATGCGGATCAGAGTTGTCTGGTCTAAAACAGAGTGCCACCGATTTTGTTAGAGAGAGAGAGAGAGAGGTTAACGGCTTAATTTTGATGAATTCTCTACTAACTATGGTATTTACAAGAACATTTAAAGTATATCACCTATGTTTTTCTAAAGAAGAGTTTCGGAAGATTATTTACTTAAAGTTTTAGGTTTGGAGAGTATGTCGTTACAACTTGGCCAACCTTGTGCAAAGAAGTATAATCTAATTGTTGATTAAAGTAAGAGAGTTAAGGAATGACATAATCTCAAAGGCAAATATATACGGGATAGACAGTAGGTTGGTAAGCAACACCTCCTTATTAAATTACTATTTCTTAAATAATTCGATTTCGAGAACGAAATCTTTTTTTTAGGAGGGGAGATTGTAACAGCCCGCTAGAAATTCAATTGTGGAATTTCTTTTGACCTTAAGAACCTCGTGAAAATTTCGTAAGTTTACACGAATTGACTAATCGCATAGGTTTTAACCTGTCAACATAGTTAGTGTTATCACTCACTATGGTGCCAGAAATGCGATTTTAATTATTTGAGATAGTTAGAAGTGTCAGAATACATTATAGTCTACACCACTAGGCTTAACTGAATATTTAGGATTTTTCAGTACTAAGTTTATTACGTTTATTTTTGGAGTGAATAGTAATCTCGGTAAACGTACTAAACGCAGTGTTTTCAAAATCACAGTGTGAAATGTCCAAATTAGGTTAGCGAAATTTTATTTGGATACTTGGCAAGATCTTAACAACACATAATGAATAGTATTAGATACTTAGCACAAAGAGAAACCATTAGATGGAATTATGAAGGAAATCAAGGTGTTAGATCATGACACCTAAGCAAAATACACATTTGGAAAATATCTTAAGAACATAAATTTAAAATACACATGGAAAGATTTTAACCACCTTACTCTTCCAAGTCTACTCCACATTTAGAAAATATTTTAAGCTAATTTCGTGGATATTATTGAGTAAAAATATCTTGAGTTGATTTTTGTAGATATTATTAGGTAAGAGAGAGTCCTACACTCCACTCTCACTCCGGTAAGAGAGTCCTACACTTAACTCTCACTTCGGGTAAGAGAGTCCTACACTTAACTCTCACTCCAGCCTCATCTCTTCCATATCTTATCCACAAGTATCTCCAGCCACCCCTCCCCACGAAATTATCTTCATTTATGCTTTCCATTGAAAGAATACCAAACACTCTCTCTCGGACAGCTTTTAGGAGTTCTTTTGCACACTCATTTCGAAGCTTTTGTAAGTGTTTTATCATAAAGTCTCCTTCATATAAGTTGTTCCTCTTTGCGTCTAGTTTCCGTAGATGTATTTTTTGTATCATTCCATGGTCATTGGTCAGTCAAAAGTATTTTTAACCATGGAAAGGTCATTCTGGGCGTGAATCTGGAGAGTATGTTATAATTTGAAATTTTTGACCAAGCTAATGGATAGATATTGGTCTGAAATTTTTATGGAGTATTGTTAACATGTATGTATGAATATTGGTTGAGGCTTTTTGCATGATTAAAGGTTTTGATGAAAGATTTTCTTAAATTTAGAAACTTAGAAACTGGAAGAGGAAAAACAGTTTCTGTTTTGAGAAAGTTTAACTCTTTGGTGGTCTAAACCTATTCTAATGACTTTGATAATTTTATTGGAGGATCCTAAGCATCTTATATACATGTTATATCATTATTTTGAAGATATTTGATGTTAGTTTCAAAGATATGAAATTTTATGTAAAGAGATATTCAGATAAGCCAGAGTGTGGATGTTCTTGGCTAAATTTATGTTTTGGTTAATTGTTAACCATGTGATCTTGAATTAGAAGTTTATATATGTTTTAGGACATCTTTCTAAACCATGTGATGGTTTGGTTTGAAGATCACATATTTATAAGTCATAGATCAAAAGGTTGATCAAAACAAGTTGGAAACAAAAATCAATAGAAATAGCATATGAGAATTTCGGCCCTATGGAGTTTTAATAGTTGTGATTAGTTTTAAATTTTTCTAAATTGATATTTGAATTGAGGATAAAATTTATATGAGACATGTAAAGTTTGGTGACTTTTGGAGTTAGTATGCAAAATCCTTAAGTTATGGGTAAAACGGTCATTTTCCTACATGCACTCTTTAAGTTAGTATTTTTCCATATTTCAAATTATTAGTGATTTAGTGCTAACTTTTAGAATCACTAATTACAGTTCCTCGTGATCGCGCTTAAGGTTTTAATAAGAAACGCGGAGATCGAGGTAAGTTAGCTTTTAACTTACTAGCAGTCTACTGTGTATGTGTGCTAAGTAAAGGAATTACAGTGTATGTATGTATGCTATCAAATATGTCATGCCATGCCAAGTTATTACGTAATTGTCTATTATACAAAATTTATTCTGTCATCAATTTTTATCTGTTACATAATATATTCTGTCATGTATTACTGTACATTACAAGTATGTCATGTTAAATATGTTGTCTGTTATATGTTATGCCATGTTACGAAATGTTTTTATCTCAAGTTGGTCATGTATTTCAAGTTATGTTCAAGTCACGTTATATTACGTCAGGGCTTCAATCATTTCGTATTCCAGCCACGTTTCATATTAAGTTTGTGTAGAATACATGGGGCCACAACAACTGTGGAATATGTATTTACACATAGAATACATGGGGCCACAACAACTGTGGAGTATGTATTTTTCATGTTAAGTCAAGTTTATGTAGGATACATGGGGCCACAACAACTGTGGAGTATGTATTTAACTGCATTGTGATGTGTAGAATACATGGGGCCACAACAACTGTGGAGTATGTATTTACACATAGAATACATGGGGCCACAACAACTGTGGAGTATGTATTTTTCATGTTAAGTCAAGTTTATGTAGGATACATGGGGCCACAACAACTGTGGAGTATGTATTTAACTGCATTGTGATGTGTAGAATACATGGGGCCATAACAACTGTGGAGTATGTATTTACACATAGAATACATGGGGCCACAACAACTGTGGAGTATGTATTTTTTATGTTAAGTCAAGTTTGTGTAGAATACATGGGGCCACAACAACTGTGGAGTATGTATTTACACGTAGAATACATGGGGCCACAACAACTGTGGAGTATGTATTTTTCATGCTAAGTCAAGTTTTAGATCAAGTTCATGTCAAGTCAAGTTCAGTTCATGTTTCAATTTAAGTCATGTTAATTATGCTATGTTGTACGCTAAGTCATGCTTTAATTACTTATGAATTTGATTATGCATTTATGCTTTTACTGTCATCCATGCATCATTAGTCTGTGTGGAAGTTTCTTGTTAACTTGCTGAGATTTGTAATCAAATCTCACTGTGGTAGTCCCAACTACCATTCCCCCCGAATGGTAGATCTTGTTACAGGACCTGAAGGAGGATCAGGAGCTGACCAACTAGACACAGTCGACTGAACGACGGTGCGTCGTTAATGTTAATATAGTAGTTAAATTACTACTTGTACGATGGAGTTGCATCTCCAGTACTTTTTGGATCATAAGCATTTTGGACTAGTGTTGTGATCTTAGTTGTTCAATGGGTCTTTATGTATGAAGTATGTTTTAAGCAATTGAGATATTTTCAATTTGGTGCATAGTATTGCTAAAAAAAAAATTATCCGCTGCGAATATTGCATAATGTTAGATGCATGTTAGGAACATTGCATCTTATATGTCATGAACGGGGGCAGGTAACCTGGTGTTGCATGTCTCGACGCTTCAAATGTCTGTCCAATCCCAAACGGAATTTAGGGGCGTCACACTGTTGAGGAACAATTTATTTGCTCTGTCAAGCCTTTAGCTAGCACCCTAATGAAGAAACTATCAAGTAAGACTTTTGATAGTACTAAAGGTGTGCATGAGCACATTATGTAATTGAGGAACATGTCAACTCAACTTAAGTCCCTAAAGATGGAGATTTTTGAGTTATTCTTAATAAATTGTTCCTCAACAACCTTCAGGAATGCTTTAGTCTTATCATTTGCACCCTAATGAAGAAACTATCAAGTAAGACTTTTGATAGTAATAAAGGTGTGCATGAGCATATTATGCAAATGAGGGACATGGCAACTCAACTTAAGTCCCTAAAGATGGAGATTTTTGAGTTATTCTTAATAAATTTCATTCTGAATTCTTTTCCTTCTGAATATAGTCATTTCAAAATCTCTTACAACACACATAAGGATGAATGGTCAGTTAATGAATTATTGACCATTTGTGTTCAAGAAGAGGAGAGATTGAAAAATGAGAGGCCTGAAAATGTTCATGTGGCCACTCATACTAATGGAAATATCAAGAAAGGCAAGGATGCCCAACTACATAAGCACAAGGTGTCATTTAAGAAAAATGGCAATAAGGTTCTTGTTTCTTTTGAGAAGGATTGCCAAAAGTTTAATAGATGAATCGAAAAGACAAGTAATCTCATATCTCTAGTGTGTCATGAATCATTTTTTGTAAAAGCTCCCTGAAACACATAGTGGATTGATTCTGGTTCTACAATCCATATTATTAATACCATGCATGGATTTCTCAAAATAAGGAAGCTGAAACCAAGTGAACAATATGTCTATTAAGGAAACAATATGCGTTCACAAGTGGAAGTTGTTGGGATCTTTAAATTATTTTTAAAAACTGGTGTGTTTTTGACCTTGAAAATGTATTTTTTATTCCTAATTTTTCCAAAAATTTGGTTTCAATTTCAAAGTTGACTAAGATTGATTTTGAGTTTAGATTTGTTAATTCTACTTTCAGCATTTTTAAGAATAATGTTTACATTGGTGGTGTAATAAAAGTTGCTGGTTTATTTAAATTTAAGTTAGATCCCAATTTTGAGAATACTTATTTATCCTTCCATATTGATGTTGGTATTAAGCGGAGCATCGTAAATAAGAACTCATCTATGTTGTGGCATAGGAGATTGGGAAATATCTCCATAGAGAGAATTAAAAGGTTGGTGAATGGTGGAGTCTTACAAACTCTTGATTTTACTAACTTTAGGACTTGTGTAGACTGCACAAAGGGAAAGTAGACCAACAAGACCACTACATGTGCCACAAGGAGTTCGAATATTTTAGAAATCATACACATTGATATTTGTGGACCTTTTCCTACTCCCTACCTAAATGGTCAAAGACATTTTATCTTATTTATTAATGACCATACAAGGTATATATATATCTCTACCTTCTAAATGAAAAGGCTGAGATCGTAACATTTGCAAAATTTCTCGAAGAAGTGGGCATTATTGCACAATACACAATGCCCAACACACCGCAACAAAACGATGTAGTTGATAGGAGGAATCGCACGCTTATGGACATGGTAAGAAGCATGATTAGTAATTCTGAACTGCCATTATTCTTGTGGAGTGAAGCCTTGAAAACCGTCGTGTATATCTTGAACAAAGTTCCATCTAAGGCTGTCTCTAAGACACCTTTTGAGTTATGGACGGGACGAAAACCAAGTTTGAGTCATTTACACGTATATGATTGTCCTATTGAAGTGAGGATTATCCTCACATAGAGAAATTGGACCCAAGAACAATAAGTGATTTTTTCATTGGTTATCCGGTAAATTCCAAAGGTTTCAAGTTTTATTGACCTTCAAATAGTCCTAGAATTGTTGATAACAAAAATGTCAAATTCCTTGAGGATGCTGAACCTAGTGAAAGTGCTTATCCTCGAAAGTTACAATTTGAGGAAGCACAAGAGCAGACTAAAATTTCTTCATATGAAGGACGTGTGATTATTGATTACTCTGAATAACAATCATTTCAATAATAGTCTACTCATGAAGAACAGGTTCAAGTAGAACCTACTCCTAGTTTACAAATTACAGAGGAGGTAGCATTAAGGGAATCCTCAAGAGAAAGAAGGCCAACAATTTCTAATGGATATGGTTTACCTTCAAGAATCTGGCTTTAATGTTGGATGTAAGGAAGATCCAAGCTCGTTTTCAGAGGCCATGAGTGGAGATAATTCCACATCTTGGTATGATGCCATGAAAGATGAGATGGAATCCATGACTGAAAATCAAGTCTAGGATCTCATTGACTTACCTAATGGAGCAACAGCCACTGGCTGCAAATAGGTTTATAAAACCAAAAGGGGCGCTTTTGGTAATGTTGAACGACGTAAAGCCAGACTTGTAGCTAAATGATTTACTCAAAATGAAAGCATTGACTACCATGAAACCTTCTCACCAATTTCTAAGAATGATTCATTCAGAATACTCATGGCATTAGTAGCTCATTTTGATCTAGAGTTACATCAGATGGATGTGAAAATGACATTCTTAAATGGGGATCTTGAAGAGAAGATATATATGTTACAACCTAAGGGTTTTAAAGAAAACAGTTAGAGCTAATGGAAGACCCTGAGCATATTTTATTACTTATTTAGAGAGTTCCACATGATAATCTTCAAGTGTTTCGCCTTTCTTGAAAGCATGCAAGCTAAAGAGCCAAAGAGCTTCAATGTCATTCAAAATCATTACCTAGTATTTTGTTTTAACTTCAAAGACTTCTAATCATTGTTGATCTCTTGCTGTTATGAGAATTCTACTTCCTAAACCAAACCAAGCACGATCTCCAACTAGTTTTTCTAGTTGGACCAACTCATCCACGTCATCAAGAACTAGTAGAACCCTTTTAGAGTGAAGTCTATCTAGAATCACATTGACTCATCTGTCAACATCTTTAATATTCGATATTGTTCCTAAGATCTTGGACAGAAGTGTATTTTGCAGTTGAACTAGACCTCCCACTTCTTTTGAAGTTTCCCAAATATTTTTCAAGAAACAACTTCTTTCAAATTAAGAAGAAATCCTGTTAAAATATCTTTTGAAATAGTTGTCTTAATAATTCCACCGGTTCCAAATATCCCTACCACGTGTATAATATGATTCATTCCAATACTTAAATGCCGCTAAATATCTCGTATATGAGACTCTATTCCAATTGGATACTTGGCAACACTTAAAGGTGTTTGGTTACTATTCTTGAAACCTCCCACCAAATGATATTTTGGATAACTTTTGATTCATTCCCATCAATAGAAAAGAGAAGAAAAATTTAGGCTTTGCAAAGGTAAATGACATCTGAGTATGATTGAGTTAAAGTATATAAAGTTTTTCCTTTTTTTTCTTCACGATAGTGACAGCAGTATGTTAAGATGTCAAAGCATAGCATTTTCCTTCCTTAAATCTGATTGTTTCAATATTAGATTGTGCATTAATTTGTTGTGCCCTTGTGCTATTGTTAGACTTACATTTTTCATTCTTTTCATGCATGTATTAACAAACTTTTTAACTTTTCTTTTTTTGTTCCATTCTTGAATCTGAAACTTATAATTAGTTAAGAGTATTTGTAAGTCTTTATATCTAGAAACAAATTGAAACTAAAAACCGCTACTTATTTAAATGATTCCCAAATCTTATTCTTTATTTAATCCAAATAATAAACAATTCCCACCCTTTTTCTTAATTACTTTTTTACCAACTATCATTGATCAGTTATTTGATGGACAAAATTTCATATATTCCTCTATATATTTAATTCATATATTCATCAAAAGACAGAAACGCCAAAAAGAAATAAAAAAAGATGCATTTTATTTATTTCATGTTCTTCTATTTCTCCAATAAAATTTATGTGAAACTAATTATGTGGTAGTACTGGTACTAGATACTGATCAATGCAAAACTGCAAGTGCCCAGTATCGTAGTTTTATAGTCAAGTGATGAGAAGAGTATCGTCCTCAGGGATTGGTAACTTACTTTTGACAAATACCAAAATTATATTAATCTCGACTTTATTTAGAGAAGTCACTAAGCTTTTTGTAATTGTAATTTGAAATAAAATCAATTCAAAGAAAATATTCAAAGGAATAGAAAGTTGTTGTTCGAAGATCAAATTAATGAGAAAAAGAACTTATAGGAAATCGATTTCACCTAATCCCTCACTATACTTTTCTCATCTAACTAATTGAATTTAATTCTTTCTGTTTGTTAGCAAAATCTCCAAACTTATCCAAAAGCCTCTTTCGATAGTTAATTGGAAATATTCTTGTTCATCATTTTATACAAGAGTATGCAAATTATTAATAAAGCAAAAAAGCATTAAGACCAACGATTTTAAGACTACATAGGTTCATATAAGTCTTTCAATCTCTATATTTACCTATGTTGAAATATCCAAGTTCTATCCTATAATTCCATCTTTCGATATCAAATCACCAGATCAAGATAATCTAATTAATGGCCAGTCAATTAGAAGCAATAAGCTCATAATAAATCAGACAAACATGAAAGATAATTGCTTCAAATTAGTATAGAAAAGCAAGCATAGTTTGAAATTAGATTATATCGTTTTCCTAGAATAAAGAAAATTTATTTCATGTTAAAAATTAAATTCAACATAAACGAATTCACCATAATTTTTCTGAGAGGAATAGAAGAAAATGAACACTGAAAAAATACCCATGCCATCCGTCCTAGCCTCTTATCGTTGCGTCCTTCTCTCAAACGAAAGAGATTATGTGCCGTTCTATCTAGTCAGTGCGTCCAAGAGCCAAGACTGACTAAAGCTGCCTTTATTTCTTTTGCGTTCGTAACTCTCCTTTTCGTCAATAGAGTCCAGCCCAGCGTGAAACTCCTTTCCACATCAAACTCGGATGCCAGCTTCTCTTGCATCCCGCATGAAATCCTTTTGGCCAAGTCAAACCCAGCTACTCCAAACTGAAAGAGTTTTGCTACGTATAAGAAAAGTCGCGTACTAATCTGCGTACCAATACTAGTTCCTTCAAATTCTTGTATTCCATCAACAGCCCATTAGCCCCCAAAATACCAAATCAGTTATTTTTTTAGAAGTGATATAAAGATAAATATATTATAAAATCTAAACACATTAATATAAAAGTTTTAAAAAAAATTAATATTATGTCATTAGTTTTGTAAAAATTGTTAACAAATTGTCTCCAAATCATTTTTTTTTAATCTATATCAAACAGTGTTAATTAATAAACTCGCTTTACAAGAAAAAGAACCTATAAATGTCCTTAAGCATCTTTAGGCTCTATTTGGATATTAAAAACGTTTCATCTCATAATTACAATTTTATCAAATCTTCACATCAAATATAATAAATAATTCAATTTTTTCAAATTTCAAAACAATAATAATATTAAAAAAATAATATTCTAACAATATTTTATTTAACTTTCAATTTTCATTTCAACTCATTTAATATTAACTCACTATCCAAATGGCACCTAAGGGGATGTTTGGAAACATATCTTATCTAATCTCATCCCATCTCATTTTCTTTCCAAACATCATTCAAACACATATGCTTTCAAACTAATCATTAAAAATTTGGAAATAAATTTAGACAAATTTATTAAACGGAGCTAACTTTAATAGGAACAATGAAACTAACAGTAAAAAAATAAATTTCTGTTAAAATGATAAAAATCCGTTTCATAGCCACTTTTTATATATAAAGATAAGGGAAACAATTTGTTCTCATATGCGATAGGTTCAGTCTCTTTACAAATTACTTAGTTTATCTTGGATCACTAAATTTCATAGGAAAATGTTTTCATTCAACTAAGAGTTTAGGATTGATTTCATAAACAATGGTTGGTTTTGTTGATGTATTATTATAGCTATGACAGAAAGAAAATCATAATGTTGCGTTTGGTTCTCTAGAAGCTAAACTTAAAAAATTTGAAATTCTTGGGTTTATGGTTTGTTGGGTTTTTCTCTTAATCAGTAGTTGAATTATAGTTGATTCATATTTTGTTATCTTCTTGCTTTATACATTGAATATATGAAAGATTAATATGCTATTCAAAATTTATTTTGTAGGAACATCGACCATATGTTAAAAGCGTTGCGGAGAAATTATAAAAAATTTTTTGGAAGATTCAAGTTTATGTAGATCTCGAGAAACTGAAAAAGAAAAAATATAGGCATTTTAATATCCTCTCTATAGAAGCAATGCAAGATGAGAAAAATGCTGGATTGTCATCCTAAAATTAAAATTATCTCAAATAGGTTTCATAAAACTATGGGTGGTGTTTAATTATAGGACCATACTATAGATTCTATTAATGCTCTTCTTTTATAATATATCACAACGTGTAATTATTTATTAATTATTACATAAACATTACATCGTTAGTTATTTAATTAACTAAAAACATTACATCTTTATTAATAAAAAATTAATTCTTAACAAAAAAAATTATATATAAACTAAGCAAACGTGCATTGCACGTTGCTCTTACCTAGTATACTTGAAAAGAATGAAAATGTAAGTCTAACAATGGCACAAGGGCACGACAAATTCATACCCAATCTATTATTGAAACATTCAGATTTAAGGAAGGAAAATGCTATGCTTTGACATCGTAACATACTGCATGCTGTCACTTTCGTGGAGAAAAAAAATAAAAAACAATACAACTCAATCATATTCAAATTTCATTTACTTGTGCAAAACCTAAATTTTTCTTCTCTTTTTTATTGATAGGGATGATTAAGAATTTATCCAAAATATCATTTGGTGGGTGGACCCAAGAAAAGTAAACCAAACACCTTTAAGCCTTTCCCAGTATCCAATTGGGATAGAGTCTCGTAAACGAGATATTTATCAATATTTATGTATCGGAATGAATGATATTATACGCGTGGTAGAGATATTTCGAAAATGGTGGAATTGGTAAGACAACTATTTCAAAATATATTTATAAAAAGATTTCTTTTCAATTTGAAGGAAGTTATTTCTTGAAAAATATTAGAGAAACTTCAAAACAAGTGGGAGGTCTGGTTCAGTTGCAAAATACACTTCTGTCAGAGGAACAATATCGAATATTAATGATGTTGACAGAGGAGTCAATGTGATTCGGTATAGACTTCGCTCTACAAGGGCTCTACATTCTACTAGTTCTTGATGACGTGGATGAGTTGGTCCAACTAGAAAAACTAGTTGGAGATTGTGCTTGGGAAATATTCTTATCTAACTAATTGAATTTAATTTTCTCTGTTGTTAGCAAAATCTCCAAACTCATCCAAAAGCTTCTTTTGATAATCAATTGAAAATATTTGTGTTAATCATTTTACACAAGAATATGTAAATTAATAAAGCAATAAACATTAAGACCAACGATTTTAAGACTACATAGGTTCATATAAGTTTTTCGATCTCTATATGTTATGTTGAAATATCTAAGTTCTATCCAATAATTCCATCTTTCGATAGCAAATCACAAGATCAAAACAATCTAATTAATGGCCAGTCAATTAGAAACAATGAGTTCAGAATAAATCAGACAAACATGAAAGAGAATTATTTCAAATTAGTATAGAAAATCAAGCATAGTTTGAAATTAAATTACATAGTTTTTCTAGAATAAAGAAAATTTAGTTTATGCTAAAAATTAAATTCAACGTAAACGAATTTACTATAATTTTTTTGAAAAGAATAGAAGAAAATGAACACTGAAAAATACTCTCGCCACAACATCCTTCTCTGAAACGAAAAAAAATTCTATTTCATTCTATTTCGTCAGTGCATCCAAGAGCCAAGATAGATTTCAGGGTTGAGTTTGGGTGTTGAGAAATTTATTTTTTTTATTTTTTATTTTTATCTCTCTTGCGTCCGTAACTCTCCTTTTCGTCATTAGAGTCCAGCCCAACGTGAAACTCCTATTCGATGCGAATGCCAGCTTCTCTTGCGTCCCGCATGAAATCTTTTGGCCAAGTCAAACCGCTGCTGCGTTCAAACCCCATGATTTTCGTTCAAGCTTCAAAAATCCAAACCACCAGCTTGAGTCTCACGTCTAAGCCAAACCCAGCGTGCCTTTTGCCAAGTAAAACCCATTTATTTATGCACGTCCAAGTCAAACCCAGCATGCCTTTTGCCAAGTAAAACCCATTTATTTCTATGCACGTCCTACGATGGGTACTTAGATAAATAGATAGAATGATCCTAGCTTTTCACGTCATCTTTTGTTTTTGAATTTGATGAATACTTTTTTTTTTTTTTTCCTGGTAGATTCAATAGAGTAGATTCAAGTCACTTCTTTTTGCTAACGTCTCTTCTTTTTAAAATTTGAGAATCTTCTTTTATTGTTAGCATTTTTAAAAATTTAACTTGATCTTTATTTTTAAATAGTACTGATGATCAACTCTTATATTTAAATAAATCTTCATTTAAATCTGAGAATCCTTAAATGATAGACTTTTAAAATTTAGATGTTTTTTTCTTTAAATTTGAAATAAATTCAAATGATCACAATGAAATCTACAATCAACAAAAAATAAATAAAATTAGATTAAAGTTTAAGGTTAGTAATAAAATATAGGAAATTATGCAAGTCATCAAATACTAAATCCTAGAATCAAAAAGGACTTCTAAAATTTGATCATGTTTTGCATATAATTATTCAATGCCAAAAAAATCACAAATGTCAAATAGTTTTCCTTTTGTATGGTATTTTATCTTCACCAATTCCTCTATGCCAGATCGTGGATTTGTCTCAATTTTTCTAATAAATATCTCAAATATATATAGCATCATATATGCATATACATGATGACAAAATACATATAGGCAAAACTTATCGAAAGTTTGATAATGGTAAACCAAACAAATCGGCTACTCTTTTCAAATCTACCTTCCATTTCACCATCTTTGCTTTATCCTTGAGCTTATCTCCAAGTTTATCAAAGTATTATCCAAAATTCCATTTTTGATGTTGTACTTTCGATGGATTTACGTAGTAAAAATTAGTAGAATAATTTGTTTAATTGTATCCTTACAATCAAGAATTTTCAATAACTTGTGTAAGCACTATCTAGATTCTGTATAGTTTTTAAAGAGTACAATGATAGAAATTATTGATTCTTCAATAATTTTGAAAAGTGTCAGTAAAATTTCCTCTGATTTTTCAAGATTGTTGTCTATATAAGTATTGACTTTGATCAAAAGCTTGGTATAGAAAAAAAATAAAGTTATGGCAAACATCTTCACCGCTAAAACTTAAGAATACATCATATCATGGACGGATGGAAGGAGATCAAGAGGATGAAGAAGAGGAAGCAACTCGAGCTACATACAAGAAAAAGTCATCAATTCTAGTATTGTTAGAAATAAAATTACTGCAATAATTCATCAATTCTAACGATTTTTATGTTGTTCCAGGCTTTTAACATCAAGTTTTGAAACTTGTCTCTTGCAGCCAATTTTATCTGTTTGTGACGAAGAAAATTCATCACAATATGTAGACTGAGATTTCGCAGCGATCTGTGACTTTTTGCGAGTGTTAAATTCACGGCAAACTGAAAAAAACTTGTTGTGACCGAAAAATTCGTCGCAATACTTAAAAACACCCTCCTTTTATTCCTTCCGCGCGGCCTCATTGAAGGTCATGAACCCATCCGCTCCCACGAGCCCCTCCCTCTTATCTTCTCTCTCTCGCGCTCCCTCTCGCACGGCGGCCATTTCCCTGCAGGTACTTCTCTCTCTCTCTCTCTCTCTCTCTCTCTCTCTCTCTCTCTCTCTCTCCTGACTTCGAACCACGGCTTTCACAGCAGACCTTCTTTCTCTCTCTCTCTCTCTCTCCACTGCATATTTCTTGTGGGATTTGGGGATTTCTCCTACGTTTTGTGCAATTTTGGGTCGCTGCCGATTTTAGGATTTGGGGATATCTCCTACGTTTTGTGCGATTTTAGGTCGCTGCCGAGTTTACCCACATTGTGAGTTCTCTTCATCTCCCTAGCTCTCATTCTTTTCCTCTGTATTTTCCCCTTTCAAAGTCTCTGTTTTCCCTCTTTATACCTCACGAATCTATTTTTACAGAGCCATCAATACCTGCCCGTTGTTGGCCCTGCGATTTTGTTGTTTCCGTGAACAAACCTCTCTCACATTTGTAATGCTCTGTCGTTTTTCCCCTCTTTTTCTCTTTAATTTTTCGGATTTCTCTTTTATCTTCATTGGATGGTTTTCTTGTAAGGCACAACTTTTAAATGCGTTAATGCCGCTAAGAGTAAGACGCAGAAAATTCTTGGAACTCTAATTTGCATTTCTTTTGGTGTCACTACACAATTTTTAGGTATAGTAAACTAAGCTTGGGTCTCACTTTTCGCCCAATTAGTTCGTGGCATGTATGATTGTTTTCATTGAATTATTTTATGGATAATGTTGGAAAGGAGCAGCTGGCTTTGTTATTCTCTTGTATAAGAATCCTTCTACATACAGTCGGGTCATGCAAACGTTGCGGAGGCGCTAAGTTTTGACCGTACGGCACATGGCAGGGTCATTTCCTCCTCCAATGACAGTTGGTACGCATTTACTGTGCTGTTTCTTCTTTTATTCTCTCTCTCTCCAAGAATTTCAGTCTCCTTTTTGCATTATTTACATTTGTTCTCACTTCCTCGCACACAAGCTCTGCTCTGCACTTTACCACCCATCACATTCGAAAACCAAAGGAAACTCGGAACTCCAATCTGCTATCATCCACCTCCCTTCCCCTCCGTGAATTTCAACTCCGTAGCCCCCCGGCTCTGCAGTTTCGGCATCTCAAATCGGTTGCATTTCGTGTTCAAACCAGGTATTTGAGCTCTATAAAGCTTTGGCCGTTGGCTCCGTCTCTGCTTTGAGAGTGATAAATGGTTTCTGTTTTTTATTTTATAAATAAAAAGATAAAAGACCGCACCTGTGCGAAACGAAATGAGGAAGAAAAAAATCCAAACAAAAACACTGAAACAGAGCTCGTGTTCCTCTGGATCATTGTCTTCCTGCTTGACTGGGTTTTCAGTTGACAACTTGATTTGTAATTTCTGCTTCCATTCTTAAATCTTCCCTTGGTGGCTTAGCTAATTTTGGCAGATCTTGAGAAGGAGCTTTTCTCGCAAACTGAATACTCCTTTCAAGAGCCAGTGACATGGACTTTCCTTCTTCATCAACAGACAATATTCTAGGACATATGTCAATTGGAGGTTGTATTTGGTTACATGTTTTTTGGGATCTGGCTTCCAGCTGACTTGGTCCCCGGTTTCGAGTCTTTCAAGTTTTTTGCAGCAGGTAGAGGAGGCACCAAAATGGAAAACCCAGAAAACCCACTACCAAAAATCCATATACTCAGAAAACTTACTACCAAAAACCAAACAAACATTGAAATGAAGGAAAAAAAAGTAGATAATCGAAACCTTATTTCTGGTAACTCTGAAATAAATTAGTGGGGAAAAAGAGACATGGGGGATTTTGGAAGAGTTGGAGCAACTTATGGTATTTTCGGCCTCCATTGGTTATGTAGTAGAGACCTTATTCTCAAAATCTTCCATGATTGTCTTAAGAGAGGTAAGAATTCCATTAGTTCTGTATTTTCTCTTTTCGTTTCGTCTTCAAAGAGCTAAGAACTCGGGAGCAATGAAAGAAAGGGAGGGAAATGGAAGGAGGGATCACTAAACGGGGCGTTTTGATTTTTTGCCACATCGCCTGGTGTTTGCACCGCACTTACCCAAAGCAACTGCATTTAGCTTTTTTCCTTGTATAATTGTTAAGGTGTGGCAGTTTGGGTTAATTTAATTGGCTGTACAGGATGTTTTTAAACTGTTTTGAGTGTTGTATCCATGATGTTTTGAGAAGATATTGGTTTTCAGGATGTCTTATTGGTGGATTAAGTAATGTAATGTGTGAAATGGTAGAGTGGGTTACAGACTATTTTTTACAGTAATTTTTATTGTATTTTGTGGTCTTTGTTCCTGCTTATTACGATTTTATTTCAATTTTCAAGGCATGAGAAGTATTTTGATATCAGGCCCTGTGAATACTTGGAATTCTTTTCGTTGAAGAGAAGAAATAAGGTGGACTATGTTGAGTCTGTGACTGGCAGTCAAGGTATTATTATGTTAGGATAGATTTCTGAATATTCTGTTGATGCCTAGGTTTCCTTCATGCTATTTGTTCTCAGCTTATTATATATCTGAACTGGTCTTGGGTTGAAGTATGTCGTGTAATTTTTCTAAATGAATTGGTATGATGCCTATGCATATTCAGACTATATTATTATATAATGACTATCATCACTATCGTCCATTGTCATTGGCATCTTGCTCCTGTACATTGAGATAAATAGACGTTAGGGCTTTTGCCTTTTTTGGTATATCTCATGGAAATAATCTATTATATGCTTTTGAGCTTATCAGTTGTCTTCAGTTGCGGCATTTTAATAGGTTAAAGCTGTTACCGAGGAAACCAAATCTGTGGTTATTAAATTTGTACCTACTGTTATTTCTTTAATTTACACAGCATATACATCTATAGAGACATGCAAATCTTAACTCATACATAGTGAGCAGTACTTCATATGATCAATCTATATTCATATGATCAATTTAAATTAATTTTACATAAATGAACATTAATGGAAGCAGAACTTCATTATAGTGAGCCAAGTGCTCTATCCTGTATAACTTTTTGGGGCTAGATGATGTTCAAGAGTTGACAGAAAGATTTTAGAATTGCTTTAAGAATTGCTTGATATGCTAGGGACTTGGGTAAGGTTGTTGGGTGCAGATATTTATAACTTTAAGAATTGCTTGCTTTTTAAAATATTTTGACTATGTAAAATTCGCAGTTCTAATACCCTTATGTCTTGTGTTGACATGGTTTCATGTCATTAGGTGTTAGTTTTCCTGCTCTATCACACATGGCCATCAATATTCCCTTTGTGGGGTATATGGCTCCGATCTACCTCTTATCTTCACTGTGCATGGCATGCTTTTGGAAAGCATTTTGGACATATGTAGACCATGACACATTTACAGTGGTACTAGACCTTGCTTTTGGTTGGCTTGTTTGAGATGTCATTTATATGGAATTCAGCTTGATCGGCTGCATCACCTCTGAAACAAAGGGAAAAAAGCACAATTGTTGGACTAGCAGTAATCTAATTCAAAGTTTTGGCTTTTTTAACTTTATCATTGGCTGATCAAAGACTATATTCTTCATTACTTGTTAACATTTAAACTTACAAGGGGTTTTATCAAATTGTTAGACCCTTTCATAAAATTTATGAGCTGTATCATTGAGTGCAGAAGTAGCTGGCCTGGCCTGAGTGTCTATTAAAGTCATTTTTATTCTTCATTAGCTCAATTCTAATATTTTTATATTTGGGTAGATAAATTATGGTACTAAATCATGTTGCTTTTATTTCTTACTTCTTACTTCTTACGATCATTGTTTTATTTTATTTTGTGGTAGCAATATGGTGATATCAGAACTCTGTGCTTATTACTCGATCTCTTGAAATTCTTGTAGTCAATTGTTTTACTGATCATCTGATCTTTAGCTACTTGCTAGGTGACTACGATACCAAGCCTAACCTTATGTTTTTACTTATCGAGAAAAAAAAAAAAAGATACCAAGCCTAACCAGAGCATAAGTGAAGTAGCTATGTTAAGAGGAGCCTCTATTTATTATTGTTCAGTTTTCTTGGTAACCAAACAGAGATTAATAATGATGCCGTCTTCGTGGACTGATACTTTATTTTCTCTTTAATTGATAATCAATTCATATATTGTGTGTAATCCTAATGAATTCATATATTAGGTTTAATCCTTTGTAAATTCTTGTAGTTGCTGCTAAAGTTTAATGATGAGTGACAGAAGATGGAAAGAGGGCATTAAAGGAGCAGCATGGGTGAGGCAGAGGTGACATCTATCTGCCTGTTGGTTCCATGTAATTTCTTAGTAAGTTAATTTTTATTTATAGTTAATTGATGCCTTCCTGGTATGCAATGAGAAGGACATTGCAAAACACCTCAGGGTAAGATGTTTAATATCTCATGGTTGAAGCGAGTTGTGGATGTTCCAAGTATGGTAGGCTATGATTGTAAGAAACATTAGTTGCTTCCCTATTGTAGTACTTAATTGCCTTCCATTAATGCACCATGCCAGTGTATAGATTACTATAGTACTCTGAAACTGCTCATTTGGATTTATGAATGACTATTCTATTAAACCAATTTGTCTCAGTTGCCACTTGGACTTTCTTGTTGTGCTTAATTTGTAGAACAAATGGTGAAACTTAGCACGCTCATTTGGATCATCTCATTAAATTATGTTTTCAGTTTCTAAACATATATATGTACTCCCTTTGTGTTGGATCAGGTTTACATATCCAATGTTGCATTTAGTTTAACAAAGCTAGTTTAATATATGTTACAGGAAATATGGAAACAGAACTCTTTGTACTAATGAAAGAATTCAAATCGATAAGAAGGCTCGTAGAAGCAAGGTCTGTACTAGCATACTAGCATGATGAAGAAACTCAATGGCACTTATTAATAATTATAAGAACCATCTATCTAATCATGTACTCTAAATTCATTTCAATTGTGCAATTTGTCTCCATACAGGTGCAGTTTTTGCCCAAGCAGGTGCAATGTAAGCATACACACATGCATCCATCTATTAATATATAAATTGGAGACATGGATTTTATTGTAAGGTTAACATTATAACACATTATAAATCTGTACAGATATATGTATATATATATTTACACCAAATATATGCATGCTGGATTTCTTATCTGTACATCCATCTATTAATATATCTAAATATATATGTCATGACTTGATCAGCATGCACATTTGGTTGTCTAGTGTTAGAAATTATATTGGTTTTGACTTCAATGCCTCCTGCTTTATTACTTTAAGATCATAAACTTATCTATATATATATATAGACACACACATACTGTTGTTAATTTCCAGAGTAGTTAAAGCCTTGAAGAGTTGAGGATGTTCAGCTGTTATTGGTGGCCGTATTGACTCTTGGTCGGTTTAGACTTTAGACAGAAATTAACCAGCTATCTTGAGGTTGATGTACCATATACAACATTAACAAAGAAGGCAAAATTTTTCCATGCATTCATGCATGTGGGTATTAGATTATTTTAATTCTTGGGTGATATTTTCTTGCTGAAACAGAGCCTTTTTCTTGTAGAATAAATGCCCCTTTTTTTTACCTTCTAATCTGTAAGTAAGTGATTTCTCTATCCTTCAAGGGCAAAACCAGCTATCAAGTGATCCTTAGTTCTCCAAACTTTTTGGTTTCAACAAAGTTATCAAAAGCTGTCAAAACATCTATTTTGGTGAAATTTTCCAGATTTTCCCTAACAATCTGGTTCCCTTCAATTCCTAACACTTTCCTATAATCTATACATTCTTTATCCATGACTTTCACCTAGTGGTAGGTCTTCCCCCTCTTTTTATCTGCACAACAATTAGCGTCGCACTAGCCATCATAAAATACGGATCATTCGGCTTCACAAGTTTCATTTTAGCACAATGTATGCTCTATGATTTTCTGAACTAATTTTGTTATATAACTCCTTATAATTCTTGATGTTTTAAAAAAAGAAGAATCCACGTGTCACCCTTCAGCAATTAGGCATTCTTGCTTGTTATCGTGGAGAAAGAAAACTTATGAGCACTATTATTTATTTGCGGTGGGACTATCAACTCATTGTTGTCGTGGAATGGGGTCCTCAAGTCTGTATCAACTTTAATTGGCGTGAGCCCAGAGGCTGAAATTGCATTATATACCCTATGTTTCTGTTGGGTCCGTATCTCGTTAAATGTTAATATCAAGTGCTATCATCTTGGAGACACGATTGGGTCTGCATTTCCTATTGCAGAGTGTTGAATATCAGGTAGAAGTATCCAGTTACTTCCCTGCATAGCCATGAGTTATGTGTGAGAATATATAAATCAATAAAAAGTTTGGTAGTGTGATAAAAACTTGCAATGATGGTCATAAACGTTTGTGATTATCTTCTATATTTTTTCCCCTTCTAGATAGGTATCTATCTTATACATCCAGTGTACATAAGTTGCACATTTGGTTCTTTTTAATAAAGATTTCTTGTTTATAAAAAGAAGGTAAAAAATCTATGCAAAGAACCATTATTTTCTGGGATTTACATAGTTTATTCTTTTTTCCACCTATCATATAAATTTTTGATAGATGAAACCTTGGGGAACTACACACGCCATTGATATATCATTTACTGTGTTGGGCTTATTGACAAGGCATGATACTGCATTCTTGACTTTCTTATATCGACCATTATTTTTTATTCTCAGCACTACAAATTGGCATGGATTCATGCTGATTTGTCATTCTATTTTCTTGCCCTTATATTAATTTGGTACTTAACATCTAGGGAATTTGGTTTCTGGGATCCTTCAGGATGCACAAATGCATCTAACTTGGATTCTTTTTCTTATCTTTTTCCTTTTTACTCATTTAAATTAACCCAAATCAAATGAAAGAGTCCTAGGGCAGTTTTCCCTTTAGACAGAATTGTCACGTTGCTTGTAAGTTATGGTTTTTTAACTTCATGCAGAAGATTTCTTCTCCACGTCATTTTATCTTTCTGAAATTTTCCTGCAAGGATTTCTCAGTTATAGTCAACTAATTGGTTTAGACAAAATCATGGAAGTGGGGGCGGGTAATGTTTATAAATTGTGTTTTATGTTGATGTGAAAATTCATGTAATGGGATTTTGTGATCTTGTTTAATGTTTTTTATTTTTATTTTATATATATATATAATTTTGTAAGCGGCCATTTTCCGCGATTTTAAATCACCGGAAAAGCCTATTTTCGGTATTTTTGAATCGTCGCAAAAGGTATGCCGACGACACTTAACCATAGGTTAATATGCTCTATTTGGCGAATTTACAGGCCTTTTCTGGTGATATATAATCGCTGGAAAAAGTATTATTTCCAACGATTATTTTCCAACGATTATTATAAATCGTTGGTAAAAGCATCAGCAACCCTTCTTTGGCTTCCAACGTAGATTGGCACAAAAATCGATGGAAACACTTATTTGTAGTGATTTTGGGCACTTTTTGTGACAAAATCAAGTGCTGGAAAAAGCCTATTTTCTTGTAGTTGATTGAAAGGCCATTAGAAGAAGTCATGCTCTCGATACGTATGTGCGATTACAATTTAGCAAGAGGTCCAATTATAGAGTAGTATTTATTGCAAATAAATAAAAACAAAATTTATTTATTATCTATTTTTTATCATTTTATCATAATGTGATAATAAATGATAGGTTTATAAAAGAAATATAATAAATAATTTTTAATTATTTAATGTTATATAATAAAATAATAAAATAATAAGAAAATAGATGATGAATGGAGAGCAAATGGGTCAGACAAAGGAGAGACTCTACTACTCAATAAGAATGTCGACCATACATGCCAGCTAATTGCGGAACTTTCAACCTTCGAAATCGTATTAAATTATCTAATTGGTCCCACAGCAATAGCAATATTAATCATCTTTCTTTTAATATTTTTCAAAATATAAAAATAATAAAAAAATTTATTTTTTCATCTATCGATAATCATGCAAAAATTATAATAATATGATAAAATATGAATAAAATTTTTATTAATTATTTATAAAGTACAAAATAATGCAATAATCTTGTCCTCTAACAAGTTATAATATAAGTAAGTTTATCTATATAATTTAATTAAAGAAATATTAATAATAAAATATAATAATATTTTATTATTATATAGAATGTGATGACTAGTCTAATGTAGACTTTTTTTTTTTTTTTTTTTTGAAATAGACTTCAATTCAATTCTTGAATTAAGAAAGTTACAGCTGTGATCAATAAATCCGGGTACCAACCCTGATTACAAGCCAACTACTTATCTGTTTTAAACTCCCCCGCACACAATAAGTGTCGGACACTGTCTAAAAAAACTTTAGAAACTCTCTGATGACACAGCCATTTTGAGATGCGAGACTCTGTATAAACAGAGATGTCCATCCCGACTTGTCTATGAGACACCAATCCACACCACTCCCACCCTCCAAAAGAGGGAAATGACTCATTACCCTACTCCTCCAAAAGAGGAAAGGGACTCACTACCCTACTCCTCTAAAAGAGGAAAGGGACTCACTACCCTACTCCTCCAAAAGAGGAAAGGGAATAATCTATTTCAATTTATTTTCATTACCCTAATAAAACCCACTAACAACCGTAACTGAAAAGCAAAACAAAGTAGCATAGTACATAACTACCCAACCCCACTAACTGCACCGTATACTGTGTGCTACTCTAACCCACTAACTGCGGTGTGCTCTCCACTAACAGAACAGTCATCTGTTGCATGTGCTCGTCTCTGTGCCCATGCCCGTTGCTGCCCATGCCCAGGAAAAAACCAGCCCCGTCGCCGTCTCCTCTCACATGCACATGCACATCTTCACCTTTGTTTATGCACCGAAGCCCAGAGGCAAAACAACCTCCTCCTCTTCGTTCAGACCCCATGCGCAGAGCCACCGAGAGCTTTATTCCATACACACACAAAAACAAACTGGACTAACCAGATTTAATACAAGAAATAAAAGAAGAAATCAACAAAACCGCCTGACTTTGATTCAAAAAAGCTCCGACCATCATCCCCAAAAACATCCACCGTGAAACTCCGGCCAGAATCCACCCCAAAGATGCTTTATCCCCTCCATACCGCTCGGCGTGCATCCCCCAAAAAAACCCCTGTTTTCCATGGTTAAAACAGAGTATATATACTCCATGGAGAAGCACCCCAAAACAGTAAGCAAAACATCCATCTCCCGAACAGCAAACTAATCGAGCCACACCGTGAACCCTCTCTGCCATCCCCTCAGAAGACCAACACCACATGGTCAGGGACGCCGGCCATACATATCCGAAAACTCCATTTCCCACAGAGAATGACCCTCCGCCCAAACTGGGTGAACTGATATGGGTAAGGACACGGACCCAGGCCTTGTGATGGTCTTTCAACAGAGCAAAAACTCAGCTAAAAAAGACAGAACAGCTCTTATTAAAAGCATCCCCAAATGGTTAGCTTTGCCCATACCATGACCATGGCCAAGAACGACGTCGAGGCCCTCCTTCACCACCGTGCAAGCATCATTCCGCCCACTGCGAGATATAAAAAGAAGGATGGCTTCGAGCTCCTTGACCGGGAGGATGGCTTCCACCTCCAAACTAACACTTTCTTGTAAACATAAAACACACAAAAAGAGAAAGGGAACGGAAAAAAGACCTTAAACTAAGAGGGAAACAGAGAGATGGAGGGAGACGAAACTCGGCCTAAGTTTTTCTAGAGAGATGGAGGAGCTTCTCTCTTTTGTCATTGCAGAATTCTAATTAGACTGATTAGTCTAATGTAGACTAAGTTTTAAGTGATTGGTTAAAAGTAAAAAAGTTATATATTAGTAAAATTTTAAAATATTGAAATGACTAATTCAATACCAATGCAACCAGCGCATAAAATATTAAAACTTGTCTTCTATCATAAAACTTGTCAAACTTTTGTATTGAAGTAGCCTTCTATAAAGCAATATTAAAACTCAATTGTATTTACATAATTGCCACTTAGAATAAATCTTCCCAACACCCTAACACCCCAACACCCCACCTTTTTTTTGTTTTTTAATATTTTTTTAATATTTTTTTTAAATTAATTTAATTATTTTATTTATTATTTATATATTAAATATTTGATAAAAAATAAAATAATAAAAATTAAAAAATAGGTGGGGTGTTGGGGTGTTGGGGTATTGTGTAGCATAACCCTTGCCACTTATCCCTTTTTGCCGTGCAGCTTCCCGGAAAGAATTCTAAGGGTCCATTTGGTTATCAAATTTATCTCAATTCATCTTATTTATTCATTTAATTTTTTTAATTTTTAATATAAAATATAAAAAATAATTCAATTTTTTAAAATGTTAAAATAATAATAATATTAAAAAATAATATTTTATTCAATTTTTAATTTTTATTTCAATTCACTGCTTGTCCAAACCGGCCTTGAATTTTTCTTTTGTTAGGATGTTGGCTCTTCGTTGGATGTTGGCTCTGATTGAGTTGGAATTATCAATTATGTTACAGTGAATTATGTCGGTGTTTGACTTCGATTACCAGTCCCACGTACGTGACAAGAAGCTCGAAAGAAGTTGCCAACAGGTTTCTCATCTTTCTTTTAATTTTCCCCTTCTTTTTTTTAACATTAATGATGCAATGCACGGGCATTGGCCTGATTGATACCCTTTCTTTAAATAACGAAGCTTCCTACAAGTTTCCTACAACCACTCAACACTATTTTGCCCATCAATATTCCCCGGATATAATTTGGCCGCAAAAGGCATACTTTCTTGTAGTCCTTACTGTTCATCAGCCTAATTTCATACACTATATCTTCTTCCATGGCCTTGCAACCAGCTCTTTCATGGGTTTATGATATGTTCTTGAGTTTTAGAGGTGAAGATGTTCGACAAAACTTTATTTCTCACCTATATGATGCTTTGTGTAGAAGGGGAATCAATACTTACATTGATGAGCACCTTGAAAGAGGAAAAGAAATTTCACCGACACTTCTCAAAGCTATTGAGGAGTCAAGGATTTCGATTATCGTTCTTTCTAAAAACTATGCATCATCGACGTGGTGTTTGGAGGAGCTGATGAAGATTCTCAAGTGCAGAGAAATAAAACAACAAATAGTTATATCGGTGTTTTACAAAGTTGATCCATCGATAGTGAGGAAACAAGAGGAAAATTATGGAAAGGCATTAGCCAACTACAAAGACAAGTTGAATGATGATACGAAGGTGGATAGCTAGAAGGCTGCGCTAAACGAAGTGGCCAATTTGTCTGGGTTCCATTTAAAGAAGGATGGGTATTTAATTTTCGAATATTTATTTTATATCCTTATACATTTTAGATGCATAAACATGCCTGAATATATATGTTTGTGTGTGTGTGTGTGTGTATATATATATATATATATATGCATGTGTGTATGTATACTAATTGATCTTTTTATTTTTGTGCCTTTTTCTTATGTCGTTATAATATGGTAATTAATTAATGCTACTAAAAGGATCGTGTTAGTGAAATAATGTTTTACATGATTATTAGTAATGGTTCTAATGATATTAATTAACGCTTCTATGTTTAATAATGTTGTAATAAATATAACTGTTAATAATTCTTCTCTTTTGAATTGATAGGAATGAATATGAATTTATCCATAGAATCATTCAACTGGTGGACTCAAAAATAATAAATAAAACATACTTTGAGGTTGCCAATCATCCAGTTGGAGTGGCATCTCGTGTGCAGCATGTATATTCCCTTTTACGCATTGGAGAGACTGATATTGTACATATGGTAGGGATCTTTGGAGTTGGTGGAATTGGAAAGACAACTATTACCAAAGTAGTATATAATATAATTTCTTCTAAATTTGAAGGTAGTTGTTTCTTGAAAAACATTAGAGAAACTTCAAAGAGCGAGTATGGTCTAGTCCAATTGCAAGAGACTCTTCTTTCTAATATCCTAGGAGCATCTTCGGTTTGTAATATTGGTCACGTTGACAGAGGAATCAATGTGATAAAGAATAAACTTCATTATAAAAGAGTTCTTCTAATTCTTGATGATGTGGATGATTGGGAACAATTGAAAGCTTTGGCTGGAAATTGTGATTGGTTTGGTTCAGGAAGTAGAATCATTATAACAACAAGGGATCAAAATCTATTGAGAAATTATGAAGTTGATGCAACATATAAAGTGGAGGAATTGAACCATTATGAATCTCTAGAGCTATTTAGTTTGTGTGCCTTTAAAAGAAAGCAACCGCTTAATAACTACGTGGAACTTACACAACGTATAATACGTTATGCTGGGGGCCTTCCTCTAGCTTTCAAAGTGCTTGGTTTGGATCTATGTGGAAGAAGTATACATAAATGGGAAAGTGCTTTGGAAGAGTACAAAAGAATTCCTCACAAGAAGATTCAAAAAATACTTAGAATGAGCTATGATGGTTTGTGTGAAAGTGAGAAGAATATTTTTCTTGACATTGCATGTTTCTTTAAGGGAGAGAATGTAGATTATGTTAAGAAAATATTAGATAGTTGTTCTTTAAGTCCAGATATTGGAATAAAAAAACTGATGGAGAAGTCTCTCATTACCATTGATGATTGTGATAAATTTGAGATGCATGACTTGGTACAAGATATGGGTAGAGAAATTGTTAGAGAAGAATCACCAAAAGAGCCTGGTGAATGCAGTAGATTGTGGTATCATGAAGATATTCGTCATGTACTTGAAGAAAATACGGTAAGAATAACTTTCAAAAATGATTTTAGTTTACGCATGTTTGGTAATTTACAAGAAAATACGAATTTTTTGCAACCAAAAACTTTGTCCACAAAAGTCATTTATGTTGCAGTGGAACCAATTATAAAAATGTAGATTTTTCTTATAACTATTTTCGAGTAAATGGTGATGAAGAAATGCATTTGTAAGTGCATATATATACTGGCTGTCCATTGAACTATATATTATAATTCTAGCAGTTACCAAATTATTATATAGAGGATTTAATGCTTTACTGTATTGTCTCACCATGCAGGGAACCAACCAAATTGAAGGCATACTGATAGATTTACCTAAAAAAGACATGATATGCTTGAGTTCGGAGGCATTCATGAAGATGAAAAACCTGAGATATTTCATAAATCATAATGCACGCTTCTCTGGAAGTCCTAGTTATCTTTCTAATGAGTTAAGAGTGCTTAATTGGGTGGAATATCCTTCACAATCGTTGCCATATAATTTCCATGGAAGGAAGCTGGTTGATCTTAGAATAAGTGATAGCCTCTTCAAGGAATTGGGAGTGGGATTCCAGGTACAACCACTATTATAAATATTTGCTTCTCCTTTTAATTATGTTGTAATCATATTTGAAGTGAACTTTATCTCCAATTTTGCTTTATAGAATTTCCAGAACTTGGCCAGGATGGACTTCTCTCGTTGTGAATTTCTGACAAAAATCCCCGATCTTTCTCATATTCCAAATTTAGAGTGGTTGGATGTTGCTGATTGTACAAACTTAGTTGAGGTTCATGCTTCTGTTGGATCCTTTGATAAACTTGAGCATCTCTCATTTGCTCGTTGCACAAAGCTTACCAGTTTGCCAACAAAGCTCAAGTTTAGGTATCTTAAATGCCTCCGGGTTGACGGTTGCTTAAGCCTTCAGAATTTCCCTGAAATCGAGTTTGAAAAGGAATGTTTAAGGCATCTTAGTTTAGCAAACACCGATATAAAAGAATTGCCTTTATCCATTGGGCACCTCTCTGGGCTTGAAGTATTACATCTAAGAAGCTGCAAAAATGTTGTGCATCTCCCCACTGGAATTCTTTGATTTCAACGTCTGAAGTATCTTAGTCTAGCTGGCTGTTCAAAACTTGTTTTTATTCCAAATATCTTGAAGGATGATTGTTGCTCAATAGATCTTTCGGCGCTGGAACTTTTGAATCTTGAAAATTGTCACCTGCCAGACCCTGATATCCTGATGAGACTCAATCGCTATTTTAGTCTGCGGTATTTAATTCTATCAGGGAGTGATATTATTAGGCTTCCAGAAAGCATTACCATGTTTTTTGACATAATGTACATTGAGTTGATAGATTGCAAGAAACTTCAAGAAATTCCTGCACTGCCCTGTAATATACAAGTCGTAGATATAACTGGATGCCTGTCATTGGAAAGATTTCCAGATAGATTAAAAGTACCGCACCTCTTGACAAGTCAAACGCAAGACCAGCGATGGATTGACTCGTCCTTATGCCTCAAAATTTGTATGAATATAGATGGGTTTTGGGTATCTATCTTGCTCATTCCTCTCTTTCTTACTCGTGCTTGTGTGAGCTTTGGTTTATTGGTTGTTTTGTTGAAATTTATTGATATATTTTTGTTTTACAGGAATACTTTAGAAACCATTCAGGCAACATTATATTTCCGGGGAATAGGATTCCAGAATGGTTTAGCCATACGAAGCAAAATTCCAAAAATTGGATTCCAGACCGATTTGACGATCTTGAGCCGTCTTCAGCAAATATGAATCAAGATTGCATCTATTTTAAGCGGACTCTATCTGGTAGTTTCTGTCGAATAGCAATAAATGGGCTTAAAACTTTGGAAAATATGAGAGGAGTTGCTATATGTGTCGTTCTCGAACCCATTCTGAAGATCTACCCCCAAAAAGGTACTACTCTTATGGTCAGGACTAGAAGGGATGTTTACCCTTATATTGAGTATTTGTCGGGACAACATGTTTATTTAAGGGGTTCAGATGCTAATGTATGGCTGAATTACATCATTTTAGATGATCATATGAACCCATTTAATCTAGAATTTGAAGTTGGTAGTGTACATAAACCGGTGTTCTTCAAAAGCTGCGGAGTCCATCTGATATTCAAGAATGAAAAGGAAGGGGAAGATCATCTAGGTTTTATGCATTTAATGGATGGTATTGGAGGTTCAAAGAGGAGGCGTGTTGATGATGACCACTACTTGGAATCCACTTCGTGCCCACAACCGAACAGGGGTTCCTCAACCTTGGCCATCAATTTTGAATTTCAAGGACTCTCTGAACAGTTTGGAGGAGGAACTTACAAATAATTTGCATCTTGAATTGTCCCCTTAATTGCGGATCAGGTTTTCTTGTTTAGGAACTGATCATTACAATTTGGTGTTTTGGTTTGACAGTCTCCAGTATATGAATCTTATCATCCCTATTAGACCGTTTGTGTAACCATGATCTGTGTGCATATTTTTTTTGAATCTTTCTTCTTTAGTTTCCAATTTCCTACGCCGTGACCCACACGTAAATTTTTTTGGTCTTCATTATCTTTCGCCATAAACCACGTGAATCTTCCTTCTCTGTTTTTCTCTCCCAACAGCTCTCACCAACTCTGCCTCTCTCGTCCAATATTTTTTCTCCCGCATATAGAAGTGCTGCAACCTGAGCGTTCTGTGAACCATCTTCTCAGCATAACTGCCGTCAGCCATTTCCCCACTAACCACTGAGATCATGTTAGGACCTTGTGGGTTATGCTACTGTGAATTGGAATGTGTAATAAGGGATACAGGTAATTGGAGCCGAGACGTTGTAGGAGTGAAATCAAAATTGCATATGAGATGTTTGTGATAATGCCTCATAGGGCCATACGTTTACTGATGAGGGAAACTTTGAGGGTTGCCAAACCTCCATACAATATTCCCACACCTCACCTCAAGGTACAATTCACTCTTAACAGAATTACAAAAAGGATAAAATGACAAGCTACTACTCTGGCTACATGACAGTCACTTGAACGCATAACATAACTGAAAACGCACAACATAAGTAAATAACAACACATGCACACAGTAGCTTAAACGCATCACTTCATAGTCCCAAAACAAACAGCTCCAGTAATAGCTAAACGCACAGTTTCGACAATAGCAATTAGGGGTGTGCAAAATTCCAACCCCTCCGATTTCGACCGATTCCCACTCCGATTTCGACTTCGATAGCATTGGAGTGTTCGGAAATCGAGGTCAGAATCAGAATAATTCCGACTCCAGCTTTCAATTTTTTTTTTAAATCCAGTTGCAAAACGACGCCGTTTTGCATCTGGATTTTTTGTAACTGAGTACTGGAACGATGCCGTTCCATTTAAATAGAAACGACACCGTTTTGCACACGACCAGCCTAGTATGTTCTTCTTCCTTATTCCTTCGTTCCTACTTCCCTTCATTTCTCATTTCCTCACTCCTCAATTCCTCTCACGTTGCTTGACGCCACGGCCCACAACCAAGCACGATTCTGCCGTAGATTGCTTCACACCACCGTCGACGCAGTGCCTTTTTCATGCCCTTTTTGCCAATTGGTAATTTTAATTTTTAGGGTTTTAAATTTAGGAATTTGCTCCGAATTCTAGTTTATTATTTCTTATTCAAATTGGAAATTGGATTGTGTAGATTATATAATTGTGTGAACGAATGTATTGAGGAAATGATTGTGATGTTTCTTTTGTTGAAGTTCTTGATTTTGGACTATGAACATAAGGTGTTTGTGGAAATGTCACAAACAAAAAATAATTGTGTTTGTCTCTTTATACTTCCCCTCACACTTGGATACTTTAGAAACAAATTAGATGAGGGAGATGGGAGATCTGATCCTTATTGCTGGGTTCATTGGTTGATCTAGCAATCCTTGTGTGAAAAAAGTGTTTCTTGAATTATGGTTCCTCAATTATTGGTGGGGCTAGGGATCAGGGACTTGAAAAGGCCATGGGCGGGGAGAAGGTGTAGTAGTAGTGGGGAAAAGTATATTTTATTTATTTATTTATTATTATTATTATTATTATTATTTTCCCTTGTGAATTAGGAACCAACTAAAAAGCAAGCCCATTTTGATAATGATGCTAAAAAGTAAAAATAATCGAGAGAATTCAGATTTTCAAAACACAGGGAATTAGAAGAAGTAGAATGATTATTGAAATGGACTCTATTTTAGTAGTAAAAGTTTTTGAACAATGGCATGATATCCTCACCTTTCATTCACTCATGCATTTTGAAATTGTTCATAAACTAGCTAACCTGGGAGCAGCTGTCCTCATATATGGCTGTTGGGCATATACAACTTGGATAGGATGGGAATGCCTTGATTTCAATTGCTAGTGGGCCTATAAAAGGTTATGCTGTTATGTATATTGAGTCCAGCTTTCAGTTTTGGACTCTGTCAAATTAATTAATGTGACATATTTTAAATGATTTTATATGTCATTACTTCAATGAAAAGCTAGTTAAAATGTGATACACAGTGGCATATCCAAGATCTTAATTCAATGGATGCAAAAATAAATTGATGGCGCTATGCTTTTAAAAGGAAAATTTTACTTCCATATATAGAAAAAATAAACCATTATTTAACCTAGAATGAATGATAAAATCCAATGTATTTTAGAGAAGCCAAAACGCTTTGGGGATCGATAAAGCATTGATTTCTCAAGTTTTTTCAAAACTCCTATTAAGCTGAAAATAGGATAAGATACTTGGGTTTAGAAGCATAACTCAAATGGCATTTTTACTTCTTCTTCAGCTTGGCATGATCAGTTTATTTGGAACTCTAATATTTAAATATGTGTGTATGTATATGTATATGTATATGTATGCATGCATGCATGCGTTTATGTGTGCTTTGATTAGCTAAGTTCTATCAAAGCCGAAAGCTGAACTTACCTATTAATTAATTAATTAATTATATCTATATTTATTTGTTGCTTTTTCTGAATTATTTTTGTTTTTTTTATTATTGTTTTATACTTTTTGGATATTTTATATATGCATAGTACATGTCAAGTTCTATAGGCCTTTATATATATAGCTTATTTGTTTGATACCTTTACTTGCCAATTGTGTTATGCCAATCATTCTATGCATTAAGTATATATACATAATATATATACATAATTATATATATATATATATATATTTGAGAATTAAGTATTGATGTTTATATATATGTGTTAGATTTTATGGTATGGATGCGCAACCATATGAGACTCCAGAACAGGATCGGGATGCCACAATTCTGTCCCCAGCACTAAGATCTAGACCCACTTCCATAACACAAACTTCGTGTGCAAGTAGTTGATTCCCACTCCAGGTAGACATAGAAGATGAGATACATTTAATGAGGAGGAGGAGATGGCTATTGGGATGAGCCGGATGTACCACCACCATTCGTGAGGCCACCACAACCACGATCAAATAAAAAAATGTCGTGGACGTGGGAACATTTCACCAAGGTTGACGGTAATCCTGAGGAACTGCAGGCGAGTTGCAACCATTGTGGTACACAAGTTGGATGTCTTTCAAAGAAACAAGGCACCACTTGTTTGATATCATATCTTAATGGTTGCCAGAGGTATAAGATAGCGATTGATTGGCAGCTAAAGATCAGAGCAAGCTTAGTTATGAAACTTCTACAGTGATTGATGATACACAACTTAAGAAAATGGTCATCCCTCAATACAGTGAGATGTTGAGGGATGTGCTTGCAAAGATGATAATTGAAGATGAGATGCCTTTTACTACAGTCGACAAAAGTTTATCAAGCTGCTTGAGCCACAATTTCCATTGCCATCATGGAATACAATGATGCAAGATTGTATGAAAATACATTTAAAAGACAAGGCTGAGATGAGAGATGTTTGTGACCACTGGCCAGAGAGTCTCATTTACGACTAACACATGGATGTCTATACAGAACGTTTCCTACATGTGTATCATAGCACACTACATTGATAGCGAATGGAATTTAAAAAAATGGATTATTGGATTCAAAGAAATCAATGATCATAAGGGTGCATCCACTGGGGTAGAGATGGATGATTGCTTGAAGGATTGGGAAATTCAAAAAGTTTTATGCATTACAGTTGACAATGCCAGTGCCAATGATACTACAATTGAATGGTTCAAGAGGAATAAGAGGGTGAGAGATGAAGTTATTGGGGCCATGAGTTTATCCATATTCGATGTTGTGCTCATATAATCAACCTGATTATTACTGAGGGCTTAAAAGAGGTTGACGATTCCATTACAAAAGCTTGCAACATTGTGCAGTATGTGAGGGCTTCCCTCCAAAGGTTTACAAAGTTCAGGGCAATAGAAGAACAGTTTGGGATAAAACATTCACTGACGCTGTGCTTGGACGTTCTGACTTAATGGAACTCTACATACATGATGTTGGATGTGGCACAAAAGTACCAAAAAGTGTTTGAGCGGATGAAGGTGGAGGATGGGGGCCTTAAGTATGCTTTGTTGGAGCCTGTAGGAAAGGGGCTCGGTCCGCCGGACACACATGATTGGACGAGTGTGGGGTTTTTTTGTCACATTTTTGTAGATTTTTTTATGACATTACTATGCGGATATCTGGATCCGCATATATGACTGCAAACTTGTGGTTCAGTCATATCTCAGCGCTACACCATCACTTGGAAGATGGTTGTGATGAACCTAGCGGACTGTTATTTGGTATGACTCATAGGATGCTTACCAAATATAATAAATATTGGGGGCAAGTTGAGAAGATAAAGAGATTACTCTTTGTGGCTGTGATCCTTGTCCTCTGATACAAGTTGGCTATGATAGAATATTGGGTAAATTCCATCCTCAGGGCAATGAAGGCTGCGTCGTTTATTACAAGGCTTAAAACTGATCTTGATGACTTATACAATCAATACAAAAATAGTGGCCAGCCTTCATCCGCAGTGGGTACCTCACACTCGACTTTGACACCTCCCTCTGATGACCTTAGCCTAGATGGAGGATTGCGTCGATGCCATCGGAATTACGACGTTATGAACAAGTATTATCAGCTCGTTGCATCGAAGAATATTATGGGGTATACTTCAGAGGTTGAACGGTATTTTATAGAAGAGGTCGAGGCACCTAGTGCTGTATTTGAGATATTAATTTGGTGGAAGGCTAGTTCCACCAAGTATCCAATCCTTTATCGTATTGTCTGAGATGTGCTAGCCATTCCTATTACTATAGTTGCATCTGAGTCGGCATTTAGCCGTGGAGGTCGAGTGTTGGATGCTTTCCGGAGTTCATTGTCACTGTCAACTGTGGAGGCCCTCGTTTACACACAGAGCTGGATCAATGATATGTCTCTTGGACTAGATAGTATTGGCATTGATGATGAGAGCTATAGGCTTGAAGAGGGTAACCTTATTTTATTTGTTTTATTATTATTGATTATTTAATTCTTTTTATGATTTCATAAATCTATTTAACTTATACTTTTTATCATTTCACAGATGTAATTGTGAACCCTAGTATAGTTGCTGATAACTGATAGAGTATGGATAAGGATAAGTTAATAATAGAACTAACTTAATCTTTATTGGTATTAATGGTAATTAAATTCTACTTTTACTGTGTTCAATTTTCTGAATCAATTTTGGTTTCTTTTATTGATTGAAGATTTTTTTTTATCTTAATTTCAGGTACTCCGAATGACCAAGTACAGTGCTGCAGATGATGTTTTTCCTTTTAGTTGAATCAATATGTTTATTCTTATGGACTGTTTAATCAAACTTTGAAATGGACTGTTATTTCAATTATCAATTGTTTAGGACTTTTCTGAATTATTTATTTACATTAATTATATTATTATTATTTATCTAGTATTCAGAATGGGCCCATTTAGAAGTGGGAGTTATGATCAAAAGTCAGAATTTTGACCACGATCAGAAGTTGGAAATCCGATCGGAAGTTGGAACTATTCCTTTCGGAATCGGAGTCAAAATACAATTTGGACTCCGACTCACGTCGGAGTTGGAAGTCGAAAGGCACTGTTTCGACTCTGTCTGAGGTGAAGCACAGGCCTAATAGCAACGTAAAGCTTCCGCAACACCAAACGCACCGCTTCAATCTTCTTCAAAACATAGCCTCCATTTTCCTCAACGACATAAATAACACTTCGGCATCTTCACTTCATAAGCTTGGATTCCATCATTCCTTTCCCTTTCTCTAGCTGGGTTCCTAACAAACCCCCCTCTTTAAGCACCTTGCCCTCAAGGTGCTGCAGTGCTTCGACCTTCCAAGTCAGTGGCTTCTCTCTTGGAAACATGGAGGATAGCCTCAAACTTGAATTGTTCTTCACTAAGGAATGTTTCATAGCCAAGTAGTCTTCCCAAACATTAGTAAGGCTTTTAGAGATTGCAGCATACTCTCTTGCAATTGCATAAACTTGCTCTACAAGCCCACTTAGAGGGCTCAACTCCTCCCCATCAGAAGTAAAAGGATCCTGGCCTTCTGCCAGAAGTTCAAACTTGGCCTCTTCAATACAGTTTGGTCTCTTACCAAGACCAAAATGACTGTTGGAACCACTATCAGTTACTAATGTTCCACTATTTGAATCCCTTGAAATTCCATACAAGTGACTCTGATTATCTTTACTAAGGAATGTGGCATTTTCCATTTTCTTCAGACACATCAATAGCTGCATCAAACTTTGTAGATTCGGTCCATTCTTGACTTGTTGAGTGACTGAACCATGCTCCATCCAATTTAACTTGTCTAGCTCTAATGCATCGCATCAACATACTCCTTGAACCAATCTCTTAAATCTAGATCACTATAGCCAACCGGCAGGTAATAAATTGTGTCCATAAATTCTTCTCTACCCCTATCAAAGGGCCAATGAGGTGGCATTATATCGAGCAACTGAAGAGCAAAATTATTATCTACTAAATCTTGCAAACTTATGAGCCTTTTCCATTGCCCTGCTCCTTCAATTTCATTCCATCCAACTAGGAAAGTGTCATCATCTTCACTTCTTCCACCAGAGAATAATAGTCTGGTTCCATCAGCACTAGAGAGCATTCTAGTGCACCCTTGTCTAGGTACATCATAGTCACCCCTAGAGCCCATATGTTCGTCCAAACCAAGCATTAATTTTTCTGTCAATAGCAGTTGGAAATATTAATTGAATATTTTCTTTTTGGAGAAGACAAATGGAATAAACATGTACTTCATGACCTTCAAAGTTAAAAAATCTTCTTCCAAACAAATCCCAAAACTTTAGTAATTTATCAATTCTACAAGTGACCACACACATCAGAGGAAACACTCCAAGTCCAGTGACAAGAAGAAAAGCAACCTTTATCATGGTCATCAAATGCCTTATTGCTACCAAAAACTGCTTGAAGAGAGATGGAAGTATTTTTGCTATAGAATCAATACCATAGAATCTCCCTATAGTCAAAGGCTCACCCTTATTGTACAGACTTAATGCCACAATGCCAAGATAGAAGAGAATTATAGAAAGGATAAAAATATATTAAACAACGAGCGTAGTAACATCAAAAAGCTGTGATACCCCAAGGCATATAAGTAATAGAGTTGTAACTAACAATTCCCATCACTTAGCATATGGGTGGACTGATAAAAACGCATCCCAGGTTTTCCATCCAAACCAGTCCACATGTGCTGGAAGCTCCTCATTTTCTATGTTATTGAATATACCCTTGTGCTTCTCCAATATCTTTATAGAGCCTTTAATTAAGGCAAATGGGTTGTTCCCTAGAGTTATAAAAATTGTTCCCTGGATCTTACAATTCGTACCCACAAGATTCATTTCTCTTCCTCTATCAAAGGGCCAAAAAACAATCCTAAGGGCCAAAACATCAAGCAACCGGGGAGCAAAAAATTTCTTACCCATAAGTTTCTCAGCAAACTCAACCACATGACCTACTTCATCAATCTTCCTTGACCCACATGCGATGGCATGCTTTTCAACCATGCGAAGTGCGGCCACAAACAGCCCCAAATACTGTCTTACGACATCAACTTGCCAAAGAGCACTGTCATCTCTATCAATTCTAATAATTCAGCCCAAGAGCCCACCACTACAAACCCTACTTCAGATTCTTCGATTCCTCTTGAAAACATCTCCTCTACGCCGTTTCCTTCAAATCTTTCCCCTGCAACATCCTCTTCAACCCAGACCTCCTCTCTACCAAATGATACTCCTTCGACCTCTATGAATATTCACCCCATGACTACTCGATCCAAAGCCCTCATAACCCGTCCCCTTCATCGAAAAGATGGAACCATTTTATGGCCACCATTCTGAAACACAGTGCTTCCCTCACCACATCTCCTTCTGTCCCCAACGAGCCCACCTCTTACACGAAAGCTTCAAAATTTCCTGCCTGGCGTGCTACCATGGCCAGTGAATTTCAAGCTCTCCTCCGAAATGAAACATGGTCTCTCATTCCTCCCCATCCCTCTCAAAATATTCTTGGTTCAAAATGGGTCCTTAAGACCAAAAGACTTGTCGATGGAACCATTGAGCGGCGCAAGGCTCGCCTTGTTGCCAAAGGGTTCCATCAACAAGCTGGACTTGACTATTCGAACACCTTTAGTCCGGTCGTTAAGCTTGTTACTATACGTCTTTTGATCTCTATTGCAGTGTCTCGGAAATGGCCCCTTCATCAGTTGGATATACAGAATGCATTCTTGCATGAGGACTTGGAAGAAGATGTCTTTATGCAGCAACTTACTGGGTTTGTTCATTCTAATTTTCCTCATTTTTTTTGTAAATTAAAAAAAAAAATCTATCTATGGCTTGAAACAAGCCCCTAGGGCTTGGTTTGCAAAGCTTAGTTCAAAATTAATTTCACTCGGCTTTCATGCTTCCATTTCTGACTCATCCCTCTTTATATTTACATTTGCTACTGCCTCTGTGTATGTTCTAATTTATGTTGATGACATTGTTGTTACTGCCTCTGATTCTTCTCTCATTACTGATTTTATATCATCTCTGTCTGCATCTTTCCTTGTCAAAGACCTAGGTTCACTTCATTTCTTTTTAGGAATCCATGTTTGTCACAAGGCTAAAGGTCTCTTTATATTTTAGTCTCGTTACATCTAAAACCTATTAAAGAAGACTAATATGCACGAGTCTAAAACTGTGTCAACACCGATGTCAACATCTGCTAAACTTTCAGCCCTTCATGGGTCCTCTTTCGAGGATCCTCAGCTTTATCGAAGTGTCGTTGGCAGTCTCTAGTATCTTTCCTTCACTTGTCTAGATATCTCGTTTGCAGTCAATAAAGTTTGTCAATACATGCACTGTCCCCGCCATTCTCACTGGCAAGCTGTTAAACGCATACTGCGTTATCTCAAACTCACCATCTCTCTTGGCCTATTTTTTTCCTCTGTCTCTCCCCTTAAACTAACAGCATTTTCAGATGTTGATTGGGCTGGTTGCTTGAATGATCAGAAATCGACTAATGGTTTTTGTGTCTATTTTGGGTCTCACTTAGTGTCTTGGGGTTCCAAGAAACAACCAACAATAGCTCAATCCTCGACTGAAGCAGAATATAAATCAGTTCTAAATATTGCTTGTGAACTTCAGTGGATACAAGCATTGTTAAAAGAATTGGGAATTTTTATTTCTGAAGCACCCCACTTGTTATGTGATAATATTGGTGCCACCTATCTTTCGGCTAATCCTGTTTTACACGCACGGACCAAACAACATGTGGATCTTGATTATCATTTTGTACGTGACCGTGTTGCTAACAAAACTTCATTGTCTCCTTTGTCTTAAGTAAAGAACAAATTATAGATATTTTCACTAAGCCACTCTCCTCGGTGCTATTTGCACTCCTACGTTCAAGCCTCACCATCCTATTGGTGCCGCTTGAATTGCGGGGCGATATTAGAGCATGTGTACTTGCCTTAGAGGATAACACCTCACAAGCCATGTCCACTGCATCCGCTGCATGCCCTCAACAGAATGCCACCTCCATCTCATCTGCTGATCATTCTCAACAGCATGATATAACTGACTCTGCTCCATATGGAATATTATAGATCCTTCTAGATTGATTCTCTTGTAAATGATACATTTCTGGTATAAATGTGAGTGCTACTGTACTGAGGAAAACAATATAGACGGGGAATACTTTTATTCAAATACAATCCTTCTTTGATGCATTCTTACAAACTCCTGTCCTACACTTATTTTCCTACTGGTTTGAAAAAAATCCGACACAAAAGAAATTCATAGGGATTGCCTTGGTGTAATTGAGCGCACCCATCTTGCTTAAAGGTTCCAAATCATTCAAATCTCCATGTATAACAGCCTCACTAATAAACGAGGGGACCATCTAGTCCCCTTGAGAGAAGGATGAGAGAGATTGTGGAAAATGGTTTGTAGAGGAGGTTCCCCTTTGGGATAGTGGTTGAATCCGGCTTGTGAAAAAAATAAGAGTGTGAATACCTGGATCAAAGATTCACAATCCAGCATAAGAAACCTGAGTATTTCAGGAAAAAAATCCTTACGGGAAGATCTCGACGGACATCACCCCTGGCTTCACGCTTTATAATTTCCCCATTAGGAAGCGGCCGCGATGCTCAATCTTCTGAGAGTTGAAAAATTAATTTTGGTTCTGGACTTCTAAGGAAAGATGGAAGAGAGATTTCTTTTGAAATAGTTTCTGTGGGCATCACAACAAACTCCTCCACCTTCGCTTCCCTTTTTATGCCCTCCTCCACAGCTTGGTCTTCCCAGGCCAAGCACTCTTCCATGGACACCACAACCAGCTCTTTCACCTCTACTGCACTTTCTTTTTCTTCCTGCGTAGTTTGGTCGTTATCCATTGTTCTATTTTCTTCAGGCACTATTGATTGTTGTGTTTCTTTGGTTGAATCCGTATCTCCCAAGTTCTCTTCAGCGACTTCCTGGTCTTCAACAACTACTAGCTTTTGCTTCCTAACCTTTAATCTCACTAATTTTAAAATAACATCATACTGATTAGATATATTGTTCTGCTTTATCACCCAATAAAGCATCATATCTATCAAGCCGTTCAATCTGTTATTAACCCCCTGAAGACTCTTTTCATTAGCGTCTACCCACCGCTGTATGGCCTCCATGGATCGTCAGCTCTAGATACCACTTGTTAGGACCCTGTGGGTTATGCTACTGTGAATTGGAATGTAATAAGGGATATGGGTAATGGAAGCTGAGATGTTGCAGGAGTGAAATCAGAATTGCATATGAGATGTTTGTGATAATGCCTCATAGGGCCATACGTTAACTGATAAGGGAAACTTTGAGGGTTGCCAAACCTCTTTACAATATTTAAGCTACCAATTAGATACCAATTAGATGATGTGGCAGCTTTTTTTCCTTTTAAAGCTTTTAAAATCACTTATTAGCAACAAAATCTGTCAAGATATTTCAAATTCAAAAATAAAATTTAGTCCCCCTCGCATTCTCCCCCCTGCATCCTCTCTTTAGTAGCTCCGTCCATTAACACCATTCGGCACCACCATCTCAGGTGACTCTCTCTCCCTCCATCTATTCTCCTCCCCTCATCGACTCTCTCCCTCCCTCTCCCTCTCTCTCTTTCTATGATTTTGACAAAAAATGGTTAATGTTTACTGGTTACAGCCTTCATTGTTGCCATTGATTGAGCTGAAATATTGCATGTCTTAGCTATTTAAAACCAATGTATTTTAAATTCTTCTTGACACTATTATTGGTTTTAGATGGAAAAAATAGTTAATAAGCATAAATACGAGTTGCGATTTTTAATTGATTAATATCATGTTTATGCTTAATTTTATAACTATGATTTAATGGGACAATATTTCCTCACATATATAGTTTATTTGTGATAATCTATTTTTCTTTTAATTTATTTTTGAGTGTTATTTTTATTGTTTGTGAACAAGTGACAACCATATGTGCATGATGCAGTGAAGGTGGTGATATTGAGTTGGAAGAAAGATAGAGGATGATGGTGAAGAAGCTGGTGCTTCAGAAGCTTCATGCTTCTTTTGGTAGGTCAGATGAAGATAACTTTGCAGCAAGGCTGAATGGAGTATCTGATTTGGAGATGTTCTACATCACCTCAATGTATTTTACATTTCGATGTGATTCCTCACGTGGACTTGGGGAGTCATATACTTCTGGTAAATCAATTTGGGCTTCAGATTTGCCTAGTTGTTTACGTCATTATCAGCAGAGGTCATTTCTAGCAAGGTCAGCTGGGTTCCAAACTGTGGTGTTTGTACCCGTGAAATCTGGAGTTGTAGAGTTTGGTTCGACAAAATCGATTCCAGAAGAACAGAATACTGTGGACATGGTTAAAAAGATTTTTGGGGAATCTAATTCTGCACAGTCAAAGGTGCTTCCAAAGATTTTTGGACACGAACTTAGTCTTGGTGGTACAAAATCCTGCTCAGTCAATATTAATTTTTCCCCAAAGGTGGAAGATGATTCAGGTTTTACTCCTGACTCTTTTGATGTGCAAACAAGAGGTGCCAATACTATTTATGGAAATTCTTCTAATGGATGTCGAAGTGATGATAACGAAGCAAACATATAGAACTACATATGCAGCACATGGATTGAGCTGGAGCTGAACAAGTGCAGCAAAGAGAGCTTTCGGACAGCTTACCAAAGTGCAGCAAAGCAGGACCCACTCACACGATGCAACCACTCACACATGCTGCAGCAAAGAAAAGTGCAAAACCAGAAAAACATTCGGACAACACCTTGCATGGGACCCAGACACATGGACAACAACTCCACTCACACGAAGATGCACTCAACAAACCACACACATGCAGATGCAGCAGCTTTCGGACAGCTTCAAAAGTGCAGCAACCTGGACAGAAAACATATGCACACTCGGACAGACCATGCACATGCAGAACACAGCAGCTTTGACAGCCAATCAAACCAGCACATGGAGCACTCAAAAGAACACAACCTGCAGCAAGGAAAAGCACAGCTGCAACAAAAGAAATGCACACTCGGACAGCAGGACTCACATGCACGCATGATAGCATCATTCGGGCACCATGCAGGACACCAACTCATGGACACATGCAGCAATGCAAAACACTCACTTGGGCATCACATGGACAGCACACAGCTGGACCCACAGCAGCTCACACATGCAACACACGGACAGACCATACACAAGCAGAACATTCGGTGTTGCAGCAGCAGAATATCAATAGCACGGCTATAAAAGGAAAGAAGGTTGGATGGAAATAGGGGATGAGAGGTCGGCAGTAGTTTAGTTTTGGCTTTGAAGTTTGTTTTCTTTCTTTCATTTCGTAGAGTAGCTTAGTTTAGGTTTTTTTTATTTCCTTTCATTTGTTTTCTTTTTTTTGTTTAAGCTAAGAGTTGAGTAAGTTTAGTTTGTATTTTTATTTTCTTTCTTTCGTTTTAGTTTTTGCATAACGAGTTTATTTTTCTTGCACTTTCTTTTGTTTATTTTATTTTTATTCGGCTACAGCAGTAGCTTAGCTTGGAGTTCATTACTTTCTTTCATTTTCTTTCGGTATTGCAACAGTTTTATTTTTATTTCATTTTCGTTTCAGACAGTATCTTTATTTTTATTCGGCTATTTCTTCGTTTTATTTTTCATGGTTACTCTTCATTCTATTTTCTGCAATTTACGTTTCAGTTCTTATTTTAGTATTTGTTCTCATTCGGATATTTTCTCAGATTTTGTCATGACTCAACTTAGATTTATTTTTATCGCTAGAAACATCGTGTGTATTTAATTTTAGAAACTTGGGTTGTGGAATGAGATTTAATTTATTTTGGGTTGTGATTAATTGTTAATTTCACTATGTTACTAGTCGGATTTAAATTGAAAATAGATTGCGGCTCTTGCTCTTGTTTTGTTGTTGACGTAAGGCACAGCAAAAGCTTGAATGGAACGTGATTTGTTTTGGATTCTAGATCGATGAAAAATTCTGTTGATGATTGTTGATTTCACTAGTCGGATTTAAATTGAAAATAGATTGCGGCTCTTGCTCTTGTTTTGTTGTTGACGTAAGGCACAACAAAAGCTTGAATGGAACGTGATTTGTTTTGGATTCTAGATCGATGAAAAATTCTGTGATTGATTGTTGATTTCACTATATTACTAGTCGGATTTAAATTGAAAATAGATTGCGGTTCTTGCTCTTGTTTTGTTGTTGACGTAAGGCACAGCAAAAGCTTGAATGGGACGTGATTTGTTTCGGATTAAAAAAAAAAATAGATTGAAGCTCTTGCTCTTGTTTTGTTGTTGACGTAAGGCACATCAAAAGCTTGAAAATTATCAAGGCTTCTCTCGATTGTTTATTAATGTGTGTTCGGCTAGTAAAATAGAAAATCCCTTAGGAAAATATTGCAAAAACTTGAGCTTAACCTTTTTATCTTCCGTTTATCAATGCCTTGACTGGATTGTTAATCGAGAAAATTATTGCAAAAACTTGAGCTTAACCTTTTTATCTTCCGTTTATTAATGCCTTGACTGGATTGTTAATCGAGAAAATTATCTAGAATCCGAAATAAAGAGAGTCTCAAACCCAACCCAAGTGTTCGTTAATTTGTTTTTTTTTAGAAACCCCAATTTCAATTTCAATTATTTTCTTGCATTGCATTTGAATTTTATTTTCATCTCTCAAAATCGACACAATTGTTACCCACAAATCGCTCATATATGCTTTGATAACCCATTGTCCCTGTGGAATACGATCCTGGACTTATCCTTGATACAACTTGACACTTCTATACTTGGAAGCACATTTCACCACGAGTCAAGTTACACACTGCCCAAGACACCCTTCTCATGCCTCTAGGTAAGTCCCAAGTCCTTCTTCCCCTTGCTTTGGTCAAGCTCAGTTCTGATTCATTCAATATAGGTCCATTTTTTTCCCTAATTTGGTTGTGATTATTGCATATTTGGTGGCCGATTGGGATTGCAAAGTATTTTTCTCCCTGAGTTGATTGTGTATTTGGCCCTCAACCTCTTCACAATTGAAGCTTTCGACAGACTCCATTTCCACAAATAAATCTAACTGATCAAATAAACTACAGCTTTGGATTAAGATATCTAAAAAAAGGATATTGAGATATTTGAAATGGAAAAATGAAAGGATCTAGGAATTTAATCAAAACCCAACAATATTTGTAACGCCCATCTTTGTGGTGAGTCATTCTCAAAATGATTTTGATAAAAATCGATGGGAATTACAGTTTCTTATAAATTTCTTTTCCTTTCATGCCAGGATACAAAAGACTCCATGTTATAAATAAAATTCATTTTCTTAATTAAAAGATTACAGTGGAAAACATTAAATTTTAGAATTTAAGTTTCTTGTACAAAATATCTTGCCTAGGCCTTCATGCTCTTCCCCTTAGGTTGTGCTTGTCCTAACTTGTCATGCTCATCTTGTCCCTAGGAGGGCACACATAAAAACTAAAATGAGTCGATGACTAGTAAACATTACTTCATACAGTCAAAATATAACAACATAGGTTTTCAGTCATGCAATTATCATTCCATACATACATATCATGCTTATCATGCATAGACATTCTTTTCGTTGTAAAACGTTGTGAGGTGGAGTTTTTTTTTAAAAACATGCTTTCTTCTTTAAAATAGTTCCCACCCTTCACTGCCTTCATTTCTTAAAGAGTCTGTTCATGCATACGTCTTTTTACATACATACATGCATACATACATTCATGCATTCATCCTTTCTTACTTACGTACATTCATGCATACATCTTTTCATACATACAAGCATTCTTTCTTTCTTATTACTCCCCATGTGCTGGGGTTAGCGGTCTTTTGGACCTCATTCTGCCCATGGCCACGGGTTGGGAATCCATTCCGTTAGGGTGCAGCACTGGGTGCACTACCAGTACTACTTACCCGGCATTGCAATTTGCCCAATCCAGTCCATTCATTCATACCATTTCCATTTCATTCATGTGGCCGTTACGTATTTTCATACATTATGCATTTCAATCCATTCATTCACTTACAGTCATTTCCTTTCCTTTACAGTCCTTTGCAATTCTTTAGTTCGTTTCTTTCATAGAAAGTCATTTTAAAAGAAAATAATTTTCTTTCTTTTCATAAAAGTCGTTTTAAAGGAAGTTTCTCTTTTCGGAAAAGTCATTTTAGAAAAAGTCATCTTTCATGGCATCATTTAAAACATCAGTTCGTGCATCATTTAAAGTATCGTCTTCCATAGGGACATTTTAAAACACTTTATTCGCGTCGTTTAAAGCATAGGGCTGAGGCATCACTTTCATAGGGACGTTTTAAAACATTTTCTTCGCGTCTTTTAAAGCATGGGGCCGAGGCCTCACTTTTCATTTTGTAAAAATACATACAATACATACCACGTATAGTATCCATCCACATGCATACACTTAAATACTTTGGGTGCATGAAAAAGGGCTACCAAGGAGGGCCGCTACGTACTTATACTTGAAAACTTAAGCTTCGTTTTCTTTTAAGTAAAGCGTGTCTCCATGGAGAAAAAGTTTCATTTTCCTTTTAGAGAAAAGCTTTCATTTTCTTCTTCGTTTGTATAAAGAAAACTATAGAAGAGTATGAAAGCAATACTTACCTTGACTTCATGCCATACTCATTCCATGCAGTCCATTCGTGTGAGTGTCAGATGACAACCTACATGCATACACATAACCTTACGTCATCATCTATCTAATGCATAAGCAACTATACTAAAATAGAACTATGCCTCACTTGGAACACTCTCCATCCATCCTTGGGCTCTTATGTGCCATTTACTATGCTAAAACCTTCAGAGTCTTACTCCTTAAAGTGAATCCTCGTGATTCACCTTAGGGTTAAGACACTAAGACCTCCGTCTCATTTATTTATTTCCACATTCCGAAGCATGATTTTGACCGACAGAGTCATGCGTCCCAACCTTAGACTACTTACCCATTACCACCTTCACATATCCTAGCCCATACTAAATCCTCATTCCCATCCAGACAGGCTACATGAATTCAAGCCAACTCTGGGGCTAAAACACCATGTAACCATGCTCATGACAGATTACCCATTACATATGGTAAACCTGTCTGGTAGATGTGTCTCGCTAGAGACACCTGTATCTTATCCCCTTTTATCACCTAAGAACAATTTATAATTCTAATGAATGCTTGCTTGTATCAACAAGCTCCATACTCCGATACCCACTTGCTCAGACTTGGTCGATAGGACTCTTTCTACTTCCGGGCCCTGTACAAGTTCATCCCAACACTTGATAGGAGAGGACTACATCCATAAATGCACCTCTGTCACGTCACGCAACGAGAGACTAATCCCGAGTCATGTCACGATGCCCATCATGCTTCCGCTGCACTCTCTGATACCTTTTCACCACTTCCATATACTATTAGCCATAAGTCAACCACAAGGTCACACCCGTCACCCCGGACTACAGGCCATATCACCACTGCTTCAGGACACTGTTACACAGTTCCCGCCACTTAACAAGAGGACTGCATCCACAAATGCGCCTCTGTCACATTATGCAGCTTGAGACAACTTCCCGAGTTACAGCACGATTCCCATCATGGTTCCACTACACTCTCTGATACCTTTTCACCACTTTCATATACTCTCAGCCATAAGTCAACCACAAGGTGATACCTGTTACACAGTTTCCGACGCTACACCATACACTCCATGTTTCTCCGCTACACCATCCAACCCTTCATGACACGCTTTCTGGTGTATCACGACATAGCATAGAGTACACTCACGTGAACTCTCTTCCATCCACACTACAACACACATCGTTACAATACACACCTCACGGTGCATTGCTACGTGACATGGAGTACGCGCCACGCATATTCCCTTCGCTACATCACTTATTATCACAATGCACAACACATGGTGCATCGCCATACAACACGGAGTATGCTCCATGCGCACTCCCTTCATTCTACGCCACACGTCACTATAGCGCACGTCACATGGTGCGTCGCTGCAGTACAAGGAGTATGCTCCACGCATTCTCCCTTCACACTTCACGCCGTATCACAACTACGGCATCCATCTCATGTCCATACTCACAACACAGTCCACAACACTACATAGTCAAGCCCAACACTTCACAACTGCACTTCACTTCACAACTACGCAACGAACTCCACAATTACTAACTACACAGTCTACAGTCCAACCAACCAACTAATATAAATAGAAATAACCCGTGCGTCGGTCGCTGCCCGTCACCTTCAAGGCGTCGGAGGAGTCGTACGTGGCGGTAACACCGTGTACGATGGCTGTCCACCATGTAAAGTGGCGGTTTGGGCTTGAGAATAGTTAGGCGTGGTCTTAGAAAGGCTCAAGGTGGCCTCGTGCTAGTCGAAAAGGAGATAGGTTGCTTGAGGTGGAGGAAGGCCATGGAACTTCATGGAAAGCTAGGGAGAGGTAGAGCAAGATATGGTGGAGTTGTGGTGGCGAGGTGGTGGCTAGGCGGTGGCTCACAGCGACGGATCAACCACAAGTGGTGTAACTCATGGCTTGGAGAGTGAGGGAGAGTGAGAGCTATAAAAAGCTCGGTTGGGCATGGGATTTATTAGGGAAGGTCGTAGTGATGAGGGGAACAAGATGGTGGTGGTGAAATAGCATGGGTAGCCGTGTATGGCAATGCACAGTTGTGCAACCAAACCTATGGTTGTGGAGACCAATTGGAGAAAGAGAGAGAGGTAGAGGAAAAGGAGGACATGGGGAGGAAGCCCATGATGTGGTTAAGCCGTTGGTGGTGCTTGGTAGCCATTTTGGCCGCGTATGGTGGCTCTGGGTGGAGGAAATGAGTGTAAAACCCATTTTGAGGATGGTGCCATGGAGGGAGAAGGAGGGCACGTGGGGGCTCGCCGGTGGGAGGGAATGATGGCCGGAGGGTGGTGGTCATTTGGTGACCGGTGGTGAAGCCAAAGCTGTCGTGTACAGCAGCGTGGAGGTGGAAGATGGGTTTTTACCCATTTCGGTCAAGGAGCTCTTGGGAGGAGATATAGAGAGCATGGGAGCTTGCCGACGGGAGGGAGTGGTAGGTGGCCAGAGGTGAGGCCAACAATGGCCAGTGGCGGCTGGGCTATGGAGATGAAGGTTGCACACAGTGATGAAGAAGGAGCACGTCGGGCATGGGAAGAGAGAGAGGAGAGAGAAGAAGAAAGGAAAAAGTGAAGAGAAAGGATAAGGGCTTGGGTATTTAATCCAAGTCCTTCATTTCGGAATCCTCAAAACTATCTAACGATGAGTTTAAACACTAATTTAAAAATGCGTAAGTGTTTTATTTAAAATAAAACATTGAGAGGAATTAAGATTAAAGTTTATAAAATAATATTTCTTCAACATTATTTAAAATGATGAAGTATCGTTAATTACTCAAAGAGAATAAAATCATTTAAATTAATTTTAGAGTTTTCAACGTAAAGTTAAATCTCTTAATATTTTAAAATAAATAAAATATTTAATTTAAGTATTTATCCACAATTATAATATTTTTAGAGCTCATTAAAATATTATAATTGTGTTACTTTAAAACAAACTTATCTGATAATACTAGAAATATCTCCTATAGATATTTCCATTATATTTAAAATATCCGTAAGTTTTAAAATATCTATCTTACTTTGAAATCCGTTGGATAACTTTCTGAATACGCCATTGAGATACAGCATGTAAGATAAGGCTCAGCACGTAGATCGAAGCTCGGCACGTATAATGTGGCTCATAAATAAAGAAGAAGAAAGAAGGAGCGGATAACACAATATTTGGGCCTGAATTTTATTTGGGGAGGTGAGATTGATGTCTCCTATTTTTCTCCAAATTTTTATGGCTCAGTGTTGAACTCAAGGTTTCAAGTTTCATGTGATTATAAATCTACACATGGATTTTGATGATAACAAATGAATTCAAAGAATAAAGAAGTCTCAAGCTCAAGTTGTCTACACAATGGAGTCAAGCACATCAAGGAAACAAGCATGAGCAAGAATGGAACAAGTTCACATTAAAATTATAGAGTAATGTTGTAAATCTCTTCAAAATTCGAAATTAGGATTAATGCTCAAAATTAATATTTTATCATAAAGCATTAAAATACATTTTCCACATGTGCATGAATATTTTTGAAAATTAAATTTGAAAATTTTGAAAGATGATTGATTGTCATCTTTTGCATGTGCATGCCTTGATTAAAGGGTTGAACTTTGAAAATATTAAAGATGATTGATTGTCATCTTTCACATGTGCATGTTTTATTTGAATATTTTCAAAAGTGATTGATGCTTTTTTTAGACTTATACAAAAAGTAAAAGATTAGGTTTGAATTTTTTGAAAATGAAAGTGTGCTCATTTTGTCATATGCCAAAAGTAAAAGATTAGGTTTGATTTTTTTGAAAAAGTGAATGATGTTGTCTTTGACAATTGAAAAAGAAGAACCTTTTATTTGAATTTTTTGAAAAAGTGAATGATGTTGTCTTTGACATGTGAATCTTTTTAAATTTGAATATGAAGTCTCATATGCCTATAAATAGATCATTTGAGAGCTTCACATTCACAACACCAAGAGCATACAACATTCATTCAAAGCTTTCATTCTCTCTTCTCTAAACATTGAGCCTTAATCCTTGTTCATTTTGAGAGATATAGCTTGCGCTGTATTGTTTTTATTTCACTCGTTGAGGAGTGTTTTCTGATAACCTACCCACTATCAGCTTTTGTATCAGAAAAAGGGTGTGTATAACCCTTGTGTGTGTAGAAAGTATTCTACACAGGGAATAGTTGAATCACCACGTGTAAGGTGATTGCAAGTGTAGAGGGTGTTTTACACGGATCCTTTGTAGCGGTGTTGTTCAAAGGTGTAATAGGTTTCTATCTCCACCTGAAGGAGGTTGAATAGTGAATTTGGGAATCCTCAAGGGGTAGCTTGAGGCGAGGACGTAGGCAGTGGGGCCGAACCTCGTTAACATACTGAGTTTGCTTCTCTCTTACCCTTACTCCTTATATTTATTGTTATTTCATATTTTGTTTATATTTTATATTATATATTTGATTTATAATTGTTAATTTTTTTTAATACAACTCAATTCACCCCCCCTCTTGTGTTAGTCATCTGGGCAACAATTGGTATCAGAGCTAAGAGCTCTATTATAAGATTAACTATCTTTTGAGTTAAGATCTTATGGCTAACATTGCAGCTTCATTTGGTGAAGGTCAATCTAGTAGTCGGCCTCCACTCTTTTGTGGAGATAATTACTCATTCTGGAAAGTTAGAATGAGAATATTTCTTCAAGCTTAAGGTAGAGAAATATGGAAATGTATTGTAAATGGACCTTATATTCCAACAAAAGTGGTTGGTGGAGTAAAGGTCAAAAAGGAAGAAGAAGAGTTTGATCGTGAAGACGATAGACTTTATACTTTAAATTTAACTGCTATGAATTTATTATATAATGCTCTTAATGGAAATGAGTTTAATAGAATAATGAATTGCGCTACGGCAAAGGAAATTTGGGATAACTTGGAAGTAACTTATGAAGGAACTTCGCAAGTCAAGGAATCAAAAATTTATATTCTTACTCATGAATATGAAATGTTTAAGATGAATGATGATGAATCTATTTCTAGTATGCACACTCGTTTTACTAACATCATAAACAGCTTGACAGCTCTTGGCAAAGTTTATTCCAAGGTAGAGATAGTAAGAAAAATTCTCAACTCTTTACCAAAACGTTGGGAATCAAAAGTTACAGCGATTCTTGAAGCTAGAGACCTCAAGAAGCTCGAAGTCAATGAACTCATCGGGTCACTTATCACCCATGAGTACACATTGAAAAGAGGAGAAGAAGAAGGAAAGCCAAAGAAGAGTTTAGCACTTAAAGCTGTTCCTCATGAAAGTGAAAGTGATGAAGATGAGGAAAATGACGATAAAGATGAAGAAGTTGCGATGATAACAAGAAGAATTCAGAGGTTCTTGAAGAAAAATAGAACTCCTCCGAGGAAATCTTTCAAAAAGTTTTCCAAGAAAGATTCAGGTAAAAACGACACTTTAATTTGTTATAAATGCAATAAACCTGGTCATATCAAGCCAGATTGTCCTCTGCTAAAGAAAGATCGAAACAAGGGCAAGAAAGCAATGAAAGCTACATGGGATGATGATTCAAGTAGCTCAGATAGTGAAGCAAGCAATGAAGAATCAGCAAATCTTTGTCTTATGGCTAAAGATGCCATTGAGGTAACAAATCTTGATAATATTGAAAATTCTTCATATGAAGAATTGCAAAATGTTTTAGAAGAGATTTATGAGGAATTTGAAAAATTGGGTATCAAGTATACTGCTTTGAAAAAGAAAAATTCTTCTTTAACAAACGAAATTGAAATTTTAAGAAAAGAAAGTATCATTTTGAAAGATGAAAATCTTGAATTGAATAAGAAGAAAACCGATTTAGAAAATATTGTTGAAAACTTTACGAATGGAAAAAGAAATTTTGAAAAACTTCTTGGTAGTCAAAGATGTGTTTTTGACAAGGCAGGTTTGGGATATATGCCAAAACAAAAATACAAACCTTATAAAAATTTCTTTGATAATCATTCTACCTCAAAGACTAATATTCAAAATTCTTTTCATAAAAATAATTTTGTCAAAAAAGGATATTATTATAATCATTCAAGTTTTTCATATATGTCACATGCTATTTGTAATTTTTGTAATAGAAATGGTCATAATTATCATACTTGTCCTATTAGAAGAAATCATACAATGACTATTAGGGCCATATGGGTACCTAAAAATCTTGTTTCTTCTAATACTAATAAATAAAGGACCCAAAGAACTTGGGTACCAAGAAAAATCATTTTAATTGTTTTTATAGGTATGCATGAAGTCATCCACAAGCAAAAATAAGTGGTTTTTAGATAGTGGATGTTCAAGACACATGACGGGAGACAAGACTAAGTTCTTTGATCTTAGATCTAAAGAAGAAGGACACGTGACATTTGGAGACAACTCGAAAGGGAAGATCGTGGGAATAGGTAAAATTGGTAATGAATCTTCTCTCATAATTGAAGATGTTCTACTTGTTGAAGGTTTAAAACATAATCTTTTGAGCATAAGTCAATTATGTGATAAAGGATTTACAGTTACTTTTAAAATGGATAAATGCATTATTTTGAATGATCATGATTGTAATATTTGTTTTATTGCTTTTAGAAACAATAATGTTTATACAATTGATTTTGAAGAAATTACCTCACAAGATGCTATTTGCTTGTCAGCTCAAAATGAAACTAGTTGGTTATGGCATAGAAGATTAGGTCATGCCAACATGGAACTTATTTCCAAACTTTCAAAAAATGATCTTGTGAGAGGTTTACCAAAAACATATTTTCTTAAAGACAAAATTTGTGATGCATGTCAATTTGGTAAACAAACAAAAACTTCTTTTAAAACTAAGAAACATATTTCCACTACTAGACCATTGCAACTGATACACATGGATCTTTTTGGACCAAATAGAGTTGCAAGTCTAGGAGGAAAATATTATGCATTTGTTATTGTTGATGATTTCTCTAGATATACTTGGGTCATCTTTCTTGCTCATAAAGATGAGGCACATAATGCCTTTACCAAGTTATGCAAGAGAATTCAAAATGAAAAGGGCTATACTATTTCAAGTATCCGAAGTGATAGGGGAAAAGAGTTTGTTAATAAAAATATTGAAACATTTTGTGATGAAAACGGTTTTATTCATAATTTTTCTGCTCCTCGAACTCCTCAACAAAATGGGGTAGTAGAGAGGAAAAATAGATCTCTTCAAGAGATGGCAAGAACAATGCTCAATGAGAACAACTTGCCTAGTTATTTTTGGGCCGAAGCGGTAAGTACTGCATGTTATGTTATAAATAGAGTTATGTTAAGGTCTAAATTAGATAAAACCCCCTATGAGCTTTGGAATGAGAAAAAGCCCAACATTGGTTACTTTCATGTATTTGGATGCAAATGTTTTATTTTGAATGACAGAGATAATTTAGGCAAGTTTGATGCAAAATCTGATGAAGGTATTTTTCTCGGGTATTCTACTAATAGTAAAGCTTATAGAGTATTCAACAAAAAGACTTTAACTGTACAAGAATCTATGCATGTAGTATTTGATGAATCTAATTCTCCACTATCCAAGAAATCTATTGATGAAGAAACAGAAGGTATAAATAACACAGAAAGTCTCAATCTCAAGAAAGAGAAAGCAATAGAGGAAGTTCAACATGGAGCCATCAGGAAAGATCATCAAAATTTAATACAAGATGCAACCAAACAGTGGAAATTTGTGAAAGATCATCCAGTGGAACAAATTTTGGGAGAACCTTCACAAGGTGTAAGTACTCGATCATCTCTTAGAAATATTTGTAATCATACTGCTTTTCTATCTCAAATTGAACCCAAAAATATTGATGACGCACTTCTTGATGAATCTTGGATTCTAGCTATGCAAGAAGAGTTGAATCAATTTGAAAGAAATGATGTTTGGACACTTGTTCCTAGACCCAAAAATTATACTATTATTGGAACAAAATGGGTTTTTAGAAACAAGAAAGATGAGTCTGGAGTCATTACTAGAAATAAGGCTCGACTTGTAGCCCAAGGTTTTAATCAAGAAGAAGGAATCGATTATGATGAGACATATGCACCTGTCGCAAGATTAGAAGCTATTCGAATGCTACTTGCATATGCTTGTTATAAAGATTTCAAAATTTTTCAAATGGATGTTAAAAGTGCTTTCTTAAATGGTTTTATAAATGAAGAGGTATATGTTGAGCAACCTCCAGGTTTTGAAAATCATATTTCCCCAAATCATGTTTTCAAACTCACAAAAGCACTATATGGACTTAAACAAGCTCCTAGAGCTTGGTACGAGAGACTCAGTGGTTTCTTGATTGAAAAAGGTTTTTCAAGAGGAAAAATCGACACAACTCTTTTCATTAAATATGAAAATGATGATATTCTTTTGATTCAGATTTATGTTGATGATATAATATTCGGTGCTACTAATGAAAATATGTGTCAAGTTTTTGCTAAGACTATGTAGGAAGAATTTGAGATGAGCATGATGGGTGAACTTACATTCTTTCTCGGATTGCAAATTAAGCAAGCAAAAAGTGGGACATTCATCAATCAATCAAAATATATTAAGGAATTACTGAAGAAGTTTGGGATGGAAAATGCTAAGGAAATTGGAACACCAATGAGCCCATCAACTAAACTTGATAAAGATGAATCCGGTAAGCCAGTTGACTCGAAGATATATCGAGGTATGATTGGTAGCTTATTATATTTAACAGCCAGTAGACCAGATATTATGTTTAGTGTGTGCTTATGTGCACGTTTTCAATCATCTCCAAAAGAATCACATTTAATTGCAGTTAAGCGCATTCTTAGATATCTTAGTGGTACAATTAACCTAGGGTTATGGTACCCTAAGCACACATCTTTCGATCTAATCAGCTACACAGATGCAGATTATGCTGGCTGTAAAATAGATCGAAAAAGCACTAGTGGAGCATGTCATTTCTTAGGTCATGCATTAGTTTCCTGGTTTAGTAAAAAACAAAATTCTGTTGCACTATCTACTGCTGAGGCAGAATATGTTGCTGCGGGTAGTTGTTGTGCTCAAGTTCTCTACATGAAGCAACAACTTGAAGATTTTAAACTCATGTATAATCACATTCCAATCAAATGTGACAATACAAGTGCTATAAATCTTTCAAAGAACCCAATACAACATTCTAGAACTAAGCATATTGAAATAAGGTATCATTTTCTTCGAGATCATGTGCAAAAAGGTGATATAATGTTAGAGTTCACAAACACACACGATCAGTTAGCAGATATTTTCACAAAACCTTTACCAGAAGATAGATTATGTATGATCAGAAGAGAAATAGGTATGATGCATGCTATGAATATCTCTTAAAAGATAGACCAGAGTCAATAAAAATAGAGATAGATTTTTTTTAATACTTTTACATAAATTTGAGATTCTTAGCCTCATGTTTGAGACGCTCATTCTCTTCATACAATATCATGTCATTCTTATTCATGGGAACCGGCAAGCGGAATGAAGAATCTAATAAAGATTTCAACTGTTTATTCTTCTGCCGAATGATTCCTTCCCTTGTGTGAGACTCTTGAACAATTTGTTGAAGTACAACAATTTGTTCTTTGAGCTTTTCAACTTCGTGATTTTTGGCTTGTAGCCCCTGAGAAAAAGCCACAATAGAGGAAGAGTAGCGAGTCCCAAGACTCACCAAGTCATAAATAGCATCAGAATCTGACTTATTAGTCAGATTATTATTTTCTTGCTGCAACATGGCACCAATGGTAGCTGCAGAAAGAACAGGAGGTTGAGATGCAGAATGCCTCATGGATGGATCTAGAGAAATGTTAGAAGAATGAGCCATTGAGAAAAGAATAGAAGGCTTAAAACGAGAATGCTGAAGGAATGCAGATGAGTTATAGAGATGAGATGAAAACTTGATGCGGATTAGATGAACTTCAGGACTGATTTTATAGAGATAGCATAAAGAATAAGACAAACTATTTTCTCTTCAAATCTTATTTAGTCAAAAGAAATACAAGATATGCTGGACACACATTGTCAAAAGTTTTCTTACTAAGCCAGCGAGATTAACAGTAGATTGTCCCTATTTTTCTAGTAAACGATGAACCTCTGCTGTTATCTGCCGATGTTGACCTTGTATCTGAACCCTTTCTCGTTCCAGCTCTTCTATTCGTGGTTGCAGATCATGAGCATACCAATCTGCAAATTTTTTCAACTCTTGGTTTTCTTGCTTTAGCCTTTTATTCTCACTATCCTTATTAGCAAGCTTCTGTCGTAACTCAGATATTTGCATGTTAAGATGATCAATCTCACTCACCCTCGCCATTAACCTTCGAGACATGATCGTAACAGAGGCAGCATATTGATTACTGAGCATTCTTGATTCTGCAATAATCTCAGAATCAGCCTTACTAGAAAAACGGTTCACTGCTCCTATCATGGTATTGACGGCCTCAGGAGAGAAGATTGATGATTGATGCGTCAAGGGTTCCTGATTCAAGTCTGGAACATTAGTGGAAGAGAATTGCTCAGCCATTCTATCGTTGTGGAAAAATAGAACTCAGGTCAAGAAGTGATTATTTTTTTGGCATCCGATAGATGAAAATGATCATTTTTTTATAGAAACTCGGAGCCTTCAATCCCGTTTGTCAACAACATCAGGCGATTGTTTAAATCTTTAGCCGTATTAAATTCATAGAGTTAGGCCTCGAGGCTTTGCAGCACTTGTCGGGTCACGGACGGCTCCATTTTTCAACTATCTACAGTGACTATTAAACGCATCGTTTTCTTCAGTCTATTTACTTGTTGCGGATCCTTTTTAATGATGCCAAAAGGGGGAGAAGTGTTAGACTAGAACATTAACATTGTTTAAATTGCTAAACTTGTTATATATGCTTGGAATTATATTTATACTTTTGCTTGAAAAACTAACGCATATTTTCAGGGGGAGCTTAAGTATTAATATAGGTTTCAAGTTCTATCAAATATTTGTCATCATCAAAAAGGGGGAGATTGTTGAACTCAAGGTTTCAAGTTTCATGTGATTATAAATCTACACATGGATTTTGATGATAACAAATGAATTCAAAGAATAAAGAAGTCTCAAGCTCAAGTTGTCTACACAATGGAGTCAAGCACATCAAGGAAACAAGCATGAGCAAGAATGGAACAAGTTCACATTAAAATTATAGAGTAATGTTGTAAATCTCTTCAAAATTCGAAATTAGGATTAATGCTCAAAATTAATATTTTATCATAAAGCATTAAAATACATTTTCCACATGTGCATGAATATTTTTGAAAATTAAATTTGAAAATTTTGAAAGATGATTGATTGTCATCTTTTGCATGTGCATGCCTTGATTAAAGGGTTGAACTTTGAAAATATTAAAGATGATTGATTGTCATCTTTCACATGTGCATGTTTTATTTGAATATTTTCAAAAGTGATTGATGCTTTTTTTAGACTTATACAAAAAGTAAAAGATTAGGTTTGAATTTTTTGAAAATGAAAGTGTGCTCATTTTGTCATATGCCAAAAGTAAAAGATTAGGTTTGATTTTTTTGAAAAAGTGAATGATGTTGTCTTTGACAATTGAAAAAGAAGAACCTTTTATTTGAATTTTTTGAAAAAGTGAATGATGTTGTCTTTGACATGTGAATCTTTTTAAATTTGAATATGAAGTCTCATATGCCTATAAATAGATCATTTGAGAGCTTCACATTCACAACACCAAGAGCATACAACATTCATTCAAAGCTTTCATTCTCTCTTCTCTAAACATTGAGCCTTAATCCTTGTTCATTTTGAGAGATATAGCTTGCGCTGTATTGTTTTTATTTCACTCGTTGAGGAGTGTTTTCTGATAACCTACCCACTATCAGCTTTTGTATCAGAAAAAGGGTGTGTATAACCCTTGTGTGTGTAGAAAGTATTCTACACAGGGAATAGTTGAATCACCACGTGTAAGGTGATTGCAAGTGTAGAGGGTGTTCTACACGGATCCTTTGTAGCGGTGTTGTTCAAAGGTGTAATAGGTTTCTATCTCCACCTGAAGGAGGTTGAATAGTGAATTTGGGAATCCTCAAGGGGTAGCTTGAGGCGAGGACGTAGGCAGTGGGGCCGAACCTCGTTAACATACTGAGTTTGCTTCTCTCTTACCCTTACTCCTTATATTTATTGTTATTTCATATTTTGTTTATATTTTATATTATATATTTGATTTATAATTGTTAATTTTTTTTAATACAACTCAATTCACCCCCCCTCTTGTGTTAGTCATCTGGGCAACACTCAGGGTCATTGACCACCACATAAATGAAAAATTACCTCTATATCCATTCATACAAACACACACATATGTATATGAATATTTGACCCAAAACATATATGCACATCAGTGTCACAAAGAATTCTTCAAAAACCACAAACCTTTTTCTTTGCATTGTGCACTTGCCTGTGCTCTTGACTCTGTCTGAACATTTTTTTTAGTGGATATTAATCAAAATTCGTACTTGTCTTGTTACTCTTGGGGTTTTATTTTTCTTTGAGGTTTTATCAAAGACCTTTATATGTTGAGTTCTTTATGCAAAATGTGAAATATTAGTTATTCATCCTCGTCCATTGCTTGGCTTGAAATATGTTTATAAATCCATTTTAATGCAGGTTTGAGATTTCAGCTCCATTGGAGGGATGCTTGGATTATGTCACAGTTTTTCAGTTTTTGGTTGAATTGTAATGTGTTATAGATAAGCACTAAATTAGTTTTTAGTCATGTTATAATGTGTACAGTTTTGTTCAAGGATTAAAATTAGTTTTTTAGTCAGGTTGAAAATTAGTTGTAATGTGTAGATTGGTTGAAAATTAGTTGTATGTAATAGATAAGTGAATAAATAGTAGTAATGCATACAATTTTTGGCCGACTTGTAATGTTTACTATTTAGTTGTAAAATGTACTCCAATTATATTGAAAAAGTATCGTATTGAAAATTAGATGTTTTGAATTGATGAAGTAAAATTGTTGTCATGGAAGTTGCACTAGACCAGAAAGCATTTTGATCAACTTAAGCCTTGAAGGTCAATCTTTTGGCCTATCTGGCATCTTTTGCACCACGCAAACCCTCATATTGGTGTTATGGGCTAAAAGTGTTCGTAGATGGCTCTTGGAATGGCACTAAAAAAAGAGTGGTGAGATAAGTGGTGTATACCTGATCTTCACATGAAAATATGACAGTTTGATTGACTTTTCCTCAATTTTTCTAAATTTTTTTTACTTAAGATATGAAGGAAATTAATCAACTTATGTCTATCTACATGTGTAATGAAAATAAGCAACAAATAAATCTAACTAGGGTGTAGTGCAAGCACAACGTTCACCTGCAATTAACTAGCAAATATTCACATTAAGTGAGAGAGGAAAATATCATTGGCTTATTTACAACATGATAAGCTTTAGTGGAAGCTCCATTAATTGCTTTTAGGTTTAATTTAAATTAATTGATGGGTCATAAGTACAAGTTGAAAAAGATCCATGGCACTCAAAGTGTGATCCCATGCATTCTATGGATCAATATTTTGCTCCTACTTGTTTTGTTTTCGAGTTCAACTCAGTGCTAAACAACTTTTGGTTCCCTCATCATCCTATATTTGGATATATCGTGTTCGTCCATTAAAGGACTTTGAGCAGCTTCAGCCACCACCTGCTCATTTAGTTCCCTATCTATCATGCTTGGACCATATTCAGGGACTTTTGGATTTACCCAAGTAAAAAATTCAAATGACGTGCAAGCTACAAACCAAAGCAATAAGATGATTTATCCAAGACGGACCATATTCAAAGTGCACGAAATAAAAGAATAAATAATATATTAGAGAAATGAAAAAAGAAAGAGTGGTGTTATGAAAATATGGCATGAGCTACCAAAAGTGAAGCATGAATCTGTAACAGATATGCCACTTCCATAAATTAATGCTTTCAAAGGCTCCTGAGTTGCTGACTTCTCATTAGAAAGCACATAAGCTGATGCATTAATTGATTCCTCCAAAAAATCATATCTGACACTATGTGGCCATGCAAAATAATTCCTAATTTTTTTGATGGGTGAAGTGAATCAACAAATGCATGTAGGGAGCTATGCAAGTGGTGGAGGTGTGGTTCATCTAAACATTCACCTTTGACAAGCAACTGGTGGAGAGATTCTTAAATTGGAGATTAGAATAAAACAGAAAAAACAAAGTTCTCTCTATGCAAAATTGGAAAAACAAAATTACCTGAAGGATCAGGAATCAAGAATCGATCTCTACAAACAATTCAATCCCAAACTGACTCCACTTATGAAAATGACAAGAAGTGCCATGAGTTTGCAGGCAAATTCATGTATATTACCTACATAATCTCAACAAAAAAGAGAAAACAAACCTATGATATTAAACTACAAAATGGATCGTATTCTAGGCCTCCCATTTTGCTTGAAGAATTAAAAAAATAAAGGTCTTTGATCAATGAAAACCTCAAAGAAAGATAAAACCGCAAAGATGATAAGACAAGTACTAATTTTATTAAATTTTGATTAATATCCACTCAAAAAAAATGTCCAGGCAGAGTCAAGAACACGAGCAAGTGCACAACAATCTCAGCTCCCCAAATAAAATTCAGGCCCAAACACTGCTGGGTTATGATTAAATCCCTAGATCCTTTAGCTTTTTCCATTTCAAATAGCCCTATATCCTCTTCTTCTTTTTTTTTTTTTTAGACATAGCTTAATCCAAATCTGTAGTTTTTTTGGTCAGTTAGATTTATCTGTGGAAAGGGATTTCGTTGAAAGCTTCAATTGTGAATAGGTAGAGGGCCAAACACCCAACCAACTCAGGGTGAAAAATGCATAGCAATCACAACCAGCCATCAAATATGCAGTAATCACAACCAAATCAAGAATAAATGAACATATACCGAAAGAATTGGAATCGAGCTTGACCAAAACAAGGGGGGAGAACAACGACTTGGGGCTTACCTGTAGGTGTAAGAAGGGTGTCTTAGGCAGTGTGTATGGTAGCAATGAAGGCTGTAACCAGTAAATGTTAACCATTTTTGGTCAAAATCATAGAGAGAGAGAGAGAGAGAGAGAGAGAGAGAGAGAGAGAGTCGGGGAGGGGTGGAGAATAGATCGAGGGAGAGTGAGTCACCTGAGATGATGGTGCCGAACGGACGAAATTTTGTTTTTGAATTTCAAATATCTTGATAGATTTTGTTGCTGAGAAATGATTTTAAAAGCTTTGAAAGGAAAACAAAAATAAGCTGCCACGTCATCCGATTGTAAACGAATCGTAAACAGGAGTGAAGGGTATCATTACCCGAAATTTTCTCTCCTGCTCCCCTATGTTCCCATCGAAAAATTTAATTGCAAGTACAATTATGTATTAATATGTACACCAATATAATATAATTGGTCAAAAAGTAGATTTTATTAAAAATAGTGCCAATTTAAATTTGAATATAAATGAATCAATATTGATATGCAAATTAGTACGCGACTTTACTTGTACGTAACAAGTTACAGTGAAGCTACTATGTCTAGGGCTTAAAGTAAAGTCTATAATGGAAAATCTAGACATATTAGCTTGAGACATGAATATGTCAAACAATTAATAAGTGATGGAATTATCACTGTTGTATATGTGCGATCAAGTAAAAACTTGGCGGATCCTTTCACAAAGGGACTCTCGAGAGATTTGGTGAATAGTACATCTAGTGGAATGGATTTGAAACCTTTCTTTTAAAAAGTCACCTGTAATAGGAACCCAACCTTACACTATTAATAAATAGTCTAAGGTTTTGTTGAACCCAATGTTTCAAGTTTTGTGTAATTATATATTTACACATGGATTTTGATGATAACAAATGAATTTAAAGAATAAAGAAGTCTCAAGCTCAAGTTGTCTACACAATGGAGTCAAGCACATCAAGGAAACAAGTATGAGCAAGAAGGGAACAAGTTCACATTAAAGTGATAGAGTAATGTTGTAAATCTCTTAAAAATTCGAAATTAGGATTAATGCTCAAAATTAATATTTTATCATAAAGCATTAAAATACATTTTCCACATGTGCATGAATATTTTTGAAAATTAAATTTGAAAATTTTGAAAGATGATTGATTGTCATCTTTTAAATGTGCATGCCTTGATTAAAGGGTTGAACTTTGAAAATATTAAAGATGATTGATTGTCATCTTTTACATGTGCATGCCTTGATTAAAGGGTTGAACTTTGAAAATATTAAAGATGATTGATTGTCATCTTTCACATGTGCATGTTTTATTTGAATATTTTCAAAAGTGATTGATGCTTTTTTAGACTTATACAAAAGGTAGATGATTTTGTTTGAAAAATTTGAAAAGTAAAGTGTGCTCCTTTTGTCATATACAAAAAGTAAAAGATTAGGTTTGAATTTTTTGAAAAAGGAAAGTGTGCTCCTTTTGTCATATGCCAAAAGTAAAAGATTAGGTTTGAAGTTTTTTAAAAATGAATGATGTTGTCTTTGACAATTGAAAAGGAAGAACCTTTTATTTGAATTTTTTGAAAAAGTGAATGATGTTGTCTTTGACATGTGAATCTTTTTAAATTTGAATATGAAGTCTCATATGCCTATAAATAGATCATTTGAGAGCTTCACATTTACAACATCCAGAGCATACAACATTCATTCAAAGCTTTCATTCTCTCTTCTCTAAGCATAGAGTCTTAATTCTTGTTCATTTTGAGAGATATAGTTTGCGCTGTATTGTTCTTATTTCACTCATTGAGGAGTGTTTTCTGATAACCTACCCACTATCAGCTCTTGTATCAGAAAAAGGGTGTGTATAACCCTTGTGCGTGTAGAAAGTATTCTATACGGGGAATAGTTGAATCACCACGTGTAAGGTGATTGCAAGTGTAGAGGGTGTTCTACACGGATCCTTTGTAGCGGTGTTGTTCAAAGGTGTAATAGGTTTCTATCTCCACCTGAATGAGATTGAATAGTGAATTCGGGAATCCTCAAGGGGTAGCTTGAGGCGAGGACGTAGGCAGTGGGGCCGAACCTCGTTAACATACTGAGTTTGCTTCTCTCTTACCCTTACTCTTTATATTTATTGCTATTTCATATTTTGTTTATATTTTATATTATATATTTGATTTATAATTGTTATTTTTTTAATACAACTCAATTCACCCCCCTCTTGTGTTAGTCATCTGGGCAACAGGTTTAATGGGTAATAACTAGTTACAGTTAAGTGGCTGGAATAGTACTAAAATTTAATTTAATTGTGAGAAACCCTTCCAGGATGGTCAGTGGTAGCTGTTACGCTAAATGTAGGATGAGTATTATGCTCTTAATAAAGTTCAATAGTTGAATTAGTGTCTGAAGTAACAGAGACATGAAAGGAACTTTACCTATGTGAACATAAGAGGTGGGGATAACTTCTAGCAAAAGTTTAAGGTTTACTTTTGTAAATGTTCATGAATGTCAGGATGGAGCACGTGTATTAATGCAAATAATTGGTGAGTTATCTCGCTAAAATTGGATGGAGTCATGTGTGTGGTATTTCCATTCTTAACGTATAGAGTCTTGGTTTAAGCCTAGGCCACCATTGACTTTGTTAATAATTTGAGATACTTACACTAATTGAAGGTTTAAGTCGAGAGATACCTTCTTGTATGCATGAGGATATTAGTATTTGACTGAAAATTTAATATTGCAATCTAAGCGGGGGATTGTTATATTTATTATAGATTGTGATATTAAATATGTAAATTTATTGAATGTGGGTTATTATATATTTCAATGAACCATTATCTCAACGAAATGCATTGGTTTAGTGGTAGTGACGTGTTGTTTCAAATGAAAGGGTAAGAGTTTGAAACTCCACAAGTGCACTTTCATTTATTTTGTGGAATAAGTGAAGTGTTGGACTTGGATAGGCACAATGCTAGGGCCGAACAGGTTGGGCCAAAGAGACATAATGCTGGAGCTAAAGAGACACCACGCATGGGCTGAACCGGTTGGGCTGAAGAGGTACCATGCATGGGCCGAATAGACACAATGTCTGGGGTGGGCCGAAGAGGCACCACGCATGGATCGAACCAGCCCGTGTGAAGACCTACTTGGTGTGCTTCAAAATAATTTCAACAGAAATGTTGAATAGGTGTGATTCAAACCAGTGACCTCCCTTTAGGGAGAGAGGTGTCCAACCACTTGACTAGACATGTTCTTTGGTCTTTAAATGAAACAACATGACCTTTAAACTATAACTACCAGTTGAAAAGTCACAAGTTAAGAGTTGTGATTTTTCACATGGTGTCACTTCACCCTCTATAAATAGAGGATAAGACCCAAAAATTTAATTCATTCCATTCTCTCATTTTTTCAGTCACTTACACAATTTTGTAGAGAAACTCTGAAGGAAAGACTTCAGAATTGCTATCTGTAATTGGTGACTTTGTTGTATCCTGGAGGTGAATTGCTTGTAACCCGAAAGCAAACTCTTTCAAGTGGGGGCAATTATTATCTTAAAGATAGTGTTCTACACGCCTCAAAGTCGCATTTATTTTTTTAGATTACTGTATCCACAACTTTCTTCAATAGTTTTCAAGCACTAAAACATAGGAACGAGTTCCCCACGTCGGTGAAGTCTAGCGACTTTGCCAGCCCTCCACACCGCAATAAACGGAAGGCACTTTTCCCGAGAAAAGTAAAAACATTCCCGCCAAATATCAATCTCAACGATTTTAAACTCGCTGCAGTTCCTTCGATACTATTCCTCCATTTCTAATATACTGCGGCGGAAGTTAAAAATCGCCGCTAAAAGCAAAGGATTTCCTAGCAATTTTATCATCACCGCTATCGAGATAAAAAACTGAAAACACATTTCCCAGCAATTAGGAAATCACTAGGAAAGGTTTTGCCAGCAATTTTTTAATTGCTGCAATTGAGTTTTTTGTTAGTGAACTCAGTAGCAGCGCTTATTTAATCGCTTGCAAAACCTTTCCCAACAATTTCCTAATCGCTGGGAAATGTGTTTTTGATTTTTATCTCAATCGCAGCGATTAGGAAATCGCTAGAAAAATTTGTCCAACTCGAATTTGGACAAATTTTGTCGGTATTGTTTTGCAACAATTCAAAAAATAGATCAATCTTAAGCTTACTCTTGATCTAAATCTATATATAAACACAAAACACATCAGTATTACACAGAGGAAACCAAGCCTTATTTTCAAAATTGGCACTTAAACCGCAAAAGGCAGATACACAACATTTTGAACCAAACAGAGGAGCTAATACATCAGTTACGCATAAACAAAAATTATTGACCAAAAAAAACAAATACAACTTTTGCAATGCAACCTATGCATGAAGGGGGAAAAACAAATAAATTAGCAACAAGCGATACCTGGATGGCAATGATATTCCCTAGAGCAGAGGACGATTATATTGGATTGCAGCAAAAGTTCAACTTGGGAAACGAAATGGAGGCACATAACCTCAGTTGTAATGGAAGGAAATGTAGGGTCACAATGTCGTTACTAACCGAAACGAAGGGAACTTGGTTTTTTCATTTTGCAGGTAGTCGAAAATGGAGAACCAACAACGGAAGGGAGAAGGGTGTGGGAAAATGGGATAGTGAAAATGAGATTTGGCTGAAGAAGGAGGAGGTGACGCCATGCACAAACGTTGGGAAGGGGCCAAATGTAGGTGGTCTGCAATCAAGGGTTCGTCGAAGTGCAAAAGCTGGGTGTTGGGGGAAATGTGTTTTTTCGGTCGGGGGGAGGGGGGGAATAAAAGTAATCCAACTGATTTTGTGCCCACACGATATAAAGCGACGTAGTTTATAGCGTCGGCAAAAAAAAAAAAAAAATTCCCAGCTATTTTAATCATTACGAGAGTCCTGATTAATGGCCCCAGCTTGTAATTGGTTGTATTTGATTTAAACTTGTGGTGATTAAAAAATTGCTGCAAAAGGGTACCTTTTCCAGTGATTTTATTTGTAATGATTTAAAAATCACTGGAATAGACCAGATTTCTTGTAGTGCCATCTCTAGCTACACAGACAGTGCCGCCAATCTGCCACCCCTAGACTGTCGCAAACACGATGAGTTTTCTCTCCCACTCAATGCCATATGTCCCTAGCACTCTCTGTACCTCTCTTTTGTTTAAGAGTTGTATTTAGAGTGAATCACTTAGCTATAAAGTTTGTTAAGATTTTTTTTTTTTTTTGTTAAGAAGTTAAACTTAGGTGTTAAGATTTTCATTTTGACCAGTTAGTAATGGAAAAACCCTATCCTATTTTTTTTCTGGAAAAAATAGTTCAAGTCTAACTCTGTTAGAGGGTCTCTAGCCTAACATATAAATAAACGGCCTATGTACACCATCAATACTATAATAAAAAAGAGACATAGGTCACAAGATTCTCTTCCTACTCAAATATTTATTTCTCTTTAAGTAATGAGTTTTCTTTTAGCTCTTGCTCGTTCTTTTTTTTTTTTTTATTTGAAGAGAAAACCTGATCTCATTAATAAAACAGCTACCAAATACACCCAAAGTAATCTGAAAGAACAATTCAAGCTAGAGAGTATACAACATTTCCTTGGTAACTATAGTACAAATACATGATGGACACACTTCAATGTCATAAAGATCTTCAGAGCACAAAAGAGCATCTTTTTCTAGATAGTGAGCTGCTGAATTAGCCTCCCGAAGAACATGTGATACAGACCAGTGACTATATTCGTTAAGTAGCTATCTTGCATCTCCAATGAGGCATCCACCTAGACTCCAGTTCAGTTTATGATTCTTCAACAGGTCCACCACTTGTTTTGCATCCCCTTCTAAGTAGATACTTTTCAAGCCAAGATCTCTACAAAAAATTGCTGCTAAGAGTACACCATATGCTTCAGCATCAAAAGAAGATCCTTTTAGGGGCCTGTTTGCATGAAGGGCTCCAATGACCCGACCTTGATGATCTCTGATAAGAACTCCTATGCCTATTTTTCCTTCCCTTAAGTTAATAGCTGAGTCCCAGTTGACTTTGAAACCTTCAGCATCAGGTCTTGACCAAGTGGGGGTCTTTGCTGGGGCCTTGCCATTGGAAGTTGTTGGTTCTTTGAGGGCCTCCATATAATCTGTCATTTCTGTTTTTGCCTGTTGATAAACACACGTGGGATGTTTGAGACCTTTTCCATGGATGAACTCATTCCTCCTAGTCCATATTCTTCTTGTAGTAATGGCTATCTCAGTAAGGTCTGGTGGGTCTATGGAAGCTACCGTAATGGACCAGATATCAAAGAAAAAGTCACTATGGTGAGACATCTTTTGCACCTTTTCTCCCCCTTGATTCCACACATCTTTGGCTGCATTGCATCCCCATAGAGCATGACCTGAGGCAAACATATCAAACATGAGTTGTCTTCCACAATTTTCCTTTTTTTCAGATTGGCCTGGGTGGGAAGAGCCTCATTGCAGGCCCACCATATGAGCATCTTAGTCTTGGGGGTTGTATCTAATTTCCAGATGGACTTCCAAATCAACTTATTCTTGTTTCTGTCTGATGTCTCCCCTTCTGATTCTCTGTCTAGCTTTTTACTGAGGTGATATCCACTTTTAACTGTGTATAAGCCATTGTTGGTAAGTTCCCACACCAACCTGTCTTCCCTTCCTCCCGTACTTAAAGGTATAGCTTTAATGTTCTCAATTTCCTGTTGGTCGAATAATTCATAGAGAAGTGAGTCTTTCCATTCCAGCCTTTGAGGATCTATGAGGCCACTGACTTTTTCACACCAACATTCATCATCTCGGGTTGATAGTACCATGTGATTATGTATATGAGGTATCCATCTATCAGACCATATATTCACTTTGGCTCCATTCCCTATCCTCTACATGAGACCCTTCTTCAACAGATTTGCTCCTGCATTGATACTTTTCCATACAAAAGAAGGCCTTGATCCCACCTGTGCTTCTGTGAATTCGACCTTACTGAAATACTTTTGCTTAAGTACCCTGGCCATTAGGGAGGATGGATTTTGTAGAATCTGCCACCCTTGTTTGGAAAGTAATGCTAAGTTAAACAGCCTCAAATCTTTGAAACCAAGTCCTCCTGAGCCCTTTTCAGTACTGAGTTTGTCCCAACTAACCCATTGTATTTTTTAGGTATCCTCATCAAAACCCCACCAGAACTTTCTGAGCATTTGATTCAGTTTGTTAGTAATGGACATTGGAAGGAGAAACATCCCCATGGTGTAAGTAGGGATGGCTTGCAAGACTGCTTTTAGAAGGACTTCTTTCCCAGCTGTAGAGAGGTGTTTTGTCTTCCAATTGGCTACACGAGCCCAGGTTCTGTCTATGAGGGAGTGAAAGGTTGCTACCTTGGTTCTGCCACCAGTGCAAGAAGGCCCAAGTGCCTTTCAAAAGTCCCAGAGGATTTAATCCCTGCTACTTGCAGTAGTTGATTCTGTGAAAATTGGTTTGTATTTTTACTGAAGAAAATAGATGATTTTTCCTTGTTCAAAACCTGACCAGAAGCCTTCTCATATTGGCTAAGGATATTGAGGACACAACTGAGTTCCTCAGGGGCTGCTTTGAGGAATAAGAGACTATCATCTACAAAGAAAAGGTGGTTCACAGTGACAGGTCCTCTTCCAATTGGGACAGGTGTAAGGTTTCCACAAAGCTCAGCTCTATTGAGGAGGCAGGTAAGAGCTTCAGCACAAAGAATGAACAGATAGAGGGACAAAGGGTCCCCCTGTCTAAGGTCCCTGGAAGGCCAGAAGCACTGTTGGGCTTCTCCATTTATGAGGATTGAATATGACACTGAATTAAGGCAAGTCTAGATGATGCTTATCCAGTGGTTTGGGAATTCCATCTTTTTCATGATAGCTTCAATAAAACTCCATTCAACCCTATCATAAGCCTTACTCATATCTAACTTGAGTGCCATGAAACTTTTTTTCCTTTCATTCTAGTATTCATAGAGTGTAATATTTCGTAAGCCACAATGGTATTATCAGAGACTAACCTGCCTAGCACAAAGGCACTCTGGTTGTGAGAGATAAGTCTAGGGAGAATTACTTTCAATCTGTTTGCAATTGTTTTGGATATGATTTTGTACACTACATTACAAAGACTGATGGGTCTAAACTCTGTAACATTTTAGGACTCTTGACTTTGGGAATTAGAGTAATGAGTGTATCATTTATCTCAGAAAGGGAACCACCTTGACTAAGGATTTGGAGGGCTAGCTTGTAAACATCTTCACTCACTACTTCCCAGTGTTTTTGGTAAAAATGGGCTGGAAACCCATCGGGGCCAGGAGACCCCAATGGGTTCATTTGAAAAGCAGCAGCTCTGATCTCCTCTCTAGTGAAAGGAATCATAAGCCTGGTCTTCATATCCCTTGCCGGGTTAGTATCCATGGCATTTAAACACTCTTCAAAATTAGAAGGCTGAGAAGTTGTGAAGAGAGTAGAGAAATAGCCTATAAAGATTGCCCCAATCTCTGTCTGTTCAGTGATAGTTCTCCCATTTGGATCCTTTATTGCTTTGATAGTATTGGTTTTCCTCCTTTGGCTAGCTTGCATATGAAAGTATTTGGTATTTCTGTCACCAAGTTTGAACCAGTGTTGCTTTGCCCTCTGCCGCCACTTTAAGTCCTTCTCTGTCAAGTTTGTCTCCACTTCCTTCTGAATCTGCTTCATTTGGGACAGGTGATCACCTGTGCCAGTTTCTTGGAGGTAACCAATTTTTGCCATTCCATTGTTGATTGCCTTGTGATCTTCCTGTTGCCTCTTGTTGTTCCAACCCTGCAGATCTCTTTGACAAGCAACAAGTTTCTGTCTCAGATACTGTCTTCAAACAGTCTTCTCTCATCTCTCAAGCCACCTTATATCTAAAACAGCTCACTCTTTTCTTTCCTTTAGGACCTTTTGTGTGCTTTTCAATTACAAGGGGGAGTGGTCAGATTTAATTGCAGCTAGTGCAGTACTCGAGCCATTCTTGAAAAGATCATTCCATTCCTCGTTAGCAAAGGCTCTATCAATCCTTTCTTTTATGAAGGCCTTTCCACCTCTATTGCTAGACCATGTGAACCTCAGTCCCTGTGAATGGATGTCATTAAGTCCACAGTAGTCTATAGCCATTCTGAAAGATTCAATTTGTCAATATGGCCTGCTTGCTCTACCCACTTTTTCTTTTTGGTGCAGGATCTCATTGAAGTCACCTGCACAGAGCCAGGCCATGGGGCTAGAGGGTTTTAGCATTTGCAACAATTGCCAGCTACTACTCCTTTTGGCCGAGTTAGGGTGTCCATAGAACCCTGTGAACTGCCATGTTGGTCCAGGATCTCCTTCTTGAATTAGTGCACTAATATGCCATCTTGTGTAGTTGATTATTTTGACCTACAGGCTTCCTTCCAAAGTAATGCAATGCTTCACTCATTCCCACACAATCCACAGGAAAACAACCCTCCATCTTCAAACTCCTTCTCACCTCTTCAAGTCTTGATTTTTTGCTCTTAGTTTCCACAAGGAAAATTAAGTTGGGCCACTTTTCCTTAGTTAAATTTCTAAGGACACTAATTGTCCGAGGGTTCCCAAGCCCTCGGCAGTTCCATACTAGTATGCTCATTGGGGTTGGCAGGGCTGGGCACCAGCCTCTGCCATTTCATTGTGGTTTTCCTTGTTATCATCAAATCTCTTTGTTCTTTTTTTGCCAGGAACATCCTCATATACCCTCCTCTTACACCCCCTCTTGTAATTAGTTCTCAAAGCCTGGTTGGAGATATCAGCCAGATGCTCTACCTCCTTCTCTTCGTTGTATGAACCTCCTTTTCTTGCAGTTCTTTTCCATTTCTTAGTTTTATTCTTCAAACTAGCCATACCTTGTGTCCTATATCCACCTTCTGCTTGCTGGTAATCTGTCTTTTTGCTAATGCTAGACTCCTTGACCTTAGGACCACATTGCCCCTCCTTAGCCCCCTCCTTACTTTTAGCTGTTATTATGTTCACTTCACTATCTAGCACGTGTGCCATAGTATTATTATCAACCCCTATTCCTCTAGGTGTTGTTAAGTCAGCCTCTATGTCCATTCCCACGTTGGAACCCTGTGGACTTTGGGAACTAGTGTTTTCCCCCGCTACACTATTTTCATGGACGTACATTGCCTCATTGTGTTCTAAAAGTTTACTTTTGGCCTAAAATGGGTTATGGACCCCTAGGTAAGAACCAAGATAGTTACCTTTACCCAAGCTTCCTTCATTTAACTGTTGTGTGCTGCAGGCTCGAAGACCATTTTCCTTCTTTTACGCTGGTAAACTTTCCTGCTCTTCTGCCTTAGCCTGTTGATTGACAACTTGAGATTTTTGGCATGCCTCTTCTCTGACACCTTCAGCTCTATCTCTTTGATGTTCTCCATGCTGTTTTTTCTCCCCGCCGGAGCCACCATACCTGCGACTGTCAAAGATGTTTATGTTCCTCGGCTGCCCACGGAGCCAGGGGCCAAACTGTGTTGGAGCTTCCTCCTCACCTCGATGCTCAGGCCGCAGTCTGGTGCATTCTTTTCCTTTGTGAAAAAGTACCCCACATTAAAAGCAGAAGTTCTGCAATCTTTCATATTTAAGCAAAATCTAGTGCTTCTTTTCTCCAAACTTTATCCATTTCCCTCTCAGAAGAGGTTTATGGATGTCCACTGCTACCCTTACTCTCAAGCTTCTCCCCCATGCACGTCCATCTGCTTCAGTGTCCACCCGTATCACGTTTCTAATGGAGGCAACAAACTGTTCTCCCAGTTCTTCTGTCATGGTGGCTAGTGGCAGGTTATGGAGCTGAACCCAGAAGGGTTCATACGCAAAATGAAGTTCGTTTATTGATATTGTTCCATCCACTTCTAACAGCGTGAGGAGATGTCTGTCAAAGAACCAGGGACGGCCACTGAGAACTTTCTCCTTGTCTGCCTGAGTTTTGAACTCGATCAGAAAACACTGGTCTCCCGACTCTTTAAACCTGACCCAGCCTTCCAACCTCCAGATTTGAGGCATTGTGATTCTGAACGATTCGCTATTAATCCCTTTTTCTGTCATCGCTCTTCTGACTATGCAATGCTTTCCTCTTCTATCCTCCTCCTTTGATAAATGTTGTTTGACGTGAAAACAAGACTTTTTCTTCCTCCGATAGGTGAAGTCTCTTCCACCTCTTTGGCAAATTCTCTGCCTCCATTTGATCACTCCCAGTCGTGATATGCAAAGAGCACTAGATACAGAAACTAAGTAAAAAAACTTAAAACTCACAGGGTGTGAGATGTAAAGCCTTTGAGACCAAAGGCACTAGACAACCTCACTCTTTCTCCAAAAGGAAAGGTAGGACTCCAAAATTGTCCAGGTCTTGCTCGTTCTTGAATCACCATGGTAGGATGTATGCAATTTATTATTTTTATTGCTATCTATTTTGTATTTTATATGAAAATATTACATGTGGTATCAGAGCCACTTTCATTCCTGTTGATTCAGATTTTTAAGATATATATATATATATTCTCCTTTGATCATGAAAATCTATTATTATTCTGTTTACTTTGGGAGATCGGATTTGGTTTGATATGAGAAATCTTATGGCCTTTTGTTGTGGGACTAAGAATACGTACAGTTTAAGGAGGTTCTATCTAGAAGATTGGGTTTTAAGTGAGACTAGTGTGACCCCTCCAATCTTTCCTGGGAACCTTGAAGTTTTGTCTAGAAAAGAAGAATCTTTCTCGAGAACTTACTTAATAGTACTATTCATTTTTACGATAAGATTCATTAAGGTGTTGACAAGTGCTAATTAAGGCTATGGGCCTATTTTGAAGTTATGATTTATTGGCCCATATTATTATTAGGCCTTTAGGCCTCTAATGATTTTGTTGGCCTTATTAGGCCTTTTTGGCCTTTAATGAGTTTTAAGCCTTTCAGAATGGGCTATGTGCTCAATAAGTATTGATCCAAATAGAACAATTTTGACCAGCCCAATTTAATTATAAGAATAAAATATTAACTTTTAAATAATATTTTATTATTTGAAACAAGGATTTTACTCCTGGGCTTGTTTTTGGATTGTTTGTTCTTTGTGTTAATTTTTGGAACATCAATATATAATATTTTTCCTATGGTAAGATGCTAGAGGTTATGATTATTTCAAATATTTTGGGAGTAGCCAAAGCATCCTAATTTATAATGATAATCATATAAAGTTTTAACTTCATAAAGATATATTAGCATCTGTGTTGTGATTAATACATTATTTTAGTAACCTAGCCTCAAAGGGAGGTTATTATTTTGTGGTTTAATTAGAATAAGTAGATGGTTTCATGTTGATGGTAGATTTTCCTACACCCAAAGATATGGAGAATTTATTCATTAACATTAAATTATTCTAGTCTTATTATTTAGACATTTAGTAAATTTTTGTGTAATGCAACCTCTATTTATAGTTGGTTAAAATTTACTATTAGTTAAATTGACATTGGTTGATTTAAATAAAGTTAAAATTCAAAAAATTTCACTTATTTCTTGGTTATTGTAGCTTTAACATTTCCCACTTCACCTTTTGATGATATTATTCAAATTCTGATGCCAAATGGTGATAATTTCTCTGATTGGAAAGAAATATTCTTCTGAAATTGGGGTGGTTAGAGCTTGATGTGGAGCTCCGTGTGGACGAACCATCCACCCTCATGGAATCAAGTATGCTAGCATAGATTTCTAAAAAAGAACGGTGGGAGCGATCTAATCGCTTATGTTTGTTGTTCATGAAATCTCACATCAATAAGAGCATTTAGGGTTCTATCCCTGAAACTGATAAGACTAAAGCATTCCTGAAGGCTGTTGAGGAACAATTTATTTGCTCTGTCAAGGTTTTAGCTAGCACCCTAATGAAGAAACTATCAAGTAAGACTTTTGATGGTACTAAAGGTGTGCGTGAGCACATTATGCAAATGAGGGACATGGCAACTCAACTTAAGTCCCTAAAGATGGAGATTTTTGAGTTATTCTTAATACATTTCATTCTGAATTCTCTTCCTTTTGAATATAGTCATTTCAAAATCTCTTACAACACACATAAGGATGAATGGTCAGTTAATGAATTATTGACCATGTGTGTTCAAGAAGATGAGCGATTGAAAAATGAGAGGCCTGAAAACGTTCATGTGGCCACTCATGCTAATGGAAATATCAAGAAAGGCAAGGATGAACAACTGCATAAGCACAAGGTGTCATTTACGAAAAATGGCAATAAGGATTCTTGTTTCTTTTGCAAAAAGAAAGGGCATATGACGAATAATTGCCAAAAGTTTAATAGATGGCTCGAAAAGACAAGTAATCTCATATCTCTAGTGTGTCATGAATCATTTTTTGTAAAAGCTCCCTGAAACACATAGTGGATTGATTCTGGTTCTACAATCTATATTATTAATACCATGCAAGGATTTCTCAAAATAAGGAAGCTGAAACCAAGTGAACAATATGTCTATTAAGGAAACAATATGCGTTCACAAGTGGAAGTTGTTGGGATCTTTAAATTATTTTTAAAAACTGGTGTGTTTTTTACCTTGAAAATGTATTTTTTATTCCTAATTTTTCCAAAAATTTGGTTTCAATTTCAAAGTTGACTAAGATTGATTTTGAGTTTAGATTTGTTAATTCTACTTTCAGCATTTTTAAGAATAATGTTTACATTGGTGGTGTAATAAAAGTTGCTGGTTTATTTAAATTTAAGTTAGATCCCAATTTTGAGAATACTTATTTATCCTTCCATATTGATGTTGGTATTAAGCGGAGCATCGTAAATAAGAACTCATCTATGTTGTGGCATAGGAGATTGAGAAATATCTCCATAGAGAGAATTAAAAGGTTGGTGAATGGTGGAGTCTTACAAACTCTTGATTTTACTAACTTTAGGATTTGTGTGGACTGCACAAAGGGAAAGTAGACCAACAAGACCACTAAATGTGCCACAAGGAGTTTGAATATTTTAGAAATCATACACATTGATATTTGTGGACCTTTTCCTACTCCCTACCTAAATGGTCAGAGACATTTTATCTCATTTATTGATGACCATACAAGGTATATGTATCTCTACCTTCTAAATGAAAAGGCTGAGATCGTAAGATCTGATAGGGGAGGTGACTATTATGGTAGGTACATAGAAAGGAGACAAATGATGGGTCCATTTGCAAAATTTCTCGAAGAAAAGGGCATTATTGCACAATACACAACACCCAACACACCGCAACAAAATGATGAGCTGAAAGGAGGAATCGCATGCTTATGGACATGGTAAAAAGCATGATTAGTAATTCTGAACTACCATTATTCTTGTGGAGTGAAGCCTTGAAAACCGTAGTGTATATCTTGAACAAAGTTCCATCTAAGGCTGTCTCTAAGACACCTTTTGAGTTATGGACTGGACGAAACCAAGTTGGAGTCATTTACACATATATGATTGTCCTATTGAAGTGAGGATTATCCTCACATAGAGAAATTGGACCCAAGAACAATAAGTTGTTTTTTCATTGGCTATCCGGTAAATTCCAAAGGTTTTAAGTTTATTGTCCTTCAAATAGTTCTAGAATTGTTGATAGCAGAAATGACAAATTCCTTGAGGATGCTGAACATAGTGAAAGTGCTTATCCTCGAAAGTTACAATTTGAGGAAGCACAAAAGCAAACTAAAACTTCTTCATATGAAGGACATGTGATTATTGATTACTCTGAATAACAATCATTTCAATAATAGTCTACTCATGAAGAATAGGTTCAAGTAGAACCTACTCCTAGTTTACAAACTACAGAGGAGGTAGCATTAAGGAGATCCTCAAGAGAAAGAAGGCCAACAATTTCTAATGACTATATGGTTTACCTTCAAGAATCTGGCTTTAATGTCGGATGTAAGGAAGATCCAAGCTCGTTTTTAGAGGCCATGATTGGAGATAATTCCACATCTTGGTATGATGCCATGAAAGATGACATGGAATCCATGACTGAAAATCAAGTCTAGGATCCCGTTGACTTACCTAATGGAGCAACAACCATTGATTGCAAATAGGTTTATAAAACCAAAAGGGGTGTTTAAGGTAATGTTGAACGACGTAAAGTCAGACTTGTAGCAAAATGATTTACTCAAAAGGAAAGCATTGACTACCATGAAACCTTCTCTCCAGTTTCTAAAAAGGATTCATACAGAATACTCATGGCATTAGTAGCTCATTTTGATCTAGAGTTACATCAGATGGATGCAAAAATGACATTCTTAAATGAGGATCTCGAAGAGAAGGTATATATGTTACAACCTAAGGGTTTTAAAGAAAACAGTTAGAGAGTTTGCAAATTTAAAAAAAAAAAAAAAAAAAAATCTATACATGGACTTAAACAGGCCTTTAGCCAGTGGTATGTAAAGTTTCACAAGGTTATTAACTCATTTGGATTTATTGAGAACTTTGTTGATAAGTGCATATACCTTAAGGCCAGTGGGAGTAAATTCATTTTCTTAGTCCTATATATAGATGATATTTTGCATGAAGCAGTGATTTAGGCTTACTTTACGACACCAAACAGTTTCTTTCTCAAAACTTTAAAATGGAGGATTTAGGTGAAGCCTTTTATGTCAATGGCATAGAGATTCACAGAGACAGAGAACAAAGAATTTTGGGATTGTCTCAAAGGGCCTACCTTGAAAGGGTTTTGGAAAGATTCAACATGAAAAGCTGTAAGGTTTTAGTGGCACCTATTATCAAAGGAGATGCATTTAGTAAAATCCAATGCCCTCAAAATGCATTAGAGCAGAAGTAGATGAAAGGGATACCATATGCATCTGCAGTAGGAAGCCTAATGTATGCACATGTCTGCATTAGACTTGACATTGGCTTCGTAGTGGGATTATTGGGTCGATATCAAAGTAACCCAGGATTGGATCATTGGAAAGCTGCAAAGAAAGTTTTACAGTACTTACAAGGAACCAAGGATTATAGATTGACCTACAGACACACCGACCGATTAGAGGTGGTTTGTTATTCAGACTCGGATTTTGTCGGATTTGTAGACACCAAAAAATCTACTTCAGTATATATTTTTCTACTTGCTAGAGGTGCTATATCTTGGAGGAGTTATAAGCAAACTATTGTTGCTATGTCTACTATGGAGGCAAAGTTTATAGCATGCTGTAAAGCTACTACCGAGGCATTATGGTTGAGGAATTTCCTCAGTGGTCTTAAGATTGTTGATTTAGTAGAGAGGCCACTACAGATCTTCTGTGATAGTACTACTGCAGTTTTCTTCTCCAAGAACAATAAATGCAGTAGTAGAAGTAAGTATATCGACATCAAGTACCTTAGTGTTAGAGAGAGCATTAAGAGGAATGAGGTGTTTATTGAGTGCATAAGTGCTGAGTTGATGATTGTAGATCCCATGCCCAAAGGCTTACCACTACTGCAATTCAAAGGTCATGTGGACAATATGGGACTTGTCAACTTATTTTATGTTTAGTTTCTCTTTATTTGGTTTATAGACATACAATATTTATTTTGGAGAATAAAGTTGTGTTGCTCATATTATTTTTATCCATGGGGATAATGTAAAGTAAGACTCGAATGACTTATTGGAAGTTCATTCATAATGTTATCTGCTCATATAGTACTTAATTTAAGGGGTATTATGCATGTTATACATGGAAGGGATGGCTTGACTTTATAAAGGCTTTACCGCCATGATTCGTGTATGATATTCTTTATCTGAGTGTGAGTGTTCTATAACTAGTTGAAAAAAGCAATGTTTGGCCATATTTGGTTTTCTATCACCCTATTTGGAAACTTGTGTGACATGAAGGTCAAGTTGGAGAATGTTAGAGTTCTATTTAGAGTGACCCTCTTGCCTATCAAGTTTGTTAAGATTTTATCTGTTAAGAAGTTTAATTTAATTTAAACTTAGGTAAACTTGGGTGTTAAGAGTTTCATTTTGACCAACTAGTAATGTATAAGCCCTATTCTATTATTTGATGGGAGGAATAGTTCAAGTCTAACTCTGTTAGAGGTAAAAAAGAGGCATAGGCCAAAAGATTCTATTCCTACTCAAATATTTATTTCAAGTGAGTTTTTTTTTTTAATTTTTTATAAATCTTGCTCGTTCTTGAATCACCATGGCAGGAGGTATGCAATTTATTATCTTCGCTACTGTCTATTTTGTGTTTTATATGAAAATATTGCATCTCTCTCCGTGCTCAGCTACTCATGTGTGATATACGACTAAATATATTGAAAGGAAAGTGATACAAATACAAGACGAACAAATCTCATAGAACCAAAGCAAACCAACATAGATCCTGCACACAACCTGCCTTTAACGTCCAAAGAAGCCGCTTAGACTGATGGTATCTTCGTCGCACTACCGCAATCCATCATCACATGCTCCACCCTCAGCCCAACTTCCGTCCCGCCTCCTTCCCTCTACAGTGGTTCTGTTTTTGTTTTGGTAAGCTGCCGCCTCTAGGTTTAGTAATGTGTTTCTACGTTGAGTTATTTTTAAGTTTTACTTGTAAGTGTGTGTAAATTACAGTCATGCCCTTAGGCAACTTATAGCAAATCTAATGCTTTTGGCATGGGATGAGCCTAGTTTTACTTGAATATTTATGTTATAGAAAATATTCTTGGGATTAATTTATATTTTAAAATATTAAATTCTTGTATAAATAGATTTTAGTAGTATTTTAATTAAGTAATTTATACTATATTATTTTATTATTACTTTTACAATTAGATTTCAATTATAAATAGTTTAATATTTTATTTTAAACATTTAGGTCTATTGTATGTAATGATTTTTTATGTTACTGAAATAGATTTTGAAACATTTATCATATTAAAGTTATATTTGTAAAATAAAAAAATATGTTAAGAATATTGAAATGATATGGGTATTATTAGATTTCTTGTAAAGTTGAATAATTATGGTAATCATCACAAAATAAACATTTTTAAGAGAGGAGTTTTTCATGACTTAATTTATTAGAATTTAGAGTAGCCAACGGATTCTACTAATTTATAATATGTTATTAGTATTTTAAATATTTTAAAATATTAGTATTTATTGATTTTCCTCTTAAACATAATATTTATTCAATTATTTTCTCTTTGGTATGAATTCGATTATGTGGATTTTTGTAGAATTTAGAAAGTGATGGTATTTTAGGGTTAAGAGAATTTTAGGTTTTTGAGTATTAAAATAGGTGTTTTAAGTATTCTAGGTTCATATACAAAGTAAATGTTCAATTGGAGATTTATCCAAGTTACATGATTTTTCTATAGATAATGATTGATATTCCCTTAGTACTGTTGTGAGGAAATTCAGAGAAGCTACGAAGTACAGGTGAGCGGGGTTCCTATATTAAATTTTGCATAAAAATAAAATAAAACGAGATTGATTTTGGAAAATATGTATGTTTTGTTATAAAAAGAAATGTGAAGACAACCTCAGTCATTTGTTCGACATTACTTATGAATTTTCTATGAAAGAGAATGCATTTCTGTCATGATTGGTGTAGACATGAGTTTATTTTTGGCATTTAGTTTCTGAACTATGCGAAAAGTTTATGAACTATGCGAAAAGAGCGAATATGAAATCTGAAATTTTTTGCATGTGATGTGAAGATGTTATGAATCATTTTTTGGAATATGTGAAATGATCTGAATCTATTTAGTACTCAAGCTTTGATATGATGTGGCATTTGAAAAAACTTTGACATGACTTTTTGATTCTATATCTTCCAAGAAGCATGAAGTTGATTCCAAGAAGCATGAAGTTGAGACCTTTATGCCATCTTGGTCTTTGGGGTTGCTCAAGCCTTCGTGATCTTCCTGAAATTGAGTGTAAAATGGAATCTTTAATTCAAATGACTCTAGATGGCACTGCAATAGAAAAACTACTTTTATCCATTAGGAACCTCGTTGGACTTGAGGAATTATATCTATGAGATTGGAAAAACCTTATGCGTCTCCCAATTGCTTGCATTCGGTTGCAATATTTATGGCTACTCTTGATTGGTGGTATTTGACTAAAACTTGTAAAGAAGATGAGGGATGATGGGCTATCCCTTCTGGCTATGGAGTCTACAAAAATGGAAGAGGAGAAATCATTACTTGCAATTGTGAGAAAATTGAAGAAATACCAAAACTTCCACCAAATATAAGACAAGTAGATGTTATGAGATGCGAGTCATTAGAAGATTTGCATAATTAAAAATATATATATATTGCAATTCAATGGAAGCCACATCAGATCGCTAGGAAGAATTGAATTGACTGGCTGCGACAAAATGCATGTGAATATATGGAATGATAAAGGGCAAAATCCTTTATTGTGGAAGGTATGTATGTGTGAATTGTGATCTCATTTTTAATAGCAAGCATGACTCAAATTAAATTGATAATGATGATGATGATGATATTGGTTTAAAAGGAGTCTAAGAATATGATGCTACTTTGTTTTCAGAAAATTAGATTCCAAAGTGGTTTGGTTATATTCATGACTTTCTAAAAGATAATGAAATGGTGAAGGGCCTAATGATTAGGTCAAACCGATGGGAGAAGAAGAGTGGGCAATAGATATCAAGAGGCCTCACTATTTGGAGAAAATAAATGAAATTGTATTATATGTCGTAATAGTTTTTAAAGATGCTAGGAAGATTGATATTGGTGATGCTAAGATAACTAGTAACAGCTCAAATCATGTATGCTCCAGGGAAGGGGTACAATTGGTTAATATGGAATGGTACAAAGAGGAAAATAGGACTGAAAATGTTGTATGGGTGGGGCTGTACCACATGGGCCAATGGCCAGATCCAATATCCTATAATTTTCGGCCCACTAACATTTTAATTTTAACTTTTTAAGTCCAAAAATATCAAAAAGAACTTAAAAGGAAAATAAAAATAATCATAAAAGGAAAATGGCGTATATATAATAAATTTGAATAAAAAAAGATTACATCAATACAATTCATAAGTTCATAACACACCTCTCACCTCTCATATTTACATCAATACAAAATACACATATATATAAACCAAGAAGTCAAATTAATACATAAAAAAAAAAAAAAAGGTTAAACATTAGTCTCCATCACTTCAAGTCTTCAACGTTTACCCATTAAAAAATTATAAAAAATTAAAAAAAATTAAAAACAAAAAAGAAGAAAAGAGGAAATCAATGATTCAATACATTATATTTTCACAACTCAAAATCAAAACTATATAGAATATTAGAATTACTCTTATTGTTTAGTATTATCTAACAACAATATTGTGTTCTAATACAAATGAAAATAATATTCTGTTTTAATATATATATATATATATAGTGAATATAGCATATCCAATCACATAGCCAGTAAACATTGTAAGAACAACATGCAAACCAAAATGAAGGCGAATAAAAGAAAATTGAAAACGGAAAATCAAAGGGCACAACTCAACTGTAAGGAAAAAAAAAATACTTCTGGAATTACTTACGTAGATTCTATTAATTCAATATAAAAAGGAAAAACATTGAATTAATTGAATCTACGTAAGTAATTCCAGAAGTATATGTCAAGGTACGTATTTCAATAAATAAAATCATGCCAAGCAAAGAACATAAACCACAAACCAAATTCTCCAGTTTTCTTGAATACCAGATTGAAAAAAATATATATATTTTTACTTCTTTCTTTTTGATTTTAGGGTTTTGATTTTTTATTTTGCAGGGACCTTAACATTAAAAGGTCATTAAAAGATGTTAACAGTCAGTACCTTAACATTATTGACCTTTACTTTTGCCCATTAATCTAAGAAATCTCATCCCACCAACACCACATGATATATACAACACAACCATCATTTAGAGCCAAAGTCTAAGTTAATTATCTCTATCAAGCTTTAAATAATTAACCCGAAAACAAATGCCTTCTTAAGACATGCTGTATAGGAACTCACCTCATTGATCTGCATTGGATGTAGACATTGTATTTGATGCCTCCATAATATTTTCACCCTCTCGAGCAAGTTCTATAAAATAAAGAAAAAACAAAAGAAATTTCTTAAATGTAATGGAATATAGATCATAAAAGTTATAAAATAAAGTAAATAAGAAACATACCTATATCCAACTGTCTCTCAAAATCCTCCACCTCATCCATTAAAGTCCTAAGGCTGATTGGAGTAGAAGAAGAACGAAGCCAATTTTGTGCACAAATAAAACCCTTAACCTTTAATTGGATTGAATACCTCCCTAGTGAGGGTTTCCTTTCATTATATAGATACAAGTGTGCAAGATACAAGGCTAGAATCAAGCCTAAATTACAGGAATTAAATATGTCTACAAGAAAGGAAATTAGGACTATGTACAAAATCTGTCTAAGTATGGAACATCAGCCATCTAAATAAGGAAGTATATATATACAACTCATGAAAGCTAAATAAGGAAAGAAGGAAACGTATCATGCTATCATCCCCCCTCAAATTGATTTTGGTCAATCACTCAAATTGATTTTGGTCAATCAAGAAGCATCAATTTGTCCACAAGAAACTGATGAGGATGTCGTGTCATGGCCATAGTAAACACATCAATGATCTGGAGGTCAGTAGAAACATGAGGAAGAGAAATGATACGAGTGTCCAATACTTCCCGAATGGAATGACAATCCACCTCAATGTGTTTGTATGTTCATGAAAAATTGGATTTGCAGCAATTTGAATGGCATTAGTGTTGTCAGCATGTAGAGGTAGGATCGGACTAAACGCAACCAATCTCAACGAGGAGACCACGAAGCCAGAGAATCTCAGAACAAGCAGCATACATCGCATAGTATTCGGTGGAAGATTTGGAAACACGATCTTGTTTCTTACTCTTCCAAGATATCAAAGAGTCATAAAGAAATATGCACCAGCCCATAACAGATTGTCGCATATCAAGACATCCTGCCTAATCAGCATCATTGTAAGCCACAAGACAAAGAGAAGTCCTAGTAGGAAAGAACATGCCACGGTTAGGAGAGCCTCGAAGATATCAAATAATACGACGAACGGCAGCTAAATGTAGATGATAGGGAGCCTGCATGAATTGGCTAACTTGCTAGACATCAAATAAAATATCAGGTCGAGTAATAGTCAAATAGTCCAGGCTCCCCACTAACTGTCGATACAGAGTAGGGTTGGAGAGGATATCACCCTAGTCTCGACAAAAAAAGTATCCACAGAAAAAGCATCCTAAAGACTAGCCAAAGTAATTAGATCCTGAATATATTTATGTTGATTCAAAAAAATGCCAGATGGATCAGTATGAATTTCTAACCCCAAAAAGTATGTAAGAGGACCAAGATCCTTCATATGAAATGAGGCTTGAAGATGCTGCAGTCGCAGTTGGATGATCAAGGTAGAGTCCATCCTAGTAATAACAATATCATCAACATAAACCAGAAGAAGAATAATTTCAATAGATGTCTTGCAGAAAAATAAAGAAGAGTCATATTGACTCTACTTAAAATAAAACTGTAGCAAAGTGGATTGGAATTATCAAACCATGCTCGGGGAGCTTGTTTTAGCCCATATAACTAGTGTTCAACTTACAGACATCTAAGGAAGAAGAGGGGGACAAACTAGGTGGAATGGTCATGTATATCTCTTCTTTGAGATCGCCATGAAGAAAGTCATTTTTGACATCCATTTGATGAAGAGGCCAACCTTGGGATGCAACAATAGAAAGGACAGTCCTTGGCAACTGGAGCAAAAGTCAGGATAGTCCACCCCATACTCTTGCCTATTGCCAAGCGCAACCAATCGGGCCTTATACCTATCCAAAGTCCAGTCAGAACGCAACTTGATAGAATAAACCCATTTGCAACCAATAGCTTTAAGCTGAGCAGGACAAGGGACAACATCCCATGTATGATTATCATGAAGAGCTCGAAGTTCGTCGGTCATCGTCGTACGCCAACAGTCATGTTTAGCCACCTTAGAATGACCTGACGGAATGGGAATGGAAGACAAAGTAACATGAAGAGACATATGGGAGAAATCATACCGATTCGGTGGACGAGAAACTCTGGTAGAACATCGAGGAACTGTGGTAATGTCTGGATCACCCATAGAAGATTCAGTTTGAGTAGGTTCAGATGATGGATCAGGCTTAGGAAGGGGCAAAGTAGGGCGTTGTCTTTTATAGACTAGTCAAGATTTGAATCGGTCAGGAGAAGGAGCCAAGTCATCAAAATGAGGCAAAACATGCATCTCAAGCAAAGACTCAACATGAGAAGAAAAGAACGACTGAATTTCAAAGAAAAAAACAAGACGAGAAATGCGAAATCTATTAGAGCATGGATCATAGCAAACATAACCTTTGTGTGAAGTACTCTAACCCATAAAAGCACATTTAACAGATTGAGTAGATAGTTTATGACGCTCATGGGAAGGCAAATGAACAAAACAAACACAACCAAAGTGTGCATATCAAGGTAGCGAGGATGCTGATGATAAAGGTGAAAGTAAAGAGTTTCAAAATTCAAGACACTGGACGGCAATCTATTAATTAATTAAATAGCCGTAGATAAGGGTTCAACCCAGAATTTAGGGGAAATAGATGATTGAAGTAATAAAGTACGAACAACATCCAACAAATTTATATTTTTACGTTCAGCGACACCATTTTGCTGAAGTGTATGAGGACAAGCACGTTGAGAAACAATGCCTTTTGTTGGAGAAAAACGTGAAACTCATGAGACATATATTCACCACCTGAGCAGACCTTAGAATTTAAATGCTAGGAGAAACTTGAGTCTCAACATAAGTAGTGAATTGTTGAAAAACAGAGAAGACCTCAGATTTATAATGAAGAAAATAAATCCAGGTATACTTTGAATAATCATCTATGAAAGTACCAAAGTATTTATAATTTGCATGTGAGATAATAGGATAAATTCCCCACACATCACTATGAATCAAATCGAAACAACGTTCAGCATGACTACCATAAGAAGGAAAAGAAAGAGACTTACTTTTACCTAATTTGCATGTGGAACAATCAAAAGAGAGATGAGAAGAAAATTGATCTTTATTGCCCAACAAACCATAATTTATTACATGAGATAAAACAATGGAATTAGGATGACCCAACCATTTGTGCCACACTTCACACTTATTGTTCACAATGTTACAAGCAAATGAAATAACAACAGGAATGGAAAAATGCAAAGGAAATAAATGTCCAACTTTAAGCCCCTTCGCGAGTATTTGGCCTAACACCTGATCCTGCACAAGACAACCATCATGAGAAAAACAAACATCAAAGTTGTTATCAACCAACTGACCTATTGATAAGAGACTAGTAGAAAACTGAGGAGATACAAAAACACCTCGAACAGTGGAATCAACATCCCCAATAGCATGAATAGGTAACTAACTATCGTTAGCAATCTGAATGTGTGACGATTCATTATAATTCTGAACATTGTTAAGTGTATCAGAAGTACTAGTCATGTGATTAGACGCACCCGAATAACAAGCCATGAAAAGGATGAAAGGGAACCGTTACCTTGCAGCCCTAAGGTTGAAAATGCTGAAATAATCATTTGCTGGACCATCTTAGTAGTAAAAGCAGAGGAGTAACCAACAATAGCATAAAAGGAGGAACCCAAAGTAACCTGATAAGCATTAGCCTAACGATTCTAGGGACGCATAGTGTAATCTTTAATAATATGCGCCGGCTTCTTATAGCAGTTGCAAGATTTCCTTGCACAGCGGGCAGCAATATGTTCGTATTCCTTGCAGCTAAAGCATTGAACTTTTCACATGTCTCGTCCGTTGCCTTTCCTTTGAGCAACATAAGCCACATCAATGGGTTTCATTTTGTCATGCTGATAAGTGGCCTGGGTGGCACGACGCTGCTCCTCACGAAGTAACTCCCCAAAACAAACATCCAAAGACGGCACGGGATCCCTGTTCATCAAATTAGAGTGAGTGGCCTCAAATTCAGTTTGTAACTTCATTAAAAACTGATCTCGCTTGCTTTGCTCATGAATTTCCTACACAACAGAGAGAGACTCTTCTAGTAAAGTACCTTGGAATAAATCATGTCAGTAAATTCTCCCCAAAGATTATTAAAGCCAAAAAAATAATTTTTGAATGGAGAGATCACCCTGAGTATAATAGGCAATCTCGTACTCTAATTGAAAATGCTGGGCAGTATTGTCCTAATTATATACTTTCCTTAAGTATTCCCACATAAATTTAGCAGTTTTATATGGTCTTAGATTAAGAACAACAAGAGGATCAACCGATCCTAAAATCCATGTCATCACCCTAGCATCTTTGATCTTCCACTGTGCCAATTTACAAAGCTTAGTAAGAGCTGGATCACTCCCATCAATATGACCCTATAACTCTTTCCCCAGAACAAATAAACGAAACTAAATTTCCAAGACAGAATAGTTCTTACTCGTGAATTTCACAACAAAAGATTCGGAAGACATGATGACCGTAAGCGAGAGTGGAAAAAACAAAACAGCAACAAGCTTAACCAAATAAAAGGCCTAAATTAAATGGCAAAAGAGATAGCAAATAACAAGCCCAAACAGTGTAAGTCCAAGTAACAAGCCCACGACAAAAGAAACAGGAGCAAAATCAACCAAATATGCCTAGGGTCGGTAAAGACACCAAACAGGTTGCCCAAGCAATAACAGGCCCCAGTAACTCCAAAAGAAATAGCCCACAATGAAGAAGCCCAAGAACAAAACAAAAAAGGGCCCAAGTAATGATACCTACCCAAAAATGAAACAATCGCCAAACCAAAGTGCTAATGTCAAAGACCTTGAACCAAGTACTATCGATAGCTACTACAGAAGTGATCGACCACCACACGGTCACCACCAGACACTACCGTCAGGCTAAAAAAAGGTGCGCAACCACCATAAGAAAAGGCATCGAGAGAGGCAGCCCAGAAAAAAACACTTAAGGTGTGACGCCCTCAGATTTTCGTTTGGGATCGGATGGACATCCGAAGCGTCGGGACATGCAACACAAGGTTACTTGCCCCCGTTCATGACATATAAGATGCAATATTCCTAATATGCATCTAGCATTATGCAACATTCGAAGTGGATAATTTTTTTTTAGCAATACTATGCACCAAACTTATAATATCCCAAATAGTTAAATCGTAATCCAAACATACTTAACAGAATAAATATCCATGATTTTAGTACGAGTTTCAGAAGACTGTAATCTCTAAAACATGGAAAGCCAGACTCCATATTTACATTACCAAATACACTATTGAGGAAGTTCGTCGAGTAACTTGTGTAACTCGACTAACAAGGCCAAAATCTATCCAAAAACTAACTATGGAAGCAGTAAGTTCTGCGTCGTGTCTGCGGCGTCTAGTCAACCTCCTCCAGTCTACCAGTGTCTGCTCCCTACTATGATCCTGAAACAACGCCTATCATTCAGGGGGAATGGTAGTTGGGACTACCACAGTGAGATTTAATTACAAATCTCAGAAAATAATATGAAACTTTCACACAAGTTAATGATGCATGCATGGCAGTAAAAACATGAATGCATAATTAAAGTCGTAAGTAAGCATAACATAACTTGACATATAGCATGGCATAACTGACATACTCTGAACAGAAACGTGAACCAAACTTGACTTGACATGACATGAACTTGAACTTCAAACACAACATGGACTAGCAACATAACAAGAACTTGAACTTGAAACATAACATGGACTTGAAACATAGCATGAACGTGAACATACATAACATAAACATGAACTTGAACTTAACATAAACCTGAGCATAACATGACATAAACGTGAGCTTGAGACATAATGTAAACATGAACATAACATAACATGTACATGGACATAACATGACATGAACGTGAACTTGAAATATAACGTGAACATTGAACATAACATAACATGAACATGAGTTTGAACTTAACATAAACGTAAACATAACATGATATGAACATGAACTTAACATAACATGAACATGAGTTTGAACTTAACATAAACGTGAACATAACATGATATGAACATGAACTTGAAACTTAACGTAAACATGAACATAACATAACATAACGGCAGATTATACTCCTTCACCATAGTACTCGGCAGCTTATAGCCTTAACCGCAGTACCAAGCAGCGTGTATCATCCTTCTGTAGTACGGCAGATTATACTCCTTCACCATAGTACTTGGCAGTGCATAGCCTTGACCACAGTACCAGGCAGTGTGTATCATCCTTGACCGTAACATAACTTAACATAACAGTAGATTATACTCCTTCACCGTAGTACTTGGCAGCGCATAGCCTTGACCGCAGTACCAAGCAGCGCGTATTATCCTTAACCATAACATAACTTAACTAATTTAACCATCTGTAGTACGGTAGATTATACTCCTTCACCTTAGTACTTGGCAGCACATAGCCTTGACCGCAATACCAGGCAGCGCGTATCATTCTTGACCGTAGTACAAATTAACTGATAACTGAAACTTAACTGTTCTCAAAATGCATAACTGTATTCGAGATGAAACGTGACTGGAATATGAAAGAACATAAGTCCTGACGTCACATAACATGATTTGAACGTAACTTGATAGACATGACTTACTTGAGATGGAAATATTTTGTAGTATGACATAATATGTAACAGACAATATTTCATAACATGGCATAACATGTAACAGTAAATATTACGTGACATGGCATACATGTAATAGATGGCATAACATAATATGACATACTTGTAACATATAGCAATACGTGACATAATAGATCGTGTAACAAATAAGCATTCATGACGGAATAAATCATGCGTAACAGATATACATGTAATGACGTGGCATGGCATGGCATATATGATAACATACATACATAAATTGTATTTCCCTTACCCATCATACATACACAATAAACTGATAGTAAGTTAGAAGCTAACTTACCTCGATCGTCGCGTTCTACGAGAATAAGCGCGAAACACGAGGAATTGTAAGAGGGTATTCTAAAAGTTAGAAATTTAATTACTAACAATTGGAAGCATGAAAACAAGCTAACTTAGAGTAAAATTACCATTTTACCCTCTACATGTGAAAAAATGACCATTTTACCCCTAACTTAAGGATTTCACATCCTAACTCCAAAAATTTCTAAAATTTACATTCCTAGTGTAAATTTTGTCCTAAACTCAAATATCAAGTCAGAAAAATTTAAAACAAATCACAACTATGGAAAACACACTATGGCCAAAACATTCATAGGTCATTTCTCTTGATTTTTGTTGCAATTCCTTCCAACTTCAAAACTCATGCTTAACCCAAAATTTTGCAACAAGGATCTTCCTATCCTAAGTTTAAAACCATACTTAAAACATCCATTTAGAAAAATCTAATAATCAACACCAAACTTTTTGTAAAAGGATCCAAACACTTGAGTCACAAGCTTTGACCCTAAATCAAAGCATCTCCAAGAATTCCAAAAAATCAAATCTTACCTCTAACATATTCATAACATCATCCTAAGATCATCCATGCTTTAAATCATCAAAATAAAGTCACCAAAGTCACAAAATAACACTTGGAGTTTTTGGTTTTACACTTAGTCCAAAAATAGAAACTTTTTCCTCAACTAGCTTTGATAAGTCTCTTGATCAATGGCTTAAGAACGTGAGATCTTTGAAATAAAGCATCACATGGTTTTAAAATGTGTCCTAAAGAATATCCAACCATAAAACTTAAAATCACATGGCTAAAACTCAAATAAAATATGGATCTAACCCAAAAACATCAAATCTTAGGCCTAACCGAAATTCTCTTGAATAGAAAAATCATATCTTTGAAACTAATGCTAAATATCTTCAAAATAACATCCTAACATGCAAATAAGAGACTTAGGATCATCATATAAAAATATCAAAGCCATTAGAGTAAGATCAAACCACGAAATATTCAAACTTTCTCCAAATAAAAACTGTTTTTCCACTTCCAGTTTTCAAGTTTTTAGATCTAAGAAAATATATCATCAAAAGCTTTATTCATGCAACAAAACTTCAATGAACACTCTTAAACACATGCTAACAACACTCCATTAAATTTTCAGACCAAGATATGTCCATTAGCTTGGTCAAAAATTCCAAAACATAACATACTCTCCAGTTTCACGCCCAGAATGACCTTTCCATGGTTAAAAATAATTTTGACCAACAAAATGACCATGTAATGATACTAATAATATATATATATATATGGAAACTATACTCAAAAAAGAACAACTTTTATGAAGGAGTCATCGTGTGAAAATACTTACAAAGGGTCGAAAAGCTCCATGCAAAAAGACCCAGAAATCTGCCTGAGAGAGCTCTTTTGGATTTCTCTCTAAGAACGGGGTGAAGAAGTGATGAAAGGGAAGTAAGTGTGTCTTGCACGAATCAAGGCTTCTGTAGGGGGAAGATATGGACCTGAATGACCTTGATTAGAGGTGGCTACGTGACATAAAGTGGAGAATAGTGAGGGGCAAAGGACAGCCTGCAGAAGCTATGAGGTATGGGGGTTGATGGGGTGGGTTTCTCCATCTCATCAAGGCACTATTGGGTGTAGCCAAGGGCAGTGAATGGTCTGCCATGTGGGGGAGGAAACTTCTTCAAGAATCCTTGCCAAGGTGGCCAAATTCGTGGGCCTTGGTGGGCCTCAACCAAGTGGGCTTCAATTTGGGGTTTAAAAAGGGTTTGGTTAGGGTTTGAGATGCTATCAAGCCCAAAAATCCAATTTTTCTTGGCCCAAAAAAATTTCCAAGGTTTAAAAGGTTGGATAATGATGTCATAACAAGAATTTGAGAAATTAATAGCATGTGGAAGTGATTTAATCAAGTGATTAAACACAATGCTAGAAATCGGATCAAAGAGGGTTTGAAGGCCAACTTTAGGGTTTGGGGAAACCGTTTAGGGTTTCGGTTTGAACCAAGTTTTTTGGGGTTTCAATTGGATTCCAACCATTTAGGGTTTCACTAGGGTTGAAACCCTCTTTGATCTGGCTCAATCTTGTTGATCAGATGAAAAACAATTTTACTTAGGTGGCATGATCTCACACCTTGATTTCCTTTACAAATCTATCTAATGGTTCCTCTTTGTGCTAAGTGTCTAATACTATTCACTATGTGTGGCTAAGATCTTCCCAAGTAGCCAAATAAAACTTCTCTAACCTAATTTGGACATTCCACACTGTGATTTTGAAAACACTGCACTTAGTACACTTATCGAGGTTACTATTCACTCCAAAGAAATGCATAATAAATTTAGTACTAAAAAATCCTAAATATTCATATTAACCTACAATGAAAATCGTTTACCAAAATTCAACCCTGAAGTGCCCCTAAAAATAAATTCACAGTTTCAAACAGTCGTTTCGTCTGAAATTATGAAAATGAGTTATTGTGCTATAAAATCCTAAATATTCAACTACGTATAGTGGCGTAGACTATAACGTATTCTGGCATCACAACGAGTGATAATACTGACTATGTTGACAGGCTAAAACCTATGCGATTAGTCGATTCGTGAAAACTTATGGAGTTTTTGGAGTTTTCACGAGGTTCCTAAAGTCTATAGAAATTCCACCATAGAATTTCTAGTGGGCTGTTACATAAGGCACCAGAAAGGAAAAACCCAAAAGAGGAAAAAAATTCATAGATGGCTCTTGCTACCATGTCAACTGGATTCAATACCTCCTTAGTGAGGATTTCCTTTCATTATATAGGCACAAGTGTGCAAGATACAAGGTTAGAATCAAGCCTAAATTACAAGAATTAAATATGTCTACAAGAAAGGAAACTAGGACTATGTACAAAATCTGTCTAAGTATGAAACATCTGCTATGTAAATAAGGAAGTATATATATACAACTCATGAAAGCTAAATAAGGAAGGAAGGAAACGTATCATGCTATCACAACCATCATCAGAGATAAACTATTTAGGAAAGGATCAAGGACATGACCCGCCGTGCTAAAGCAAGATTCATAGGCAACTATAGATACCAGTATTGCAAGTACATCGAGTGCAATTTTTGAAAGCACGCGATATCTAACTGAATTAACCTTCCACCAAATTAGAATGTTAAAACTTGCATTGTCTTTCTCACAAATTCTAGCTAGGCATCTATCAACCTCTAACTTGTTTTCAAGAGAGTTTTCCAATTGTAACCGTTGCTTAAATACGGCCATTCTTTGTGCACGGATGTCCGCGTCTCCACTTGCATCATCTTCATCTGTAGGATTTACATCTTCACATGGGAAACTTGTGCATTGCTGCTGTTGTTGTAAAGAAATATTCCCTTCTTCATTTTCAGCTTATGCCTCATACATGTTGGTTAAAGTATTTTTCACATTTAAACTCAAATCAACCACTTTTGTGGGATCATGGGCATACATCCCTTTCAATCCAAAGTCAAGATATCGCATCTTGTACCGAGCTTCAAGAAGAATCCCAACAAACAACAACATATTCATATTATCCATGTTGCCCTAATATTTGTCAAATTTTTTCTTCATATTTGTGGCCATTAGTCTCACCATGGGGCTTCTTTCTTAACACTCCAAATCAATCGTATCGGATCTTATAACTAACTCCCAAAAAAAGGTGTTGCAAGTTACATATTGACCACCTGAAAAGAGTAAAGTTGCATCATGAAATAGTTTAAGAAACCTTACAAACAACCTTACCTTCTCCCAATCGATATTATTGGGAGGCCCTAACTTCTTCAACATTCTCCTATTCACCACATGCTCCACATCATTGTCATCATTGTCTCCAATACTAGTAAGGAACCCCCGAATCTTCTTCTTCCAACCATTCAAAACATTTTCAAAATTTTGATGCCCTCTCCAACATAAGATAGGTGGAGTTCCACCTAGTAGGTACATCTAAGCAAATGTCACTTTTGCATGTAATATTTTCCAACTTTACACATTTCTTAAATGTACTCCACCTTTGAGGTGAGGACTTCACATATTTCACAACACCTCTCACATTTGCAATAGACTCATCAAATTCCTTCAACTCATCACGAACGATTAAGTTTAAGACGTGGGCACAACATCGAACATACAAGATTTCATGTTCCAAAACAGTGTCCCTCCTATACTTGGTCTTTTTCATCAAATAAGAAACTGCTCCATTATTAGAACTTGCATTATCAAGTGTGATAGCAAGATATTTCGGTTGGCCCAGTCATGCAAACACATCTCTATGGCGCTACCAAGTGTATCACCCTTGTGATTCTCAACCAAACAAAAAGAAAGAATCCTCTTGTGCAAATTCCAATCATCATCAATAAAGTGTACAGTCGAACACATATAGTTGAGATTTTGCATGGATGCCCATGTATCCGTGGTGAGGGAAATTCGCTGCCTTTGAAGAGCACTTCTCAACTTGTTTTTTTCCCTCATATACACACTAAAGCAATCTTTCACAACCATAACATGGAATGGAATCGTTACCCACTTAGGGTAAACAATAAGCATAAACTTCTTGAAATCCACCCCTTCAACAAACCTAAAGGGCAACTCATCAAGAATTATCATCTCTGCTAATACTTGTCTCCAAGCCTCAACACTAAATGCTATGGGCACAAGTTCCCCACTACCACTTCCTCCATTCGTCTTCCAACTCAGAGTAGTTTGGGACTTATCTATCCTATTAAACAGACATTTCTTATATTATTTCTAGATGTGATACTTCATAGACTTTGTACTGTTAGTTTTCATATCATATGCATACAAAGCACCACAATAATTACATACAGTCCTAGGTTTACTTGGATCACCTTTTGGTATTCTTGTAAAGTGATCTCAAACCATTGACCTAAGTTTACAACTTACACCTGGTTGAATACTACTACTTACATTGGGTGGGAGTGGAGGAATGACTTGTCCCTTTGTATGTTGTGTTGACTCTACATCATCTGTAGTAGAGTCTTGTTGAATCGTTTCTGGAATAGGGTCCATCTACAAAAATAACAATTTTTAAACAAAATGTAGAAATAATCAATCATCAGAGTATGGAGATTGGAGAGCATACTTTTGTCATCAAAAAAAGAGAAAAAAAAAAAAAAGAAAGAAAAATCAGAATAATTCAAAATCAGAGAAAAAAAAAATAGACTATATGTCATCAAGCCTCTATCAAAACAAATTCAAAATTAGACTAGGTGGGCTAGCTTTATCCCTTCTCCCTTTTAAGTTTTAACATAGACACACAAGTCACAAAAATATGCATACGCAATTGCACATACTTTTTAAAATATGATATATGATATATCATTGCAAAGAAGGATAATGTTCACGCTAGTATACTTATTTTTAGAGAGAGAAACTCTCTCATCTCTCTAGAACCAAAAAATGAAAATCTCCCCAGAGGGAGGTGGGAGCTTCGGCTCCTCCTCCCTCCCTCCTGCTCCTTTTGTTTTTGTTAGTTTTTTCCCTTTTGTTTGTCCAGCCCTTGTTAGTTTTAGATCTGGTGTTGTTAATAAGAGGAGACGGTATCTAGTCTCCATGGCTGTGGCACAAGGTGTTAGGGGGTTGCTCTATTCTAGACGTGGCCCACGGTGTACGACCTGGTGGAGAAGGAATGAAGACGAGGTGGCCCACGCCGTACAAGATGGTGCTAGTCAAAACGAAGACGAAATGCCGGAGAAGTGCATGGAGATGGAATGAAGAGGAAGTTTGCCCTGTATTTTTATCTGTCAACATATACCAGAGAGCAGAGCTTTCTCTATGGCCTGCGGAGGACCGCTGGAGATCATGCATGTATTCGATGTTTTCAGACAATGTGGAGGAGCTTGGAGCAGTGAGCAGTCCTTGTTTTCAGATGGCGAGGAGGAGCTTGGAGCCGTGAGCTTGGAGGAAGTGCTTGCTCTGCACTTGGTGTTTCCCTGCACCTGTTTGGAGGGAGGGCGCTGCACGGTGAGGGAGCAGAAGCAGCAGTTAGAGATGTAACCCTAAGTGGCTCTCCCAATGGGCTGGTTTTTGTTTGGGCTGGGCTGTTTTTTTGTTTGGCCTGGGCCTAAGGTGTTTCTTTTTTTTTTTTTTTTAAGTGGTGTTTTTTGTTGTATTTGTTCATTTAGTTTGTTTTAGTTAGCAGTAGGAAACATAGTCTCTAGGATCGAGGGTCCGTAGAGTTTGTACTCCACTCCTTGGGAGGGGGAGTTGTGTGAGCTGTCTAAGATAGAGTTAAGTCTCTCATACGGTTAGTCTGGAGGCCTATCTCTCAGGCATTTAGTTTGGAGGCGTTGGACAAGACTCTGTCAGCCGCAAAGAAATTTGTGGGTAGAAGAGCGAGAAAATGTTAGAATTTGACTTGTATTTTACATGTTAAAAGTTGTAATTGTCCGCTTTCATGAATGAATGGAACTATGTTTCACTTTCAACAAAAAAATAGTATACTTATTTTTATAAACCATATGTGGCAATGTGTTATTTTCTCATGGCCTCATTTTGTGAGCTCTTTCTGTGTATTCCTCTACCCACACTCTGTGAGGAGAAGCATCCTCCTCTGTTTAAGGTTAAACTATTACTCATTTAAAATCTGTATTTCAAAATTTTCCATAATTCCCAAACTTTATAGCTAGATTAGGCATTTTCTTAGAGTGGTTGTCTTGCAACTTTTTATTTTTTTTCTTGCAACTTCCGAAATATTAATAAGACATAATAAATTATAGAAAAATGAGATGATTTTACAAAGGAACACAATCATGGTGCGTATTGGGGGTCAAGAGCAATGGAAGAAATGTTTTGTGATTTGGTAGAGGAAGGACTTAATTCTTCTATGTTATAGACACGTGGATACGCTACAAAAAAATTGAACGAAGATTTCAAACAAAAAACAGGTTTAGAAAAGTGTTAATCGTAAAATCAGTTCCTGAATTTTCAAGAATTCACAAAAGGGTATTCTAAGTTCTAACCAATTTACAATTCTAATTTGTCCATTTTCAACAATATTTATGAATATTTATAAAGAAGCAAAGATGCATCAATTAAGCAAAAAAAAAAATAGAAAAAAAAAGAGATGCATACCACTGCTGATTCACAAAATCGGTGGGGGAGGGGAGGCCTTACGACAAAACCGGGGGGAAGCCTAGTGAGTCTGCGATGGAAGGGGGGGAGGGGGGCGGGGGTTTAGGGGGTATTGTTGAAATGGCGCCGTTTGGATTGAAAATAATCCTAAATGGTGCCATTTCAACATATGCTCAGATTTAATTTCCCTTCGAACTGGACTTAAATGATGCCGTTTAGGACCAATTTGGACTAAACAGTGCCATTTCTGTATTTACTAAACTTCTCATTTTCAATTGTTCTATCTTTTAGAAATTAAATTAATAAAATAAATTATTTAAATTAGTAAAATTAAAATTAAGTAAACTATTCAATGTAGATTATTTAATTAACTCATTAAAAAATAATTAATTAAAATTATATTGATGATGTTAATTGTTACTTTATTATGAACTTAAAGTATGTCAATGTATGATGATAGTTCTAAGTTAATGCATAATGAGCTATATACAATTTTTTACATTTTGATTTTGTATATGAAGCAATAAGCATATATAATTTAATTAATTTATATGCTTTATATTTAATAGTATCCATACATCCATATATGCTTTATATTTACTTGCAACTTAGATCATAGATGTAGATGTTAGTAATTAGTTAATGGTGAATTGGTGATAGGTTAGTTAATTTATATCATACATTAGTTAATTACAATTTACAATAATATTTTTAATTGTTTTATATTTACTTACAACTTAAGTATTTTACAAAAAAATTTATCTAATAACTTTGGACTGGAACCGACCAACCCTAAATTCGATCCAATCAATTTTTTTGGTCTGGACCGACTATCTTTCACCCCTTCCCACTCCCAACACTCTCTCTGTCTCTCTCGCCTGGTCTTTCTCCTTCACGAGTCAGTAGTCACCAAATAGACAAAGCCACTAACTAAGATCATTCCCAATGGATGCTTTATAATTTAATTTTCTTTAAAATATAAAGAAATGTTTTCAAAAGTGTCTTCCAATGTATCTTATATTACATCATTCACTTTATATTCTGCTACTGGAACCGCTAGATATGGGGGGAGTTGTTCATCATTGTAAATATTTTAAATTAGTTTCTCTCTCCTATGATTGATTTTGTCCATTTATTCAAAAGTCATTTATTTTCAGTTGAGACCCTCTCTCTCTGCTTTCTTCTTTGCGGGCGAAGACAAAATTTGAAGTTGAATTAATCTCTTCTTTTCATTATATAATCTCATTTTTTTAATTAATTTATATTTTGGTTTAACTTATGAATTTAGATTAATTTAAAATAGAATATAATTATCTGATATTGTATATGGAGAGATATTGCAAATATTTAAAGATTTAAGGATATCATTAGTAGTTACAAAAAATATTTGAAATGAACCAAAAATATTAAAAGTATAATATTTAAATAATATGAAGGAAAAATAGATAAATTGATATATGATATATTGTAAAAATCTATATATAAAATAGGAAAAGTGAATTTTGATAACATATTTTAAAGAATAGGATTAAGAATATTAGACTCGTGCCTTTATCTTTGCATGTTGCTGCATGTGATTAACCCAGACCAGCCACCCTTCTCCATACACTGATCAACCTTGCACCTCTTCACCTTCAACAACCACAAGCAACACCACCAACTCATGTGCATTCACTGCATGGAGCCACCCTACCCACCAGCAACCTCTCGGCTCCCTTAGCACCCTACCACCATCACCAAAAATCTAGCACCCGACGACTAGGCCACCTGCACCCTTCAAAAATTGATGACTCGCGAGACTTCCTCCAATGGAAGATAAAGCATTTTTGTCATAACTGGTGTAGACATGAGTTTAGTTTTGGCATTCAATTTTTGAACTATGCAAAAAGAGTGAATATAAAATCTGAAAATTTCTGCATGTGATCTGAAGATGTTATAAATCAATGTTTGGAATATGTGAAATGATCTAAATCTATTCAGTACTCAGTTTGGATATGATGTGGCATCTAAAAAATCTTTAGTATGAATTTCTTATTTTGATTTTGATTCTATTTCTGCTCTGTTCAGTTACGGCCCTCCCATAGGTGATAATAATGGTATACGGCCATGCCACAGGTTATAGTAGTGGTCTCTGTTTGAGTGCACACCTTTTGGTGACAGAGTGATTTATGTTTTGTCTAGTTATCCACAGATGCACAACCCTACCACAAGGGTTATACATGACCTCTGTTATGATATAATGTTCTGATATGATGATGATGATGATGATTAGTTATGCTATACTAAAGGACTTTAGAACAAAATATATATGAACCTTTGCTTTGATATTTTGATAACATGTTCTGCTTCTGTATTCTAAAAATGAAAATATTTTGTTCTACATTCTAATCTCTGTAAGTGCTCATGTTTACATACTAGTATATATTCTCTACTTACTAAGTTGTTGCTAGTATATATTTTGTTGTGTTCTGATGACTTTGTATTTTGAAGTCTGTAATTATATTGTTAGAATGTGAGTTGAGTTAAGTGACAAGAAGTACACTACAACCCCTCTGGGACTAGGCCGTTACAGTTGGTATTAGAGCAAAATATAAGTGATAGATAGTAACCCTTTGACTCCTGCGAGACCGAGGTGTTACAATATGAAACTTATCATCCCATTCTGATGTTACTAATTGTTGCATGTCTTTCCAGTTATGCAAGCCATGCACACAGAGCTTCTTCAGCATTTGACTAATGAACGAGGTTGTGTAGGGCAACCAAACTATCTGAGGCACAGTCACTAGCATGAATTGTCCTGAGAGCAAGTTTTTGAGAAGTTGAAATGACGAGTTATACTTCCATTCAAACTTTAAAGTGTTTGCAAAGGCGATTTCCTATAGATTTAATGTAGCCTTTTGTAGTAGCTTTGTAAACTGGAAATTCAACCTGTTACAACTTCCATTTTAGATACTATGTTAATGTTTTTACAAAAATAATAGGTTTAGGGGATGCTTGGGGAATGAGATGAGATGATAATTTTCTGAATAGAAGAAAGATTGTATATAAATAGTAGTGAGATGGTTTGAGTTGAGTATTTTTTGGATTTTAGAAAATGAGAGAAAAAAATTGAATAAAAAAATTATAAAATTAAAATATTGTTAGAATATAGTTTTTTTAATATTATTTTTGTTTGGAAATCTGAAAAAAGTTGAATTTTTTTTATTTTTTGTTTGAAGGTTTGGAAAATTTGTAATGATTAATTTGAAAGTATTTGTATTTGAGTGATGTTTGGGAATGAGATGAAATAAGATATGATGAAATGAGATGAGAATTTTGGGATGAAAACTTTTTCTAAACATCCCCTTACTACTTGTTAACAATTTGTTTATAACTATATATGAATTAAAATAATATATTTCTTAAAATTTAAGTTTGACTTTTGTTTCAATTTGATGTTTTTAAGTATTTTAAAAAATATTATTTTATTAAGAGTTGTAAAGTAATTGTGATTGAATAGTAATGTTTTTATTCTGTACAACTTCCATTTGTAATCCTTTCTTCTGCAGAGTGTTAAGGCCAAGTTCTTCCAATTTCATTCCTATACAAAGATTTAGCAAGTTGCTACTTTTTCCAGTCATAATTTCTCAAAGGCTCGTCATCTCTTATCTATCCCAGTTCCCAATCCCCAATTAATTTCCTGTGTTGGATAATACATGACCGTAAGGCGTAAAGAAGTTGACAAATCCAACTTTCATGCGCCTAAGATGTTGCCAGCTGGAACCTATTGACTTCAATATTCAATTTTCACATTCAAATGTGGGAACATATTGACTTCAATATTCAACTCTCGTTGCCTTAGAAGCTGGAGGGAACCACGTCCTCAAGAATATGCCTGCCAATATTCTAGCTCATCTAATCAATTTTTGTTTTCTTTTTTATGATGCAACTCGATCAGCATCGACCTCTATACTTGAGATAGCCGTTCTCCAATTATTTCTCATAGATAGTAATCATAACTTGAGCCTTCCAAGGAGCTTCTTTCTCTTCTTTCTCAGCCCCTTCATGAGCGTACTATGTATTATTCTTGAACTTTAGAGGGGAAGATATATATACCAGGAACAGTTTTACTACTAATCTATATGACGCTTTGAATCGAAAGGGAATAAACACTTACATAGACAACAAGCCTAGAAGGGGAGAAGAGATTTCACTGGCACTTCTTGAAGCCATTGAAAAGTCTAGCTAGGATTTCAATCATTGTATTGTCCAAACACTATGCATCATCCACATGGTGCTTGGAAGAGTTGGCCAAGATCATTGAGTGTGAAAAACAAAGCAACAATTGGTTCTACCAATATTTTATCATGTACATCCATCAAAGGTACGAAAACACAAAGGAAGTTTTGGGGAAGCACTAATTAAACATGAAGAGAAATTCAATAAAGACATGAAGGTGCAGAGGTGGAAGATAGCCTTACAAATAGTGCGCAATTTGGCCGGGTGGCATTTAAAAGAGAATGGGTATTTCTAACCACTCCTTTATTTTTCATGCAAGATTTTTGTTTTTTAATCAAATGCTTTTTACATTGTATGAACGAAAAGGGATTTATTTAGGGAATTATTTGGGTAATCAAGAGAATAATAAACCGTGAGTACTTCCAAGTTGATGAGTATCTAGTTGGAATAGAGTCTCGTGTAGAAGACATCAATGCACTTGTAAGTGTTGAGAAAGATGACATTCACATGCTAGGGATTTTTGGAGTTAACTACAAAAAAGGCAAAATTGGCGGCGTTTGTTTATGCGCCAGGAGATATATAAATTTACCGGCGCTTAATGTTTCCGCCAGTAAATTATTGAAATTCCTAACGTTTAAATTCTTACGCCAATAATAATATATAGCTTTGGCGGCGTTTATAACAACACTGCCAATATAGTAATTATGCGCCGGGAAATTAATAGTTTCCCGGCATTTATATTGTTACGCCACTAATTTAGGTTTTTTGTGGTGGTTAAATAAATGCCACTAATTTATTGATTATACGCCATTATATTAACCGTGTTTGCCAGTGTTTATAATATTACGCCGGTGATAATATATAGTGTCAGCGGCATTTCACAAAACGCCGACAATTGATAAAGTTTATGCTGGTAAAGTGTTGAATTTTTTGGCGTTCATATTTTTTGAACAAATGTCGGCTATTGATTAATTTTACGCCGGTACATAAGTAGTTTTCCAGCGTTTATAGTGTTATGCCGGTAATAATTATATAGCATTGGTGGCGTTTACAAAATGTCAAAAATTGATCAATGAAACATCGGTAATTGATAAATGCGCCGGCGTATATATTGTTACACCGATAAGAATATATAGCATCAGTAGTGAAAGCTATTATAAATTTATTAGTAGTAAAATAAATTCCACATGCTGTGATTTTCTTTTGGAGAATTGGGTGGTGTCATCTTCAAGTTCATGTTGGTAGGTTCACCCCTCTCCTTAAATTTTCAGGTTCCTCTCCCTTGCATGAGCAAGTTCTGACATTTTTGACGGATTACAGGGAATTAATTCCACATTTGAGTTCTTGGGGATCGATGACTTCTACGATGAACTCAATTGGTATTGAGAGCAAAGGAGAGGAGCATTCTATCTTTTCTAATGCTATACGAAGAAAATAGATTATGAAAACGCTTTAAGAAAGAACGAGAGGAGAGATGAAAATGTATCCATTTTTGGCTATGCTGGAAAATAGATGATGAGCTTTTTCCTAATTCTGATGGATGATAAAACAAAATTTCTGGGAATTGGAAAGCAGGAGTGTTGTTATCTTCTACCTATGCTTTCAATCTTGATAGATTTGGGCTTTCTTTCCAGCATGCTTACAGATTTGGACTCTTGTTTAATTAGCTTTTTGAGAAGGTGTGCTGGAAATGGAAAACACAGACACAGAGCAGGAAACAGAGTTTTAATCGAGAGGGGTTTTCAAGTTACTTGGAGAACCTGCGATAGTTATTAATGGGGTGCCCCACATGCCCCCAAATAATAGCACTCATGTTCTCTCTAACACAATAAATAATGTAGAATTGAATGGGAATACAGTTTTAGGTGATTGGTTGGAAGAGCGGACTATTCAAAAGTTGTTCGGGGAGCAATATTATTCTGGTATGGTTACTGAGTTTGACAAAGAGTCAGGGTGGTACAGAGTGGTATATGAAGATGGTGACTTTGAAGATCTTGACTAGCATGAGTTGGAAGAGGTGCTTCTACCCTTGGACATAATAGTTCCACTGAGATCGTTAGCACTGAAGACTATCAAGAGAAGCAAGACAGTTGTCAACAAATCCGGGAAAAGTGTTGGTCATTCTCGAATCAGTAAAGCCAAAAATGTGGCGAGTAAGGGAAAGAAAATATCAGAGCCTGAAGAGGTAAAGGTTGACAAACCTCAATTCTTCATAGAGGGTAAGTAGGAATAGGTTGCACCATTTGGAAGATTGGTTTGCAAGATGGAAAAAAACAATTATGTGACTCAGGTGAAGCAGCCTAAATGTGAATAGCTGTTGTTACTATTTGTGAATTGGAAAAATATAGTTGCAAGCATAGTTGTGCACTAATCTTTGCACCAATGTGATGTGATTGGTCAAAAAGTAAATTTTATTGAAAACAGTGTTAATTTAAATTTTAAGTATGAATAAACCAATATTGGTACACAGATTAGTGCGCAACTGTGCTTGTATGTAGCAAAACTCTTGTGAATTTAGTCCAAATGTTTACTATGTTTGTAGTTTGTGAATTTCAGTGCAAATGTAGTGGAATCGGAAAAACTTACTGTACTTGTATCAAACCTTTTTCAAATGCTCAGCAATGAATAAGAAATAACAACTTCCATGCGATGTCCTCCTTAAAAAATACAAAAAAAAAAAAACAAAATTTCTTCTTTTGTTAGAAAGCTTGCATTTTCCACTCTGTACTATTTGTGGACTCTTTTGTTAGATAAACGTCGTTAATAAATTTTCCAAAGTACTATTAGGGGCATTTAAATAAATGCCACCAAATTATATGATGAGCCAGCAGCGTATTAGTGGCGGTGTTTAGATAAATGCCATTAAATTATTCAATTTGTCACCGCCAACGTACTATTAATGACATTTAAATAAATGTCTCAAATTTATATGATATGTCGGTAAATTACTAGTAGCGGCATTTATCATAATGCCACTATTTTAAAAAGTGGCGGCGGTCAGATAAACGCCGTTAACAACTTCAATGTACTGCTGCTAAATTACTATTAGTGGCATTTAAATAAATGCCGCCAATTTATATGATGCATCGGCAATGTAGTAGCAACGGCGTTTATGGTAACGCCGCTAGTATATGCCAGGGGATGGCAACGATAAAGTGGCGGCATTTCGAGAAACGCTGTTAATGTAGGTACTATGGCGGAGTTTCAAGAAATGCCGTTAAATTGTATATAAACACTGCTAATGAGATTTACAAATACCGGCGTTTGCGCAAATGCCGAAACATGGAAATAGCGACCCTCCATTACCGGCGGACAGTTACGTCGGTAGAAAAATGTTGCAAATTAATTAGCGGCATTTTTTTGGACAGTTGCCAGCACATAACCAATGCCAGCAAATCTGTCTTTTTTTGTAGTGACGTTGGTGGAATTGGGAAGACCACTATTGCCAAAGTGATCTATAACTTGATTGTTTATCAGTTTGAAGATAGTTGTTTTCCTGAACATGTGAGAGAAGATTCATTAGCTAGACTACTTATGGCTGATCCGATTGCAAAACAAAATCCTTTATGATATCTTGGGAGATTCAAGTTTGAAGATTGATAATGTTGATCAAGGAAAAAATACCATAAAGGAGAGATTGAGTTGTAAAAAGATTCTTTTAGTTCTTGATGATGTGGATCAATTTGTCCAATTAGAAACATTATGTGAAAATGCGATTGGTTTGGTTTAGGGAGTAAAATCATCATTACAACAAGATATAGACATTTGCTATATGTACATAAAATCAATTTGACATACAAGATGAAGGAATTGGATCGTAACAAGGCTCTTCAGCTTTTCAGTAGGCATGCTATCTATGTTTCTGTCTCTTTTATGTGTAAATATGCTTTGATTTATTGGTTAAATTTAATAGGAACATGTTGAGGGAACTTTAGGTGGCATTATATTTTCTGGAAATTGGATTTGAGACTGGTTTAGCTTTTGCAAAGAGACCTTAAATAATAATTCGTTTGAAATTGGCATTAATGAGATCTTGTGTTCAAATGAAATTAGAGGAATTGCCATATGTGTGGTTATTGGACCTTTGACTGTGATCTCCTTAGATACAGCTCTTGATATTGGTTATGGTATTGAAATCATTGGTGATGGCTGATGGTGTTGTAATTCAAAGAGTTCTTCCTTTAACAAGCTCATATCATGATCATGTATACTTACTCAAAATTTGTGTTCTTTAAGACCTGCAGAATCCATCTGATACACGAGCATGAAGAGAATTCAAAAGATCACCATCAAGATGTGCTCCTTGAAAATGTCGATAGTCATTTGGATGTAGCCAATGAAGAAATTGAAAACTCATAGAACTACTTTTTAAAAGATGAATTGAATTAGCATCCACAACAGTAGAGGCCTCAGTTGAATCACATCTAATCTAAAACCCCTTGGCTTTTCTTCACTAATCGCCTCATCGTAATGGCTAGTTATTTCCTTTTGGCTTGATCCATGTTTGCAACATTTGAGCCTTACCACTCACTATTGATGCTACAATGACACTGAGCTCCATCAAGCATTTGACTGAGAACAAGTTTGTGCAAGGGAACCCAACTATTGAATGTCACCTGCAATGCCACATGTATGGTTTTGGTTTTGCACTATTTGTGCAATCTAGCAAAGGCAAGTATCACCCTGTAAGACCTCTTTATCATTTTATTTTTGCCAATGATATGGCCAATTTGTATAAGCAATTCTAAGATTGTTACCTCTTCATTATGGCCTTACTATTTCTAAGATTGCCATTCCTTTCAAATGGCCATAGAAGTTCATAAGCAAAACAACCCCACTGGTATTGAAAAGGAAAGAGATTCTTGGATTTGAGCATTGAACCAAAGAATACATTCTATGTGACCCCAAATTATTACAAAGAATTTAACATTTTTTTATATTTTACTTTTGTTGGTAAGTCAAGTAGAACCGGCCATATACACGGTTTTGAGCTTTCCAAGTACATGCATGCGTAAAATACAAATAATTTATTACTATTGATGCTACAATGACACTTAGCTCCTGCATTTGATTGAGAACCATTTCAGGCAGTTTCTGTAACCATTTATTAAATGTGACTTGCAATATTTGTGTAATCTGGCAAAGGCAAGTAAATCTTAGATATCAAGCTAGTGGCTTTACCCTACAAGATCTCTTTTCATTATTTTTGCCAATGATATGGTCACTTTGTATAAGCAATTCTAGCTATTGAGTCTATGCGGTAATTTTCATTTTTTTTTATGACAACTTTAACTTTCAATTATTGAAGGAATTGGTCATCGAATGGTGTATAAGGTTAGTTGAGGTGCATCATTCCATTGGATTCATGGATAATCTTTTAGATTTGAGTTTTTCTCGATGCTCTAACCTCCAAATATTTCCAAGAAGCCTTGAGTAAAGATCTTTACGCGACCTTAATCTTAGTTATTGCTCAGGCCTTTGTGACTTTCCTGAAATTGGGTGTAAGTACATTATATCTACATTGCACCGCAGTGGAAGAGCACATGTAAGAACAAAAATGGATTGAATTTATGATAGCCCTTGTTGCTACTATTTCTTTGGTATTTCAGGTGAGATTTTCCTTTCATTTTTGTTTGTTCTCTCTGGTATTTTAAAACTTGAATTGGTATTTGCCACTGAGTATAGGATCTATCATATATTTCATATATAATGTTAAAATTGCTCATGTTGGTTGGATGGGATTATGTGCAACTCACTCCAATTGATCTCAACTTTTGGGTTTAGGAACATTATATTTGCAAATACAATTTTATGGTTTGCAACAATCATAATCATCTTAGTGAGGAGATATAAATCTTCCCAAGTCCGTTAATTAAGAAACAAGAGCCCAATTGATTTGCTCAATGATTTTAGAATGACTCAAAGACCTGTAGAACATGTGCACTTTGAGTTTTGAGGGATGCTCTAACATACTAGTTGAGGTGCATGACTTCGTTGAGGCACTTCTTCAATGGTCCTTGTCTACCCAGTCTATGAGCCTGTGATACCCCATTTTTACGTGTATTTTCACTGAATGAGTATTTTAATTTAATTAAAATATTAGTTCTTTTATTTTAATTTATTGTATTTTAATTGGATTTATTTTAGTTTGATGTGGTGTTTAAATTATTTTAGTCGTTTTATAGTTTTTAAAATTGTTTTCGTCAGATCAGTTTTTGGACTCCGGAGGTGAGGATTGGACCTCATTTCTTTTCCCCATCTTTTCTTTTTCTTTTCTCTTTTTCTTTTTCTCTTTTCCTTTCCTTCTTTCCTTTTTTCTTCTCTTTCTTTCTTCTTCCCCATTCTTTCTCCCGTGCGCTGCATCCTCTCTCTCTCCTCACTATCGTCGTCCAGCTTCTGCCGCCCAGCACCGCCGCTCGCCGGCGACGTGGTCGACACCAGCCACCCAGAAACCTTCCCCTCCAGCCGGCACACCTCCCCACCAAATTTCACCTCCATCCGAGCCGTTGTTTGCCACTAAGAGCCCCTCCAAGCTGCACGGTTTTTGTGCATTTCCGCCACCGTCGTTCCACCTCCGGCCACCATCTCTTCACCACTTCATCACCTACCTCTTGCCGTCCTAAACCACCCATTTCCGGCCCCAATCCGTTGCCGGAGCAGCTCCCACGAGCTCAACTCTGTTTTTCCATTTTTTCGCTTCCACCGCCATTTCCACGGCCACCCACGGCCAAATCTCACTTCCATTAGCTTCATAAACATCTCTAGGCCATTCCCTATCAATTTCAAGTCTTGGTTTGTCCCCGTTCGAAAGTGGGTATTTTACAACCGACGGCCACAGTGTAAGTTACACTGTTACGTTACTTTTTCTCCGCCGTTTGCAACTCTTTGATCGTTCGAGAATTATCATATAGCGCTGTAAGTATTTTCCAAACTCTATTTTAGATTTAAATATATTATTGCTTTTACAATAAATTCATTGACTGGTTGGTTAATTCCAGACTGAGTCCGAGGAGTCGGGGGTCGGATGGATTGAGAACGGAATTGTTTGTTATTGTTGATTTTGTTATTTATTGGATGGATTGTGTCTTGAGGTGTGCATTGCATGGTGCATTCATGTGCATTTATTAAATTGAGAAAAACTGGTTTTATTTGTGTAAATGGGTTTTCGGGTGCGTGAGTATCACGACCCCAAGCCGGGATGGGGTATTATTTCGGTGGAGCTCCTCTGGTCACTCAAGAGCGTAATATACTGAGTGACGTCCCCTGGGTTGTCGCTGGGTGACAACGGGAGTAGGCGGGATGGTAACACTGTCATACCGACTCCGTGGCCCTTTGTTGGCGAGGGCTAGAGGATGCTTGGCTACGTACGCGCGGGGCGCGGAACTGGGCATCGCTCGTTACGAAGTCACACCCATGGTCGTTACTCGTGGTGTGACGATGGGAGCCAGGGGGTGCGGATGACCCCTAGGGGAGGTCATGGTGCATTCGAATTAATTGGATATTGAATTGAGTTGGATTTGCGCCAAATGAGACTTTTGGCGTGAGTTGGAAAGTAATATGTTTTTTTGGGGCCAAATGGAATTTTTGGCATGCGTGGGAAAAATGTGGATTTATAGAATATGTGCATTTGGCATTCTTTCATGCATATTGTTGAGTTTAATATGTTTTTATCTTGTGGCGTTTGGATCTTTACTTACCTGCGGCACCATTTTGGTATTGTAGACTTTGATGCAAATGTGGAGGAGGAGGAGGAGGCTGAGCCCGAGGAGGCGGCTCCGCCAGAGTATTGATTTAGAGTTTTATGCCTTGTAGTTTGGTTTTGAAACGATATTTGAGACTTGTAATATTTTATTATGTATGTTTTAATCGGGTTTGTATTAAACAAAAATTCTGGTACTTAGTTATAAGACTTTTATTATCCGCTGCGTGTTTTTATTGCACACTTGTTGCATGTACACACACTTGGCACTTTGCGATAGGGTGGTGACCCGTGTTGTCATCATCCCAACGTCTCGATTTCCACGTGTCCGTACGTGGGATTTGGGGGCGTCACAAAGCCCCTTTTCGATTCCCTCGCCCAATCTCATGAGAAGCAAGCCCAAAAGCTTTCTTATTTGAGTTTTGAGAGATGATTCCACAAGGATCACTTGGCTTTTTACTTTGTTCGTTTACTTATAGCTATTAGTTTGTTTCATAGATGATGAACTCATCAATTGTTGTGCTACCTGAAAATTGTCTTCCACATCCTTATTACAACAAGTATATGCTAAAAACATGTGTTGAAAAGTTAGAAAACACCTCTTCTCATTCAAAAACTCCCATTAAGTTGGAGAGCAATATATATAAAACAAATAAAAATTGATCGATATGCATGCATAATACATATTTGTCGTAATAATGTCTCTGTGTTGTGTGTTGCTTTCTAAATTCATCATCCAACACCAGCCTCATATATATAGTACTAACCCTTTGTATTTTGTGCTACCGATTAGCTTGTAAGCTTTTCACTTTGGTTGTTTACTTGTAGCCATTAATTTGTTTCTTGGATTATGAATTTAGTGTTTTGCTAAACAAAGACGGTAAGTATCCTTATGAATTGAAGTGTTTCTTCTTTTTTTTTTTCACCCCACTTTTGCCATAGTTCTTTTTTTTTTTTTTTTTTTTCTTCACAAGTAAACTTTCATTTCAATAAAAACCAAGACTAAGATCATTACAAATGTCTTAAGCAGGAAAAGAGAATATTTACATATGAAAAAATCTATTCATCATCCTCTTGTCATCTCATGATGTGACATTAGATACTAGGTTCACAAGTGAAATATAATAAATAGTCTCCAATCATCTAATGCTACCTTAATATAGGATGAAACAATTAGGATAATGAGTAGCATTACTCTTTAAAGATTATACATAGGGTAGTGAGAAAGGATCTTTCCCACTATGGAAATTCAGCAAACATTGAAGAATTTTGATCAGCAGGATATTTCCAAACATGCTGGAATGCTCTCATTGATTCTGAGATCAATGTATTTTGATTGCTTCACAAGCTTCGAAATCTTTGAGGAGATACCTTCTTGTTCTTAAGTGGTTTATAGTAGTGTGGCAACGTAGGATTGATGCTTTTCCCTGAAAAAAGTTCTAATTTTGGGAGTGATTGAGAGTGGCTTATCGGCACCTATTTAATATCTCATTTTTAGTCTAGATAGATCGAAACATAGAGAGAATACTTCAACTTTTGACAGTTCTGATTGTGATCCATGATATTAGAGGCAGTTCTTGAATTTAGTTCATCTTTATTTAGTTAGATAGGGGAAAGATTGCTCGGGGCTTTGGTTTTGGGCGAAAAAAACTTATTTCAACATTCTATGATTTAAAGATCGAGGGCAAAGTACGAGCCCAACCTCAGAAGCCATTTTCAAATGGCAACAGAATAAACAGAATTATCAAAATTATGGATGCAAATGAAACCATAACTTGTGATTCTAGTCACAACTGCAAAGTCAACGTTCGTCCAAAAATTTTAAATTTACAAGAATAGGTAGATAGGCTATGTTTGGGTGTTGAGGATACCTCAACACTTCTCAACATATTTTACTACTATTCATTACTTTATTATTATTTTTCACTTACTTTTACTACTATTCATTACTTTTTACAACTATTCAATATTTTATTATTACTTTTCACTTACTTTTACACTACTATCATGTAGGTTAGATTCACCTTCAATATATAGACCCAACATGCAAAAAATTTAATTAAATAGATATAATGTAGAGTCAGGACTTGAACTCAAAACCTTTACCCTGATACTATGTGAAAGCAGTACCACTCATCCCAAAAGCTTAAGCCTAGATGAAGTAGTAGATTTAATTATTTATATTTGTCGTAACAAAGATTGAGGCAATCATTATATCCAAACACCACAGACAATAGGTTAAAATTGAGTTGACTTTATTATTTAAAAAAATCAATTTATATATGTAAAAATGTGTATGATAGTAAATAATATAAGATTTTGTTATATTAAATAAAGATTACCATGTCTTTCAAGCATGGTATACCTCAATCAACAAATCACACGTCACTCATTAAGCCAAATTACCCACACGTACACGTAGAGCTAAAAATACAATTAAAATATTAGTATGAATTATTGACAGATGAAAGGAGCTTACTTGCAAACACTACTGCTGCAAATCTGTTTGGCCACAGCTAGTGGCCATATCAGCAAGAGTGTTCACATCTGAACCATTCATTTTCTTTGCCATCATTGCCAAGTGGTCACATTATACTCACATAGTCCTTGCACGTCCCTTACGTTGCCACATTAATCTCCATTAATTTCCAAAGATATCAAAACATGTTTTTGTGTTGGTAGCCATATGTCTACTGTCATTATTGAAACCCTTCCATGCTCTGAAAAACTATCAAGGTCATGTTTGGTTCTAAAAAATGCGGAGAATATTTGAGAATTTTGAATTTAAAAAATAAGAATAAAAAAATGCATAGAATATTTAATAGGAAAAACATTTAAAATTTTCCAACCAAACATGGCCTTAGATTTGCCTAACAAAGTAATTAATAACATAAGCAGAGCTAATATGTTGCCTTGGATTTGGGAGTAGGCATCCATATTGATTTTCTGCTTCTTTCAGCATTTGAAAACTCAAAATTCCAATAAAAATTTCTATAAATTCCTTACTGTCACCACCTCTTAGAAATTTAGTAACGTGGATACAATTGTAGAAAAACAAAGCAAAAAATAAAGAAAATAAGACATGTAGAAAAATCAAAATAGAGAAAGCCAAAAGACACAGCTTGAATTGAAGCAGTGGAATAGAGGTCTGGAATCTTGGAGCCAGCAGTCGGCACAATGCAATGCAGCACGAGACACAACAGCAAAGCTGATAAGGAGTTTTCAAGCTTGAGAGTTGAGAGTGGCTCCAGGTTGGAGTGAAGAAGGGAGAAATAGAGTGGGACATAGAAGGGCATTGTGGGCTAGATATCACGGTGGATCTTGCTATGTTGGTGACGTCGGCACTATCTACAGTAATCCGGGTGGAACTGGAAATTGGTTCTGTTGCAGACGGTGGTTGGCACTTGGCAGCTCAATGGGTCTTCCTTACGATGATTGTGTTATGAACACAATCAACTTGGACTGGGCTTGAGGGGCCTCAAGCTAAATTGTTTTCTTTTTATCTATTGAGTTACTAAGTTGTCCTAGTGGCCCGTGGGCTTATTTTGTTGTTTGTAAAAATTGGCCCATGGCCTTCTTTTGTTGTTGGCGTGTTGTTAGTCCCTATTCTAGGTTGAGTAGCATATGTACGGGGAGAAGGGTCTAAAAGTGATTACCTGAAAGCTTATTAAGAATTCTCTTGAATTCCAGGAGGTTAAGGTTCCTCGAATAGCCTTGTTATCATTTTACAGTAATTCAATATCAATTTATTTATTTCTAATACACTTTCTAAATCCACAAGGGTTACTTCTCCATTCACTATTAGAACTATAACAACTGGAATCTAGAGCCACCGATTCTCATGGCTGAGTTGAGTAATGCAGAACTACAAATTTGTTTCCAAAATTATCATCGTACACTCTATGATCAAACATTTATAAAGCCTAGAGAACAGGTTCTCACAGTAAAGTTTTTGGATGGTAAAAACTTAAAGATCTTGGTGGAAGCCTCCTACACCATTTACTATGTGAAACTGAACATTGAATACGTGTATGGAAGAAATTATATCCATTGGAGCAACAACAATTATGGCACAAAGATGTTCTTTTGGAAGATGATGTTACGTTGACAGAGACGAAAATAATTGAAGATGGGTATCTCTTTCTTGATATGAGTAGTGAAGAATTCGGCTAAAAAAAAATTAAACAAAGAGAAAGAAGCAGCTATAGATTCAACAAAAGAAACAAACAAAATTCCAGAACCTCTTCCTTAAACTACACAGGACTTCAACGAAATTTTAAATGAAAATGAAGCGGAGGATGTAGAAAATACAATAGAGGTGGAAGAGATTGTTTACCCAAGCATTCGCACTCCCTCTCAAACCCATATCATGGAATAACGTAGGGGAAGCCTCCTTTCCTCTCTGCTCAAGGTTGATCTGAGAGTTTTTATTGTGTTGAATCTGCCGCCTTGGATGTATGGTGTGTGACACCAGCACGGGCTTGAGAGTTTGCTTTTTTGGCATCAAGACACCTGTGTTATGGTGTTCTCGGAGACAATCAAGATTAAGGACACTACAAAAAAGTGGCCATTCGATAATCCACTTATGTCTATCCTTCTATGCGACTCTCCCGATCATTTGGACGATCATATCCGTCTCCTTCCTTCAAAAGTATATCAGAATCCAAATGTAGATTTTCATTCACTTTAACAAACTAGATGCCAGGTTTGAATATTATAACAGAGTACATTATTGGGTACATGTACCTAAATCGTTCTGTTGCTAACATGTGCTTCAAGGTGCATGGATACATCAGCGTGACTCAAGCTCCAACCCTTCTGGCACTCTTTAAACTTGGACATTACATGAAGATTCCACCAAGATCGATGTTCATGGCATAGATGGTAGGAACTTTACTAGCAATAATTGTATACACAGGAACCTTGGTTAACCAAGAGTGCATCACTACTCTAAACCTTGAGGACGATGTTTTTTTTTTTTAAAGGGGGAACAATGTTATGAACCCAATCAACTTGGACTAGGCTTGAGGGGCCTCAAGATAAATTGTTTTCTTTTGTTCTATAGAGCTACTATGTTGTCCTAGTGGTCCATGGGCTTATTTTGTTGTTTGTAGGAACTAGCCCATGGCCTCTTTTGTTGCTGGCATGTTGTTAGTCTCTATTCTAGATCGAATAGTATATGTACAAGGATCAATTCCTGGCCCTCCTCCCCATACATATACTACTCGAGGTTAGGGTTCCTTGAAATGCCCTGTTATCCTTTTACAATAATTCAATTACAATTAGGTCATCCATTTCTATTACACTTTTTGAATCCACAAGGGTTATGTCTCTATTCACTAAAAGAACCATAATAGACTGTATGACGACCGTGGAGAAATCGAGAGAGAGCTACTGCTGCTTGAAGAAGGACAAAAACAAAAAATGAGAAAGTCGTGGGGATAAAACTGTTGGAAAAAAGTTGAACCAAAAAATACTATTGCTTTTTGGATAGCCACTTTTATATATAGAAGATATATAAATGATAAATGATAGTTTAGAAATCATTCTCTAAAAAAAATAGTAATATGAGATAGTAAAATATAATTTATTTTTAAAAAAAGAGACAATCATCAAACCAAAATAAACCAGAGAATTCTAGGTTCTCCAATCAATGGTTTTCTGGCCAAAGCTCTTATACTGAGTAGCAAAGTTGGCAAGTAGGAAGTTACCAAGAAGTTACTCATCATCTTTCTTTGAATCCTTTTTATATGCTAGGGGCCCATCTATCTATCTTTTTCTAAGGAGTTTTACCAATTAGGGTTGAGTAAAAATCCAAAAATCCAACTTCGAATCTTGCTCGCTTCGACTTTGCTCTGGCTTCCCTTCAACTCCAACAAAATGGAGTCGGAGTCAAATTTCTTACTTAATTTTTCAGTCAAAGTTAGAGTTGGAGTCGGAGGTGTCGTTAGACTAACTCCAACTTTATGCCCTGACTCCAACTCCAACGATCCAACTCTGAATCCAACTCCGATATTTTACATATACTATAAAAATATGTATTTATCTATATATTTATCATATATATTAATGTAGTTATGTAGTTATATAAATAGAACTTATATAGTTAAATTCAATAATATATTAATATGATCTAATTATTATAAAATAATATACCTATACTATAATAGTATATGTAAACATCATAGTATTATTACCATACATAATTGAGTATAGGAATAAGTTAGACACTAGTATTTAAATAAGTCTAATATAATAAGTTAATGACACATATACTAATTTAGTATAATAATATGTAATTAGACACTAGAAAGTCTAGTATATAATTAAGTTAGAAATAAGTTAGACATTAGTATAATAACATATGATACTAATGTATCATAACATATAATTATACACTATATTATAGTCTTGTATAGGAATAAATTAGACACTAGTATAGAGATAACTAATAAGTCTAATATTATAAGCTAATAACACATAATACTAATTTACAAAAATATAATAACATGTAATTAGACACTAGAAGTAAGTTTGGTATAGAGATAAGTTATAAATAAGCTAGAGACTAATATAATCTAATAACATGTAATACTATAGTATATAATAATATAATAACATGTAATTAGACGTTATAATACAAGTCTAATGTGAAAATAAGTGAGAAATTTAAAAGCCCATGAAAAATTCTGTCAATGTCGGAGTTTGGATTTGAACTCCAACAAAGTCGGAGTCGGAGTCAAATTTAGGAGAATCCTACTCCAACTAAGTCCGTCCTCACCCCTATGACCAACTCGTGAAATTATTCTTATTATTTGTATATACTTATCATCTATATAATAATTGGAGTTTGATCTTCAACAAATGGTACAAACCTCAATAATTGGAGTGTGAATTGTGTGTGTGTGTGGCGGTGGTGGTTAATTTCCTTCAATTTTATAGACTTTATTATTTTGACTTATTTTCATTTTCCTGTTTTTGATGAGCAACATGCAGCCAATGTCCTTCACGACGAACAACGTAATACCCAACTTCCTTCCTAGCTATCATCAGCATTGGGAAGGGCTAAATTAATGTTTTATGATTGACCTGCTGCTTAATTAGCATGGTCGACGTTCTTGCCAAGAAGTTGCTGACAATCAAGTTTCTCCATTCTTTGACCCATTTTTAATTTCTTTTATACATTGTTTTTATACTCTTAAATATTTTTTTAAAAAAATCACAACATCACTAAAAAAATACTTCTTAATCACTCAGTAAAAAAAGAAAAGAAAAGAAAAATTCAATCGGTAGCCACTATCCATGACTTTTGTCGGTGGATAAAGTATTATCCTTTTACAAATAATATAAGATTTTTTTTCTTTGTTTTTTTCATTGGCAAGCCACACATTTTGAGCCTGTGAATTACATATAGTTGTATTCAAAGTTTCAAGGTAAGTCTACTTGCATCCCTTCACACGGTTACAAATTCAAGTCTTACGACGTACAACAAACGTCCAAATTTGACACCCATTAGGATTATTCTAATTAATTTTCTGTATGAACTCAAGACTTTTGAAATTTTCGAGAAAGGGAGAATAGAAAATTTATCACATTCAATTAGAAACTGTACTGACATCTTTTGATCTCCCTATGCTAATAATATTGCTTCAAGATATTATCCAGACTTCTTTTTATAAACAATATTTTTACAAACAATATCTTTTTTTGGTTTTATAATTAGCTAAATAGATTTAACACTAGTGGGCAAGTGGCGACTCCTTTTTGGCTTTTGACAGAAGAGTAATACTACATACAGTCACTTTTATGTACTCCATGCACACTCAATTGATATGATTAGCTGGATTAATTTTTTTTAATACATAATTAATCATATCTCTGGAGTGCACAAAAGAGTCTGCAAAAATGACTGCACATATAATTTTTGTTAACAAAATAAGATTTGGGAATCGTTTAAATAAGTAGTGGTTTTTAGTTTCAATTTTTTTCTAGATATAAAGAATCACAAATACCCTTAAATAATTATAAGTTTCAGATTCAAGAATGGAACGGGGAAAAAAAAAAAAAAAGAGTCATACAGTTTTTTAATACATATATACTTGAAAAGAATGAAAATGTAAGTCTAACAATGGCACAAGGGCACGGCAAATTAATACCCAATCTAATATTGAAACATTCAGATTTAAGGAAGGAAAATGCTATGCTTTGACATCATATCATGCTGCATGCTGTCACTTTCGTGGAGAAAAAAAAAATAAAAAAAATACATACTTTAACTCAATCATATTCAAATTTCATTTACTTGTGCAAAACCTAAATTTTTCTTCTCTTTTTTATTGATAGGGATGATTAAGAATTTATCCAAAATATCATTTGGTGGATGGACTCAAGAATAGTAAACCAAACACCTTTAAGTGTTGCTAAGTATTCAATTGGGATAGAGTCTCGTATACAAGATATTTATCGAACGCATTGGAATGAAAGATATTATACGCGTGGTAGGCATATTCGGAATTGGTAAGACAACTATTTCAAAAGATATTTATAAAAAGATTTCTTCTCAATTTAAAGGAAGTTGTTTATTGAGAAATATTAGAGACACTTCAAAACAAGTGGGAGGTCTAGTTCAGCTACAAAATACACTTATGTCCGAGATCTTAAGAACAATATTGAATATTAATGATGTTGACAGAGGAGTCAATGTGATTCGGTATAGATTTCGCTTCAAAAATGTTCTACTAGTTCTTGATGACATGGATGAGTTGGTCCAACTAGAAAAACTAGCTGGAGATTGTGCTTGGGAAATATTCTTATCTAATTAATTGAATTTAATTCTCTCTGTTGTTAGCAAAATCTCCAAACTCATCCAAAAGCTTCTTTCGATAACCAATTGGAAATATTCGTGTTCATCATTTTACACAAGAGTATGCAAATTAATAAAGCAAGAAAGCATTAAGACCAAAGATTTTAAGATTACATAGGCTCATGCAAGTCTTTCGATCTTTATATTTACCTATGTTGAAATATCCAAGTTCTATTCTATAATTCTCTCTTTCGATAACAAATCACAATATCAAAATAATCTAATTAATGGACAATCAATTAGAAGCAATAAGCTCAAAATAAATCAGATAAACATGAAATAGAATTACTTTAAATTAGTATAGAAAATCAAGCATAATTTAAAACTAGATTATATAGTTTTTCTAAAATAAAAAAAAATTTAGTTCATGTTAAAAATTAAATTCAACATAAATAAATTTACCATCTGAAAAAATAGAAGAAAATGAACACTGAAAATGAACACAGCGTCCTTCTCTAGAATGAAAAGAATTTTGTGCTGCTCTATCTCGTCAGCGTGTCCAAGAGCCAAGATAGACTTGGGGTTGAGTTTGGGCGTAGAAGCCTTTTTTCTCTTGCATCCGTAACTCTCCTTTTCGTCAAGAGAGTCTAGCCCAACGTGAAACTCCTTTCCGCATCGAACTTGGATGCCAGCTTCTCTTGCGTCTCGCATGAAATCCTTTTGGCCAAGTCAAATCGCTGCTGCGTTCAAACCCCGTGATTTTCGTTCAAGCTTCAAAAATCCAAACCACCAGCTTGCGTCTCACCGACTCTCACGTCCAAGCCAAACCCAGCATGCCTTTTGCCAAGTAAAACCCATTTATTTCTATGCACGTCCTACGATGGGTATACTTCGATCAATAGATAGAATGAAATCCTAGCTTTCCACGTCATCTTCTGTTTTTGAATTTGATGAATACCCAATTTTTTTTTTTTATTTATTTATTTTTTTTCGGTAGTTAGATACCAATAGAGTAAATTCAAATCACTTCGCTAACGTTTCTTCCTTTTAAAATTTGAGAATCTTATTCTATCATTAGCATCTTTAAAACTTTAACTTAATTTTTATTCCCAAATAACACTAATAATCAACTCTTATATTTAAATAAATCTTCATTTAAATCTGAGAATTTTTAAACGATAGACTTTTAAAATTTAGATTTTTTTTTTTTCAAATCTGAAATAAATTCAAATGATCACAATGAAGTTTACAATCAACAAAAATAAATAAAATTAGATTAAAGTTTAAAGGTAGTGATAAAATATAGGAAATTATGCAAGTCATCAAATATTAAATCCTAGAATCAGAAAGGATTTCTAAAATTTGATCATATTTGGGATATAATTATTCAATGCCAAAAAAATCACAAATGCCAAATAGTTTTCATTTTGTATGGTATTTTATCTTCATCAATTCCTCTATGCCCAATCCTGGATTTGTCTCAATTTTCCAATAAATATCTCAAATATATATAGCATCATATATGCATACACATGATGACAAAATACATATGGGCAAAGCTTATCAGAAGTTTGCTAATGGGAAACTAGACAAATCGGCTACTCTTTTCAAATCTACCTTCCATTTTACTAGCTTTGCTTTATCCTTGAGCTTATCTCCAAGTTTATCAAAGGATTATCCAAAAATCCATTTTTGATGTCGTACTTCTGATGGATCTACGTAGTAAAAAATTAGTAAAACAATTTGTTTAATTGTTTCCTTACAATCAAGAATCTTCAATAGCTCATGTAAGCACCATCTAGATTTAGTCTAGTTTTTAGAGAGTATAATGATAGAAATCATTTTGAAAAGTGCCGGTGAAATTTTCTCTCATTTTTCAAGATTGTTGTCTATATAAATATTGACTTTGATCAGAAGCTTGGTATAGATAGGAAATAAAGTTATGGCGAACATCTTCACCTCTAAAGCTCAAGAATACATCATGATTTTAGGTACGAAAGGAAGGAGATCAAGAGGATGAAGAAGAGGAAGAAGCTCGAGGTGCATACAAGAGAAATGGTCTTTTACAGTGATTTTATTATTGTTAGAAATAAAATTGTTGCAGTAAGTCATCAATTCCAATGATTTTTATCTCGTCGCAAACTTTTAACATCAAGTTTTGAATCTTATCTTTTACAACCATTTTTACTTTTTGCGACGAAGAAAATTCGTCACAATATGTAGATTGAGCTTTCGCAGTGCTCTGTGACTTTTTGCAAGTGTGTTTGGTTTGGACATTAAAATTTTTTATTTCAAATATAAAATTCTCATCTCATCGTTACAATTTTCTTAAATTTCTATATAAAATATAATAAATAATTTAACTTTTTTTTTTAACTTTTTTAAATTTTAAAATAATAATAATATTTTAATATTTTATCTTAAAATTTAAAATTATTATTTAAAAAATTTCAGTGGCCAAGCAAACTTAAATTCACGGCAAACTAATAAAAACTTGTTGCGACCGAAAAGTTCTCCGCAATATTAAAAAACAACCTCCTTTTATTTCCTACCGCGCGGCCTCAATGAAGGTCATGAACCCGTCCGCTCCCACGAACCCCTCCCTCTTATCTTCTCTCTCGCGCTCCCTCTCGCACGGCGGCCACTTCCCTGCAGGTACTTCTCTCTCTCTCTCTCTCTCCTGACCTCGTAAACTTATCTATATATATAGACACACACATACTGCTGCTAATTTCCAGAGTAGTTAAAGCCTTGAAGAGTTGAGGATGTTCAGCTGTTATTGGTGGCCGTATTGACTCTTGGTCGGTTTAGACTTTAGACAGAAATTAACCAGCTATCTTGAGGTTGATGCACCATATACAACATTAACAAAGAAGGCAAAATTCTCCATGCATTCATGCATGTGGGTATTAGATTATTTTAATTCTTGGGTGATATTTTCTTGCTGAAACAGAGCCTTTTTCTTGTAGAATAAATGCCCCTTTGTTTTACCTTCTAATCTGTAAGTAAGTGATTTCTCTATCCTTCAAGGGCAAAGCTAGCTATCAAGTGATCCTTAGTTCTCCAAACTTTTTGGTTTCAACAAAGTTATCAAAAGCTGTCAAACATCTATTTTGGTGAAATTTTCCAGATTTGCCCTAACAATCTGGTTCCCTTCAATTCCTAACACTTTCCTATAATCTATACATTCTTTATCCATGACTTTCACCCAGTGGTAGTTCTTCCCCCTTTTTATCTGCACAACAATTAGCGTCGCACTAGCCATCATAAAATACGGATCATTCGGCTTCACAAGTTTCATTTTAGCACAATGTATGCTCAATGATTTTCTGAACTAATTTTGTTATATAACTCCTTATAATTCTTGATGTTTAAAAAAAAGAAGAATCCACATGTGTCACCCTTCAGCAATTAGGCATTCTTGCTTGTTATCGTGGAGAAAGAAAACTTATGAGCACCATTATTTATTTGCAGTGGGACTATCAACTCATTGTTGTCGTGGAATTGGGTCCTCAAATCTGTATCAACTTTAATTGGCGAGCCCAGAGGCTGAAATTGCATTATATACCCTATGTTGCTGTTGGGTCCGTATCCCGTTAAATGTTAATATCAAGTGCTATCATCTTGGAGACACAATTGGATCTGCATTTCCTATTGCAGAGTGTTGAATATCTGGTAGAAGTATCCTGTTACTTCCCTGCATAGCCATGAGTTATATGTGTGAGAATATATAAATCAATAAAAAGTTTGGTAGTGTGTGATAAAAACTTGCAATGATGGTCATAAACGTTTGTGATTATCTTCTATATTTTTTTCCCTTCTAGATAGGTATCTATCTTTTACATCCAGTGTACATAAGTTGCACGTTTGGTTCTTTTTAATAAAGATTTCTTGTTTATAGAAAGAAGGTAAATAATCTATGCAAAGAACCATTATTTTCTGGGATTTACATAGTTTATTCTTTTTTCCACCTATCATATAAATTTTTGATAGATGAAACCTTAGGGAACTACACACGCCATTGATATATCATTTACTGTGTTGGGCTTATTGATAAGGCATGATACTGCATTCTTGACTTTCTAATATCAACCATTATTTTTTATTCTCAGCACTACAAATTGGCATTGATTCATGCTGATTTGTCATTCTATTTTCTTGCCCTTATATTTGTTACTTAACATCTAGGGAATTTGGTTTCTGGGATCCTTCAGGATGCACAATCGCATCTAACTTGGATTCTTTTTCTTATCTTTTTTCCTTTTTACTCATTTAAATTAAGCCGAATCAAATGAAAGAGTCCTAGGGCAGTTTTCCCTTTAGACAGAATTGTCATGTTGCTTGTAAGTTATGGTTTTTTAACTTCATGCAGATGATTTATTCTCCATGTCATTTTATCTTTCTGAAATTTTCCAGCAAGCATTTCTTAATTATAGTCAACTAATTGGTTTAGACAAAATCATGGAAGTGGGGGGTGGGTAATGTTTATAAATTTTGTGTTTTATGTTGATGTGAAAATTCATGTAATGGAGTTTCGTGATCTTGATTAATGTATTTTATTATTATTATTTTTTGGTAAGGGGCCATTTCCTGCGATTATAGAGCACCTGAAAAGGTTATTTGCGGCAATTTTTTAATCGTCGCAAAAGGTATACCGATGACACTTAACCATGGGTTAGCATGCTATATTTGGCGAATTTATGAGCCTTTTTCGGCAATATATAATTGCGGGAAATAGTATTATTTTCAACGATTATTGTAAATCGTTGGTCAAAATCATCAGCAACCCTTCTTTGGCTTCCAACGTGCGTTGGCGCAAAATCCGACGGAAATACTTATTTGCAGCAATTTTGGGTACTTTTTGCGGCAAAATCAAGTACTAGAAAAAGCCTATTTTCTTGTAGTCCAAAGAAGTCATGCTCTCAGTACATATATCCCATTGCTAAACAATTCAGCAAGAGGTTCAATTAAAGAGTAGTATTTATTACAAATAAATAAGAAAAAAATCTATTTATTATTTATTTTTTATCCTTTTATTATCTAATAACGTGGCATTAAATTATAAGTTTATAAATAAAATATAATAAATAATTTAATTATTTAATATTATATTATAAAATAATAATAAGATAATAAAAAAAAATAGATGATAAATAGTACGAATGAATAAATAATTATAAAGAGCAAGTGGATCAGATAAAAGAGAAACTCTACTACTTCTTGATAAGACCGCCGACCGTGCATGCCAGCTAAACTTTCAACCTTCGAACTCGTATTAAATGATCTAATTGGTCCCACGGCAATAGACTTTACTCTGTTTTAGCACAGATGCTGTTCCCTCATCGATCGTGATCTACCCCCGAACTCGCACCACTCACTATAAACCACACCAGCCCCATGCGGGCCATGCACACAAACCATTCTTTTCTACAGTAACCTCATCCCTAGAATTACGATGCCTTTTCTTATTATTAATTATATTTTTATAAAATAATATTAATCATCTTTCTTTTAATATTTTTCAAAATATAAAAATAATAAATAAATAAATTTTATCATCTATCTATAATCATGCAAAAATTATAATAATATGAGAAAATATGAATAAACTTTTTATTAATTATTTATAAAGTACAAAATAATGCAATAATCTTGTCCTATAACATATTATAATATAAGTAAGTTCATCTATATAATTTAATTAAAGAAATATTAATAATAAAAAATAATAATATTTTATTATGATAAAGAGTGTGATGGCTAATCCAATGTAGAATTTAAGTTTTAAGTGATTGGCTAAAAGTAAAAAAGTTACATATGAGTTAACTTTTAAAGATTGAGATGGTAATATCAAAAAAAAAAAAAAAAAAGATTGAGATGGCTAATCCAATGCCGATGCTAGTCAATCAAGGGAAAAAAAAATTTGCAACTATAAATTGTACAACTGCC